>NC_073745.1:265592456-265916479 GCF_029784135.1 Toxorhynchites rutilus septentrionalis
AAATCACAAACGTGCCAAAATTTTCCATGCAATAATGCTTCCAATTTGTCTTGCCGGGTTCAGCTGCACAGCATGGTTATAATTAGGTTTACTCGGCACTCACAAAACGTGATTAATGCCTAATTTACGTATAATCGGGATTTGACACTCGCTCGACATCTTTCTGTGGTCCCAAAACATACTGACGCGGCACTCGACGACCAGAGGATCCCCCAACACTAAATCATCCCATAAATTCATCGCAATTTGTCACGCCAGAGAAATTATGTTCTTTATTTTATTTCCCGCGCACGCTTCTGTCCTATTGTGACTGGCGCAATTCACCGCTTCCGTCACCCGTTTCCGACGGCCAAAGGTGTCGATAATACCCTGAAGGAGGACGGATACCACGTGTGGCGGCTGAAGCACTTCAGCAAGCCAGCTTACTGCAATTTGTGCCTCAACATGCTGGTCGGGCTTGGCAAAAAAGGACTATGCTGTGTGTGTAAGTATTTATTTTCATTGCATGTTTCGGTGCCATCTGACCATCAAATTACTGCCATGGTTTTGGGGCGCCATATCATTCGCCGCAGGTGGCAGAGCGGCCCGAGCATAATTTAATTTGACATTTTAACATTCAGAGTAGGTATAGTATTGTTCTCTTTTTTTTTTTTGTTCGGCAATGAAAAATGTTGGTACAGTCTTTATGTCATATTAACAACGCTTTCAGCCATTTTGCCACATTTTCACAAGAATTCATATTTTTTCGTCATCTAGTGATCGCAATTTTTATCAAAATAAATATATACGACCATCTATTTCATGTCCTCGGTGGCTTGTGGCTGCGCGGTGGCGGTTTGGTGCCGAAAAACAGTGTGTAAATATACGGTCCACGAGCGGTGTGTCCAACGTGCGCCAGCATCCTGCATCGCCACCTACGTCAAGTCGAAAAAGTCGAAAACCACTACAACTTTTCAACATCACTGGGTCGAGGGCAACTGCTACGGTCGTTGCTCCAAGTGTCGGAAGCGCATTAAAGTATACAACGGGATTACCGGATTAACGTGTCGATGGTGCAGGATGATGGTAAGTGAATGTACTTGTTTCAACTTTGAGGAGATTTTCCTCTTCATGTACAACAATATGTTCGATAATTCAAGTAATGCCGGAAACGAGTTTAAAAAAATAGTGGAAGTTGAAGCTGATGAGAACAAAAGCAATAAAAAGTGATAAAACGCAAAATAATCCCACTGAATCCGTTCCGCCCTAATTAGCTTTGATTATTCAAGTTTATTTTTCTTGCAGGAGAAGAATACCTTTTTTGCACTGAAATCTACGATATTATATCAACTTCTTCAGAATCATTCTCCCGGTGTTCTTCATTTGAAACGAACTACGTTGAAGACTCCTCTCTATCTTCTGTACAGTTTATCAAAAAGAAAATTGCAAAAAATTATTTGACATTATTATTATTTAACATTATTAACATTATTTATTTGGCTTGTATTGTCGTGACTTGACCTTGAATATGGACAGCGAGATTACTTGAGTTGTTTGCGAACGAAAAGAAAGTGACTCTATGAAGATACTTACGTGTTTGTACTGGTTCTCTAGTTTTCATTTAAAATGTAGAAATATTATTGGCAATGCTTGTCGTCGAATTCGTGACAAGCCGTTTTTTTTTGCACACCTGACTGTGGTAAGATTTATCAACGCATAATAGAAATGTCCGATAACATTTGACTGGGATCCAATAGTATCAATTGTTATGTTTTGTCCTCTTAGGAGACCAACTCTGGGGCGCTCGAGTATGGGTTCCTTAGAGATGGGGGTGAGAGGAGGGTAAACAACACGGCTAGGATTTAATAGTGAATCAATCTGTATCACTATGAGATGAGCTAGCAACAGACGCTGCTGCCACCTTAAACTCAACCTCATCAACCTTTTAACAACTCTGATGAAAACATGATAACTATTCGTGAAACTTAGGGAATAGATGCAATTTAATATTTTGCAGTAACTTCGAAGGAATGAAAAGTAGTAATTTCGAGCTATTGTGAATTCTGAAACAAGTGTCAACAACAGGAATCGATCATTCTTTGCGTGTCGAATGCTGGACGAATAAACATAGAAATAATAAATTTTCAATACAATGGTTCAAACACCATCCATCAACTGTGCCCACCATGTCTTGGAGTTTGCATCGCTATGAGAATACTTCTCCAGGATACAGAATTAAATAAAAACAGAGCTAACAGCTTATCGTGGCCATTTGGGAGCGGCTTACTGGTTGATTATGCAAAATTGTGCGATTGATGAGAGGATGCGGAAAAAAACACATAGCTGAGCACTGATATCTGATATCGAAACTGATGAGACGACGAGTTTTCATATTCATCAAATTTGAATACGTCCCTCTGTGGGGTTTGCCTCAGCGTCATCTTATTTACATTCTCATTTTGGCTTTTTCAGCTACACAACAAATGTGCCTCGCTTGTGAAAGCGGAATGTTCGCTGGGCGAATTCGGGAACCTGGTGCTGCCTCCTACATCCATCTGCCCTGCCGTTCTGGACCGACAGAAGTCAATCAACTTTACCAACAGTCGGGGGAAGGTAAGCGAACCCATAGTGAATTGAAGTGAGCTGTCTTTTATCTTTCGTGGTGATGTAGGTACACTTATTAAGTGTTTGATTTTGTATCCATACAAACTATTTTATTATATAAATCGGAACTTTTATTGCTGCAGTCAGAAAATTATTCGAGTGGACGATACAGATTGTTCACATTTATTAGATCCGTTCATTAGCCAGTCCTTTTCAATTGCATAAAAATACTTGAAATAAAATTCAAGGCAGGTTTTTCACCCATACAATTTTCCGAGTAGAGCAGTGCGAGGCAAAGGTACTGTTGTCGTCCAATAACTCTTGAAATAAAAGCAAATCAAATTCAGTTTGCTGACCAAATTGTAACTTTATATATTACCTATATGGGGTCAAAGGTGCGCACCGTACGGGGCAAAAGTGCGCACTTATTGAATTGTACCTCTCAGGTAACAAGTAACAAAAATAAATGCTTTATCATTACCAGCGGGAAAAGCATCATTACTAGAGTGTATAGGCAACATCCAGTGGGGAGGAGGGGGGTGTTGTGTGATGTTTTATGGGTGGAGATGGGTATTTGTTATGGTCGAACATAGCACGTGTAAATTTTTGGGAGGTTGGAGACTGACAGTGAAAGATACCTGAAAATGTCCAATATTTGAAACAGAATTCTTTTTATTAACAAACTAGCTGACCCGACGAACCTCGTCCCAACCACAATTCATATTCTGATGTAAATCATTTCGAACACCACAGAAGTTCTCACAGAAAATATTTTTATGTACGTAATCTATACTCGCGGTGTTTGATAATTATATGTAATTTCTTTTTTTGACATATAAACCTGATGTAGACTAAGACGCATCAATCCTGATACTGACTGTTTAAATCCGTTGCTCCGTTCATGAGTTTAATCGTGAGGAACGGACGCCAAATAATTTTTATTTTTATAGATCAAGTTTATAAATACATAGTTACCTTCACTTAATTTATTTGAAATTCATTGTTGAAAAAAAAAACAATATTTATTTGAAGTTCATTGTGAAAACAT
Organism: Toxorhynchites rutilus septentrionalis; assembly: GCF_029784135.1. NCBI lineage: Eukaryota > Metazoa > Arthropoda > Insecta > Diptera > Culicidae > Toxorhynchites > Toxorhynchites rutilus. Next base: position 265,596,088 of record NC_073745.1, read on the forward strand.
TAACATAAACGAAACTTAACCGTTATTGGATTGAATGCATGGTGAAAACAAAAACAATTTTTATTTGAAATTCATTTTGAATTGTTTTGAAGCAATTGTTTATTTTTCTTCCTCATCTTGGATTTCGGTTTTGAGGATTCCGACGCTTTGCCTTGGAGCGCTGTTGCTTCGTTGCGCTGTTTTGGGGTTCGAAGAGACAGACGATGGTTTCTCATGAAGCTAGAAGCCCAATCCTTTCCTGTCAGTTTTGCGTGTTGATTGAGTTCGTGCTGGAGGTTGTTGGTTTCCGCAAAATCAAACGCCAGGCGCCGTAAATCTTTGAGAGTCTTGCCATAGAAAGCTTTGTCCAGTGCTCTGCACTGCCGTAATCTCGCAAAGTGACGCAAGCGCCAGAGGGAGAAATTTTCAGTACGAGACTTTTCGCAAAATTACATGTATAATTAGCATGCGCGTACATTACGAAAATCTGGTCTGTACAAATTGTGTACAATTGATGGAAAAACATTGCCAGTTTTTTTTTTATTGCAGTTTTATTCAAGCTATTTTACCAACGCCAGTTTGTTGTGGAAACAGCAAATTTTAATCGCTGTTTCCACAACCGATTGGCGTTCATCCATCAAAGTATGGGAAAATCTGTTTCCAAATATTTTCTACAACATGCCACCGTTGAGCGAAGCATGAGGTAGCATCAGGAAGAAGAGTTCTACACATTTTCCGTCTTTGTAGCATGTGTCGAGCGGGCTAATGTAGTTGAGAACCCGATTGTAACAACTATGGACAGCACCTTCTTTTCCAATCCTAAATGCAATTGAAAACATCCGTGTTGATTAAGATAATGCCGTCTGAAATTATCCGATGTAAAACAAATACAGTTTACGCGAGGATGTTCTGAGCTTTGTTATAAGAAGCGTTTCTATGGAGGTTTTACCCTTCGATCAACCTTTTACCCTTTTACCCTTCGATCAACTCTCAGCTGCAATTCATCCGAAAAAGACATTGAGCAAGCGACGTAAGTGAACATCGTCAAGATGCTTTGTCCCTTGATTGATGTTGTTATTTGAAATTTGTTGTCCCTTCTCGTTCATTCTATGCCATCAGAACGGATTAAAAATCACATCGCATCAGTTTCAAATTACGTCACATTATAAGGGAAATGGCGCTTGCGCCACATCACAGTGGAAATGGTGCTTACGCCATTCCGTTTTCAAACTTTTACGGGATCATTTTTCCACATTTCTATAAAACTTCGCAGTCGTTTAAAAGGATTTGGTATTCTTTATCGATCTATAACATAAAAAGTAAAATGTTAATTTTGGCGCTTGCGTCACTTTGCGATATCACGGCAGTGCAGTGGTCCGCCAGATCCTCAGACTGCTCACACGTAAATACTGGTCTGAACCGCCCTAAGCGCTCGCTGGCACATCCCAGCAGAAGTAGAAATGTCAATAAAAGATGATTCAAATCATAAATCACTTTCTGATATGAGCCTCTTCCTCAGAGCTGATTCAGAAATACCGAAGTATGCCGCAATCCGACGCTTCAAGACACCCTCCCGAAGCCTCCGTCGGCATTTCTGGAGTGCATTTCTTCAAATCAGTTTTCTTCTTGTCGATCCAATTAAAAATTTGGTTAAAAACATTTTATAAATTTTTTGAGAGCATTATTCTGGTGCGAACTTTTGCCCCACTAGCAATTTTTGAACTAATCGAATTTTTAAAAAAAGCTCTTAAACTTTTTCACAAAAACGAATACGCACTATCATCTACTATAGAATGAAGGTTTCCTTGACGGTATAGTTTCGAACATTCCAGTTATTTTAAGTAAGAGAATCGTAATCCCCAACATCGCAAAACTCATTTTACCATAACTTTTTTGCCACTTTCAAGAAATGTATCATGCTTATATGTGTGAGCTGCAGGTGTAATAATGTATCAAACGAATGCATTATTGTCGAATTTTTATGCTCGTTTGCTTCAAAAAGGCCAATGCGCACTTTTGTCCCGTGCGCACCTTTTGCCCCGCACTACTCTTTATCAGATATGCATCTTTCTTGTGATACTGAATATGTGAGATATAGTTGATAATATCTTTTTACTCCGTTCAAGGACTATGTTGAAATATTAAAAAAAATCAGCATCACAATGCACTTGAACTTGAACGCATATCTAATATACTCGACTAAATTACAATTCATTTCAAGTATTTTTATGCAACTGGAAAGGACTGGTTAATAAACGGAACCAATAAATATATACAATCTGTATCTGTATACAGCCATTCCATGCCAAACCGATATAAAGGTTCTCAGATTTTCGTCAAAAGTGGTAATTTTGTTCTTTATCGCAAAACATTAAAGGGTGTGTCACATCAAATTGCATCACGGAAAAAACGCTGTAGAAATTCAATTTTTAGGAATTATATCTTCAGCTTTCGCTTATAATCAGATAAGAGTGTATAGATCACGTTGACCATGCTTCACTGTCAATTTTTCATAAATTTGGAAAAATGTCGTCGAACGAAAAAGAGCGTCGTGAATTAATCCGGCGCACTCATTTCGAGAATCCGGAGTTGTCACATCGGGACATCGGTAAGATGCTGGGTCTCGTCCAATCCACGGTCAGCAGAGTACTAAAACGATACTTCGAGAACCTAACCATCGACCGGAAGGTAAAGAACGGCAAAAATGGATGCTCCGTCAGTGAAAAAGATCACAAGCGCGTAGTTCAGCAGTTTAGAAGTGATCCGAGAAGTTCGGTCCGGGATGTCGCCAATAAGCTGAATTTGTCAAGTTCATTCGTCCAGCGGATCAAGCAGCGGGAGGGCCTGCGTACATACAAGATTCAGAAGGCTCCTAACCGCGACGAAAGGCAAAACATGGTGGGGAAGACTCGAGCCCGGAAGCTGTACACCGAAATGCTGACGAAGCCGCATTGCCTGGTAATGGACGACGAAGGAGTACCTACAGAAGCGCTTACTACCACTATTGAAGCAGCACGAGGGCCCGACCATCTTCTGGCCGGATCTCGCTTCGTGCCACTATTCAAAGGACGTGTTGGAGTGGTACGAATCCAACGGGGTCACCTTCGTGCCAAAGGAAATGAACCCGCCCAACGCGCCGGAGCTTCGTCCAATAGAGAAATATTGGGCGATTATGAAGCAGGCCCTACGGAAGAACCCAAAAGTTTTCAAATCGGAGGCGGACTTCAAGAGAAAATGGATAAAAAATCTTCAGCTTTCAAGAAAAAAATAAAAATATAGCGCCCTTGGTCCCGAGACTATTAAAACTATAAAAAAAAACAAATACAATCAATAATTATGAAAACAAAATCCAATTTTTTGCCAATTTTTTTATTTTTTAAAGAATCTTTAATTTGATATATCAATCATCGAAATCGGTGTAGTTCAAAAGTGATAAATTTTAGGAAAATGATATTTTTGGGAAAAAAAGGGGAAAAACAAGATTTTTCAGACCACCCTAAAATGCAAATGGTTACCCTAATGAAGAAATAAAAAAATATGGATCTAACGGTTTGCGATAAAAACAAAATTACCACTTTTCACGGAAATCGGAGAACCACTATATCGGTTTGGCATGGAATGGCTGTACACTTTGTCCAACTTCTATAAGACCACCATGATTATATTTCATTGCAACCCAAACAGTTAGAATTTCAACAGGATTCATTCATAAATTGTTGAATGCTTAGAATAAAATATATTTAACGTCACTTTCGTTCAAAAGAGTTGTTTGTTTATTTATTTTGCTTAAATATGATAATATCAGCTGTCCAGTTTATATAAGACCACTTCAAAATTCATAAGTATTATCAATGAAAAAATCAAAACTATCGACTGATTCCCTTGTCAATAATTGGCAACCTTGTCATTTCGGCTCATTACCTGGAAAATTCGTGTTGGACTACTATTTACCAATTTCTGATGAACGGAATTCTCGATATATTTCCATGTTTCCGAAATTGCGACCTTGAGCTCGTCAATCGAGGTGTGTCGTTTTCCCTTAGTGTAGATTCTGCGTACAAGGATCCCCCTCAGAGTTTCAACAGGATTCGAGTTAAGTTTTTGGTCCATAATCCATTGCTTAGTTCCCTTGCTGGTATGAATAGAAGCGTTATGGTCGTTATGGTATATTGCAAAAAGTATTCTTTTGTAAACTTTCTTTGTCACGACATACCATGTACCACTGTCGGTTCATGTGAGCTTTGGCAAAACTCAGACGTCTTCCGATGTGAGATGGTGTTAAGATGAGGAGCTTTAACCTTTCAAGCCCTCTTTATGTGAGATTTTTTACCAAAACTTGACGATTTGTCTCCCGAGTAAAATATTGCTTTATTTACATAAGCGATTTTGAAGTATTCGAAGCTGTTCTAACTATTTCCCGCTTATCCTGGTCAGAGAGTTTCTATTTACGTGCAGTTTTCTTCTTTTTACCATATCCTTGAGGATTCGTCAAATAGTTGTGAACCACTTGATGAGATCGTCAAATCCGTCGAGCAATTTCTCTAAATCCAGTATATTCTTGGTGAAATGCATCGATTTGTCCTTTTTTTCTATCCGTGAGCAATTTTCCCTTCGGCATTTTCGTAACTGGAATTCTAGAAATTTGCATTTGAAAAATACAAAAAAATTGTTTACATTCAACGCTTGCGCACACACATATGAAAATCATTCAGTGTATGATAGTAACCAAAACAAATACACTAGAATATAAATTGAAGCGTTGTTTGTTTACAATAACCTGGTCTTATAGAAGTTGGACAGAGTGTATATATAAATCGAGAGTCAAATTTCGTGGTATGAGTGCGTTTTTTTCCGCATCGGTATTAGTTTTGCTGTCACTCCAATTTGTTCAAACTGTACAAATAGGCTTTAACAGTGCAATTCGTGCGATTCGAAATCATTGCAAATCGGTACGGGAAATTGCATCCTAGTTACTTCAAAGTTTTTTTTTTATTTTTACACGGATTCACACTAAAGATTATTTTATGCAAACGCTGCCCGTGACTGAGCCTAAGATGGTCAAACCGAAAGGTTCAATTTTCAATCCAACCCATTATTGACCAAGATGTAAAAAATATTTTTTTATTGAAATCCATTGGTGTAATTTTGGTTATTGGCGTTACAGAAACCCCAGACTTCTAGATTTTTTTTTTCCGTTCTGCTGACATCAATATGTGTGTTCTTTTATCGAAGTAATACTTTGGAAAGGTCCACATATTTTTGCACATTTTATCAATGTCCGTTTAATGATAAGTTAGGTTAGGTTATGTACTTTTCGCACATAGTTGCATCATTGGGTTTTCAACCCAATAAAGTTAAGCAAAACTAGGCGACAGAAATTAATGTCCGGGCATGAAAAAGGAAGAATATTTAGACAAAACGTCGATTCCAAAACTGTTTAGCAGCATATCTTTTCGGTAATTTTCATTTTTTATTAAATACACCACATTCGGATTGTCGATGAATAACAATATGCGACATCATCTAAGGAATCACTAAAGGATCATTTATTTCGGACTCAACCAATCGTTATCACGTCATATTGAGAAAATCATTTATCACTACCACCAAACATATAAAGAAATTAATTTAAAAATAATCCAATATGTACTGAGAATATGAAAATTATAACAACCAAAATCTATTGATCAATGGCCTCTTCTGCTAAGTGTAGTCATCGATTTATTATCACAAATGGAAGCTCTCGAATACGAGATTCTTTTTTATTCAATTTTTAAATGTAAAAAATGCAGAGAATAAGAGTTGCATATGAAAAAACTGGTACTCAGAAAATATGATTTCTTCATTTTCAGAACGTACCTTCAACAATCCACTTCCAAATCACACCAACGCCGAACATCTGCCCGCTTCTAGTGTTTGTGAATCCAAAAAGTGGCGGTCGCCAGGGAGATAGAATCCTGCGCAAATTTCAATATCTGCTGAATCCCCGACAGGTATACGACCTGTCAAAGGGCGGTCCAATCGAAGGCTTGACGATGTTCAAGGACGTGACCGATTTCAAGGTGATATGTTGCGGAGGAGACGGCACCGTTGGGTGGGTTCTAGAGGCAATGGACTCGATCGAGATGCAGTGTCAACCCTCGATTGGTGTCATTCCTCTGGGCACTGGGAATGACTTGGCACGGTGTCTCCGATGGGGCGGTGGCTACGAAGGCGAAAGCATACCGAAAATTTTGGACAAAATTCAGCGATCCTCGGTGGTGATGTTGGACCGCTGGAGCATAGAGGTTAAAAATCATCCAGCGAAATGCGACGAACCACCGGTGATACCGATTCATAAGGTACTACAGGTCGTAGACTAATTATTGCAATAACTTGAGCTACTATAAACATGATTGTATTTTGTTCCATCCCAACAGGTAACCTTATCGGAGAACATGCAAAAAGTGATAGAGCTGTCACACCAAATCATTGTGGAAAAATCTGTGATTCAAACGTACGATGAAGTTAAGAATAGTACAAAAACTTCGGAGATATCGATAGAGAACACAAAACGGATCGTTCTCAGTGACAATGACGGCAGTGTGGTACAACAGCAGTCGACTACAACGACGGTGAAATCTTCATCAACAAAAGAAATTACTCAGCAGCAAACGGCTACAAAGACTAAGAGCAACGGAGACATTGAGAATGATACACCGCATCCTGAAACGGTTCTCAATGGCTCAAGTGAATGCCACAAGGAACTTATCAGTAGCAGCAATAATGGGGATGATCAACCGTCTTCACCTGTTACAACAGAGGTATCTGCACTCGGAGGTCACACAAACCATGATGATGAAGCGGTCAAAAGTGAGGATAGCGCAGGTGATGGCAACCATGAGATAGCACAACAAATAAATACCAACGGAACATTGGAGGAAGATGCGAAACAATCGCACCCGCTAGAGACGAATGCCAGAGAAAAAGTAGTGGATCTACCCAAACTCAAGACACAACCCGCGTCCGAATTTACTGTGCCATATAACATCGTGAACAATTACTTCTCTGTTGGAGTGGTGAGTAAACATTGAAACATGTAATGTTGTTGCTTCGTATTTTGTTTCAAATTCTCGATTTTTTCGAATGTTTTTCCCCATTATGTATATTTATTCAGGCTCTTTTGGCGATGGCTTGACGGAGCCGAGAATTCAATATTTTAACATTTGAGCTTACAAAATATGTTAATAGAACATATCCGATTACTCGCGATTGACTCGTAAGTGTTACAATGAATTTGTAGGTTATTCTTTGCGTAGTCGATGCGGGATTCTTTGTATTGGGATGCAGCTGACCATTAATCAGTAACATTCTCCTAGTCAATACTCCACATCTAGCTTGTGCGTTTCTCACGACTCGAGGGATCCAGGGTAGAATGGTTGTCGGTCGGGAAGCATGGAGTTGGATACACAATCTCGTTGATTGCTTGCTGCAAGCCTAATGCAATACAGAAGCGCCTTTAGGTTGTAGTCATTGGAAACAACGATTTTATCAATTTTTTTTAAATAAAAAATTTCATGAGTCTTTATTATAAAAACAACATTTTGTACCGCAGGTTGTACCGCTCATGACAACTCTACACGAGCTGATGTTTGTGCCGGCTAGTGACCATTCTATCCTGGATTCCTCGAGTCAAGAAGACGCACCACGCTAGATATGGGGTACAGACTAGGGGGACGTTGCTGATTAATGGTCAGCTGCATCCCAATAGGAAGTATCCCGTGTCGGACACACGTACAGAGCATTGGAGACAGCAACATCACAATTACGGAAACACTTGTAATACTAACCTCGAGCCAACCGCGAGTAATCGGTTACATATTACTAACATAGTTGTAAGGCAAACAATGTCGAAATATTGAACTCCCGGCTCCGTTAGACTGACGCCATATGAGCCTTAATAAAAATATATATTTTGGATAAAAAAAACATTTTTCGTTGCATTTCCATCATATTTAGCTGGATTCAATTCATAAAACTTCAATGAAACATTTTATCTCGATGACACGCAAAATAAAAATAGAAAACCAGTATAAAAGCCCAAACGCGAGATATTATTTAATTATAAAATTACACAACAAAAGCAAAAAAAAAATAAAAGCATCAATATTTGTGGCCCCTGAAACATCAATGACCTGTTGAAGACGTTTGGGAATACTATCGATCAAGTTCTGGAGGTGCTGAGGGTCGATTTCGTTCCACGTTAGTGACATCATCTTTCACCACTTTGTTGTCGAGACCCCACAGGCTCTCAATCGGGTTGAGATCAAGACTTTGTAGTGGCCATTCAAGGGATTTTATTTTATGTGAACGGAAATAGGCTTTGTCTTTTTAGCAGTATGCTTCGGGTCGTTGTCCTGCTGGAGAAAGAAGCTGTTTCGTGAGCCAGTCTTCGAAGCGAATGTCAATGTAGACATCTGCTGTCATGATACCGTGAATTCGCACCAGATTTCCAACACCAACCCAGGAAAAGCATTTCAAATCATAACGTTTCCTCTTCCGTGCTTGACTGTAGTCTGCAAATGATGTTCCTGCAATCCTTCATCATCCTTCCGCCACACTCTTTCGCGCCGCTTCTTGTTGAATGTTTTTTTTTTTGTAAATCTGCTCTTCAGTCCATGCTCAGCTAGTCTTCGGCGTTCTGGCCAATACCGCCAACGCGAGGTTTTCCTGAATTACTTTGACTGATACTTTTGAAGATTTCTTCACTTCCCGGATGATTCTTTGATCCGTCCGGCTATCGGTCTTCCGCTCTTCTGTCAACAAGCAAACCGTAAGCTTTGTGCAAGTGCACAATTTCACGGACTGCTGTCCGCCCTATTCCGAACTTCTCTGCAATCTTCCGCTGTGAAATTTGCTGCAAATGATCCTGAACAACAAGATTTCGGATTCGCATGCTGATTTTCTTTCCATCCATTTTTATTTTGTTGGAAACTCTTTATGAAGACAACAACAATCGACTTTTGTATGCCAACGTAAACAGCTCTTTGTTACATCGCGTCAACTGAACCACTTGTTGTCAACTTGAAACCACCACAAGGTTGTAAATAATATCGCACAGTCCTAGCTGTCATAACATATGGACACGAGGGGTCACTCAAAGGTTTTGAATGATTTTAATATTATTTTTAGGGGGTTGGCTTTTATTCTTGTCATCGCATATTTGCACACTTTAAAGAGGTCATGTAAGGAATTAGACGAAGGCTAACAAAAATCAAAAAAACTTGTTAATTACTTCAAAAAGTATTCTATTGCTCGATTCCGGGGAATGAGAAAGCGAACTCGCTAGCTAAGGTGGAACCATCAGAAGGTACACTCTTTGAAGGCAAATTGCATTCAATGATTTTTTCCACATTCCACGTTAGCACACTCGTAAGTTGGCAGCGCATGTGAAGTGGAGATGGGTTCGGTCTTTGTTTACACACGATTGTCCCTAAGGTTTCTATGATTGCATGGTTCAAGAGATTGAATGTATAGTAGGATGCCAATGAAAATGATCGAATTTCAAAAAGTTACCCTATAAAAAATGTTCACCACCTCGAAAAAACACCCTATGCAAAATATCAGCTCAATCGAACTTAAGGGAGAGTGGCGCAAAACGGCCAAAGTTTAAGTTTTTTGAAAATCGAAAAATCACCCAAGGGGGAGTAAAGCAAATCGGGGTTTTCGAAAAAAAAAATTTGATGCCAAATGTTTTAAAATTGCATGAAACGTCGAGATCTATTGTCATATTGACTTTCGTTCCGAACCACTTGTCCAAACGGAGTAGAATTCTCTAACAATTTACGAATACAAGATAACAAAAAAAGGAACACATGTGTTTATTACAACAATTACAATAATCAATAGGCAGAATCTATGCCCTAATGATATTTAAGTTGGTTAAAATTCTCTTAAAGTTACGTTTCATAGCTTCCCTACATAAATTGAAATCAAAGCCCTCTGCAACTCTGTTGAACATTCTGAGCAGACCGGATATACTACCGTAGGTCGCGTAATTTGTTCATCGGTGTTTATTACAACAATTACAATAATCAATAGGCAGAATCTATGCCCTAATGATATTTAAGTTGGTTAAAATTCTCTTAAAGTTACGTTTCATAGCTTCCCTACATAAATTGAAATCAAAGCCCTCTGCAACTCTGTTGAACATTCTGAGCAGACCGGATATACTACCGTAGGTCGCGTAATTTGTTCATCGGACCGGTATACGCAGAAAATGTCGGTTCCGCAGACTTCTTGGAGGCACCTGTAGTTGGAATGAACTGAGCATTGCCGGACACTCTGTTTTCGACGTCAGAACATCAGACACTAGCACAGCACGGGCGACATTGCGGCGAACAGCTAAGGTGTCTAAATTGATTAGAAGGCATCTACTATCATAGCTGGGTAGCCGAAAAGGATCCCTCCACGGCAAGCGTAGAAGAGAAAAGCACACAAACCTACGTTGTACAGCTTCAATTCTGTCGACACCATTTTGGTAGTAAGGACTCCAAACTTGACAAACTTGGCAAACAAACAAACTTGGCCGTACTCAAGAGTCGAATGTACTAGCGAGCAGTACAAAGACTTCAAGCAATATATGTCATTGGAATCTTTACCGATTCAAAACAAAAGCCCAGACTTCTGGAAGCTTTGCCAACAATATATGAAATGTGCTGCTGGAACGATAGTTTGCTGTCTAGAAGTACCCCTAGATCTTTGATACAGTTGGTTCTCTCGATGGAAGTATCCAAGAGTTTATAATCGAACAAGATCGATTCCTTTTTCTTGAATAGGTGATAATGGCACATTTACTTGGGTTCACCTTCATGCAATCAGCAATACACCATTCGGCAAAACTATCCAACTGTTGCTGAAGTAGGCAGGCATCGGCAGTCGAGTTGATTATAAAATAAATTTTCACATCGTCGGCGAATGACAAGCGCGGAAGGTTCAGTTTAAAATTGACGTCATTGAAGTACAAGAGGAAAATCAACGGCCCCAGGTGGCTGCCTGCCATGCATCGAATTGGCGTGAGAAATGATCACCAATTTTTACTGCTAGCTGGCAACCGATTAGATATGACCAACTGATTATTCTGCCGTCAAACCCCAAATTCTCCATTTTAGAAATCGCAATTTCGTGATTAATGCTGTCAAACGCTGCTGTCAGGTCGAAATTACAGTAGATCTCCTAGGCATAAATCCGTGTTGATCTTCTACAGTGTAATGCTGACAGAAACTGAAGATCGACTCCAAGACAACGAGCTCAAGCAGTTTGGCGACCGAGCTTAAGGCGGAAATTCCACGGTAGTTATCGACTTGAGTCTTGGTACCGTTTTTATGTACAGGAATCAAAAACGCCGACTTCCAGGAAGTTTTCCGCTAATCAACGATAAGCGGAAAATGCGACAAAAAGGAATCATCAGATTAGCGGCGCATTTCTTCAATAGAATATACGGAATTCCATCAGGACCAACGGAGCAAGACGCCTTGAGTTTGTTCATAGCAGATTGTACTATTGGCTCGTCAACCTCGATATGGGAGCAAGACTGGCCGAGAAAAGGTACGTTTCCAGTAGCAGATTCAATTTGCTCGGGTGTTATCGACTCATCCGAAAACACGCTTCCAAATTTATCAGCAAGTAGGTCACATATCGTTTGTGTGTCAGAACTCCAGCGCCCATTGTACTCCATTGTAGAAGGTACACCGGACTCATTCCTTTGCTCGTTTACGAACTTCCAAAAGACTTAGGATTTGATTTCAGTTTCAGCTGCATGTTAGTTATGTAACTACGATAACACAACAGAGTCATTCGCTTGTATGCATTGTTTAGTCGCACATAATAATTCCTAAGTGGCACGGTTCGGTGCTTGACAAATCTACGTAATGCCGCTCTCTTTACTGTTTTCATTTGACTTAGTTCCCTAGTCTGCCATGGAGTATGCGAATGCTCAGAAGTAGTTCGATCCGGTACATGCCTGTCAATAGCATAGTTCACGATAATGGAGAACATTTGAACTGCAGTATCTACATCGTCACAATCTAAAACATCTTCGCAGTCGATAGTAGACAGGACGTTAGAAATGGCGTTATAGTCAGCTTTTTTGAACTGCAGTGTACTGCAGTTGCGGTTTTACGGAATTGATTTGAAGCACAGTTTTCCAAAACAAGGTGCAGAGTGGGATGGTGAGGAACGGTTGTAACTAGCGGAGCAGCTGCTGCTGAAATGACAGGAGCTGAGTCAGCACTGCTAACGAAGCAGAGGTCCAGAATTCTTCCATTGTTGTTCTCGACATGGTTGATCTGTTGAAGCAGGCTGGTGCTGTACGAATCTAATAGTAACATAGTTAAGGTGTTATGCTGTAAATTTCAATGCCGAAGTCGCGTAATCAGGGTACGGCGGTTATCCGGAAGGCGAAACTAGACAGTTGGACTGGTTTTCTGGAATCTATCGACAAGAACCAGTCCACTGCGGATCTTTGGCCTAGAGTTAACGTGCTGAGTGGAAAGAGGAAACCACACAACCCCATTCTTATTCTTTAAATGGACGGTATAGTCCTGAGTGATCCGGTAAATACCTCGAACACTACCTCGGAGAATATTTGGCGGGACTTTCCTCAATCTCTGAATATGACCACGAGTTCATCCGTCGACCAGGAGCGAATACCACTTCGGTCGGTAACTTCATGATCCCGGTGAGCCGTCCCAATAATCCTCTTAGCCGGAACTTCACCATTGAGGAACTTTCCGTCGCCCTACGATCTGCGCCAGGTGAGTCAACCGGCCTTAACGGTATCGGCTATAAGATGCTGAAACAACTGTCCCTGCTTGGACAGTCCGTTCTTCCCAGCATGTTCAACGACCTGTGGAGTACAAACGAATTTCCCGAGGGTTGGAGACAGTTCCAGAGTTTTCCACGAGACAGGAGTAGTCTGCGGGGGAGCCATCGTATTCGTATACGCGGGTGACATTCTTCTGATGGCAGTGGGTGACACCCACAGGATCCCACGCATCAGGATATAGGCAGCTACCAACGCCATCGGTCGATGGGCGACCGACAGAGGATTCAATCTTTAAGCACAGAAGAGCGGCCCTATGGTGATATGCGGCCACAGACATCAAAGTCCCACCTCCAGGATCCAACTATACAAAGAACACATTCCTCACCGAAAAAACATTAAAGATCCTCGGAGTGTTGGTCGACCACAAACTTAGCTTCCTCCACTATTTGGAGGAAGTTAAGAATAGCTGGGCCAACCGGTTGATCCGGAGCAACAGCAGGATTATCAGGTTATCATCAGGACGTGTTTGACCAGAGATAAGCTCCCAAAAACTTTGGCACCGATTTATAACAAGGAACTACGAACTGTTTCCGGCCTCCTGCCATCAACACCAGCTGTCTCCATCTGCGCTGAAATTGGGGAATCCCCTTTCGACCTAATCATCGACTCGGCCATCGTAACTAGGACTGCCAGTTTATTGTTGAAAACCAGCGGAAGGGGGGAAACCCACCTGACCGCCCTTAGCAACACGATACTGCAGCGGGTGGCGCATTCCAACGGTATCAGGAACAACTTCCGAGCCGGGGTAAGTTCGGCTGGTCTTCCAGAGCACATCAAGGCCATCATAGCAGAAAAATACCGTCTCCACTAAATCAGGTATACAGACGGCTTAAAAGGACCATCAGGAGTTGGATTGGGGGTAAGCGATGGTTATAACAGATTACTTTCAGCAAAAATTTCGCAGACATCTGTCAGATCTTCCCGGCAGAGGTGGCTGGCATTTTCGAGGGTACCACAATCCCATCTTCAAAGCCGCGGCTGGTCGTCTCCGATTCTGCGAGTGCCATGATGCCATCAGCGCGACTAGGTCCAGACACGCACGGTTATAAGCCGTCAGGAAGTACCTGTTGCCCGACACTGTGCTCATGTGGGTTCCCGGACACAGCGGCATTGCAGGGAACGAAGCGGTCGACCGATTTGCCGGAATCGGTCACATCGAACCTATTTTCACTCTTAAGATGCCGCTTGATGACAATTACCCACCAGCTCTTTCCGAACTTTTTGGTCTGAGCTATGGTTTGCAGAGAGGGGGCAGTTCCTCAGAAAGGTTAAGGGCTTCATTGCAGGGTTCGAGAACGTAAAAATGATGCGAGAACAACGAATCCTGTCCATACTGAGAACCGGCCACTGCTCGGTCTCGCATGGTTATAACGGAAGACCTTTCCGTCTAATCTGCGACCACTGCCAAATCCACAACTCCGTCAAACATTTCCGGTGTGGTTGCCCGAAATATGACGGGAGTGTACGCGACATCTCAAGTGACGATTCAGCGAGGGTAGCAGCGCTTTTGTGCTATTTAAAGGATGCCGCACTGTTCTCCAGGATCTAACGTGTGAACAAAGGATCAAGGGGAATAAGAAAACTTCGACATCTACAACGGCAAAGTTTCCTCTCCACTGGCCTGGAACCATGGTCCGAGGGAATCCTTGCCATCTGGTCCAGCAAGTAGCCAGATAGTGGAGAAACAAGAGTATTTTTTGTTTAATTATTTAAAACTAGCTTACTCGGCGAACTTCGTCCTACCCACAATTGATATTTTGATTTGAATAATTTCGAACACTCAAGTTCCCACAAAAATTTTTTTTTGTGTACGTGATCTACACTGGCGGTATATAATGTCTTTTTTGGTATATAAAGCAGACTAAGACGCATCAATACTGATACTGACTGTTTAAATCCGTTGCTCGGTTCTTGAGTTGAACCGTTAGGAACGGACACCAAATCATTTTTATTTATATAGAAATGTTTTAATATGTTCTTATTGTTATTATTCGAGTTCAAATTGTTGTTCGTTAAGTTTTATGTAATGTATTTTATGTAATTTGTTGAACTTTGCGGCAAAGTCTACTACCGTCGCTATAGAGGCTGAAAGCCTCTCAAAAAAGAATAATAATAAAAAAAGAATTTTATGCGATGGATGGGCGTTGCAATTTGGGAGGTCAGGTCAGGACCACCTAATTGTATTAGTGTAGAGCGATGACTTTTGATTCAACTAGAAGGTTTTTTTTTAATGTTGCATAAAGTTTACATCTATATGAAATTTATCTCATTCAAAGCTAGAGGAAAAAAGTATTAATTTAGTCAACATTGTAAACCCGAAAAACCGACATAATGGGGATTGAGATTAATGTGCGCTGTTTCAGTCTTATAGTTTAACAACTGTCGGATGGTGTAAGCGGCGACCTTCTAGGTAAACCCAGTAAAGGTGTACGGATATAGAATTCAGTAACAATAGAATAAAGTGATCTCCATCAAAGATGTATAAATTCCCACAGGCCAAAAGTTCATCCATTGTTTCTGAAAGTTCGCATTCCTCCCAGCGGCCCAGCTTTTCATCGGCACTATATCAAAAAAGAGTAGATATTATTAGCAGCTATTCCGCCAGGAGGACATTTTATAGCATCAGCAATTTTGGGGTTCGTAATTCTTCCGGGTGCGTTTCATTTGGATCGGAATACGAACGCATAGAAACATAATCTAGAAATGGGGGACTAAATTTTTAATGTTGAACAGTACATACCCTTTAACCTATGCACTTTCTCTACGCTACAACCTAGTAGTTGCCAGCGCGAGTTCAATCGGGTGAAATCCTTTCTCACATCGATAACAAATAAGCTTCGAGTTTGTGCTCCAGTGGCACGTACATAATGCCCATTCCAAGTCCACCCCCTCATCCCTTCTGTGGGAGGATGAATAGAGTCCTGTGTAATATTTGCTACTTTTCGGAACGAAACTGCAGTCGATAACATTCCTGAGCCACTAGCAGCCAGATTATGCATGTGTAAAAATAACTAGAATAAGCTGCTCAACATTACATAGTTTACTTCCACTATCAAAAGAAAGAGATGCTCCCCCTCAGCAGTCACCATAACAAACATTCCTCCTAAACTTGATTTAAGTTCTCTTTTCTTGGAAGTAAATGCGGAAAAACTATGCATTGAAGAGAGAACAGGTTCTTTCATTTCAATCATTCAGTACGTATTACACTATCTAAAAGCGTATTGTTTCTTCCTCACTTCGAGCGAAAATAAGCAAAAACAATTGGGGAAAACTCTGTCATGACCGGCAAGATAACGTAAAAGTAATTCAAAGTTCGTTTTCCTCCCCATTTTTTATCCTTGCACACCGCCTAAATGGGATACAACGATCACGAATTAAAATTGGATAAAATTTTCCGCCGTTTGTTCTTTCCGTCTGGCAATTTATTTATTTGCTTATTTTTGTGGAGAGGCACTTCTGCTTTTAAGCGCGTATTATCCCAACTTGACATTGTGGCACAGCACAAAACGGTAAAGGCGAGATAACAAGTTTTTACGAGTTTATAATGAAAATATTGGTAAACATCTTGCAGCTATGTTCGAACAGAAAAGTTTCCAATTGGTTCTCGTGAAAAGTGGCTGACAAGGCACTGTTTTCTTTCAACTGACAACTTCTTTCAACAATGTTGTTCCAAAATCTTTCACAAACTGTTATTGAGCTAAATCTTAATTCGTGAATTCGTTATTTCAGGACGCCGCGATATGCGTGAAATTCCACTTGGAGCGTGAGAAAAATCCACACAAATTCAACAGCCGCATGAAAAACAAATTATGGTATTTCGAGTATGCCACTTCGGAAACATTTGCCGCATCATGCAAAAATCTGCACGAGAATCTCGAAATTGTGGTAGGTAACCGGTTTCGTCCCATTGTTATTTCATCGCTCATTTTCTCTACTTTTTCCAGTGCGATGGCGTCTCACTGGAATTAGCGAATGGTCCCCAGCTGCAGGGTATCGCACTGCTCAACATACCGTACACCCATGGGGGATCGAATCTGTGGGGCGAGCATCTGTCCCAGAAACGGATGCGGAAAGGTCCGTTTCGGAAGAAACTGAAAAACTCTGACAAAGAGCTCTCGGCAAATAGCTTCAACTCGGTGGATCTTTCAATCGCCATTCAAGGTATAGCTCATTTTGCGAGATGATTGAGTGTTTTTTTTAGTGTTAGTAATGTTTTCTTTTTTCAATTCTGTCACAAAGATATTGGTGATCACCGGATAGAAGTCATAGGACTAGAAAACTGTCTCCACATGGGTCAAGTTCGGACGGGACTAAGGGCTTCCGGACGGCGCTTGGCGCAGTGCAGTGAGGTAGTTATAACCACAAAGAAGACTTTCCCCATGCAAATCGATGGCGAGCCGTGGATGCAAGGACCGTGCACGGTAAGCTGTATTACTACAAAAAATGTAGGGGGATGTATCCAAGCACGACCGCTTAAGAAGTACGACTACGCATTCATTTTATTTAAGTTGCTTGTTTATCATTTCGGATATTATTCATTAATTCAAAGAAATTTAATAAATCACTCTTCATTAGATTAGTTTCGGTGACCCTGAAATGGGTAAATCATTAATTACCCTTCGGCTTTGTAGAAGCAGTTCTAGAAGAAACTTGTCTTTTCGAGAACAATACACGAACCAGTCATATGTCCCAATTTGATTCTATAGTCAATGCACACATCGCACTGAGCATTTATCGCGCTCCCGGTGATCTTTTTCGCATTTGACACACACACACACGGCCACATGTGATTAAATATTTGTTCCACCATTACCCACCGTTATCCCACATTCTTTAACCACTTCTCTATATTTTTGGCAACCCATAAAAACAACAAAAATTGCAATATTTGCAAGTATCAAGTGCTTCATGTTGTTCAGTGTTGCTTAGTGGTATTGCACCTATAGCCATCTTCCGGTCATCGTTATTCAACCAGCACCAAACAAGCGTTCCACAGAGAACGCACGCACGTGGAGGCGATCTGGCGTAGTGGTAACATTCATGTCTCTCACGCTAAAGGTCACGGGTTCAATTCTCACTCCCGACAGTCTTCCAAAAATGGAAGGTAAAAGTGACGAACCAGCCAAAAGTGTTGAAAATCACTATAATACAGAAAAAAAAGAACGCACGCACACATATGCATCGATAAAAATGAACATTGCGAGAATTACCGTTTCTCTGCGCTATACATACGTACAGAATACGATCAAATTGAAAGTTTCGCGCAACGAAAATAAGCGTCATACACAAAACCAAAAACTAGTGGCTTGAAGCGACTTAATATACACACACCTATAATCACATTGCACTCTTCTCAAAGTAAACCCTTTTTTTTATAGCGAATTCGTTTTTGTTTAGTACCAACCTAGGTTCACACGAGTTCCAACCTAACTGCTATCAAAACGTTTTTTTATTCACTCAGTTCCGCGCTAGTTCCAGCCCGAGAACTGTTGGGTTCGCACAGAGATGTTTTGCGGGTTCGCACTTGGGTTCACCAATACACTTATACTTAACTGTCAAGTTCCGAGTATTGTTTTGGAAAATTAGGAAATTACGAAACATATTAAATGGAAACTGTAATTGATAATTATTTTATATTATTTTACAAATTAACTCTCAACATTAACGTGTACTGTTGATTGCTCACTGTCTAGAGTGAAATTGCAATAGTTATTGAATATCAAAGTAGTTTTTCAGAATCTATTGGCAAAATTGCATCTTCAACTCTCCTAAAAATATGTAACTGCGTGTTCCGGTGCTCAATGGCTCGCACAAAGCTCCCTTCAAAAATTCCTTAGGGTCGGCATACGCTCGTTTATTTGCTATAGGGAAAAACCTCGCGGTTGGCTACGTTGCCGCACTACCCACTTCTTAAACCTACACTCACCTGCAAGCTGGGTTGTGACGACTCGTTGTTCAGGTTGCAGGAGGGATGGTTTTCCTAGCTTTATTCGTCGTCTTTCGGGAATTCACGAACTCCCGTACCTTTTGACGTAGGATTACGTCTTTCGGGAACATATTGGGGTACAAATTGAAAATCGAGAATCGAGCGCTTCGTGAAAATTGTCCAATTTCAAACGCTTATTGCTCAGTCATTTCATGATCCATAACAATTTTTTATATTGAAGAAAATAATATATGTCATAAAACTAACTATCGAATAATTGAAAAATCTCAACCCCTATCCTAACGGAAATACCCACTTCTGATTGGTCGGAATAGACGACACATGCGGCGGGTCCCTAACAGAGACATCAAAACCAAGCTGCCTGGGTAAATCGGCCTTGCAAATACATGAAAGTAGGAGGAACTTTTGTTCCTACCGAAATGTGTTCCCTAACAGAGACATTAAAACCAAATCATTATCAAAGAGTTTAACGATGTAATTCTTCAAACATATCCAAAATCAACAGATAGCCTAACGGAATCCTACGTCAACTATGCGGTCGTGTCTCGGACACAACCCTCCTGGGACTTTTCTATTTTTAGTTTCCGCGAGCACTCGCGGTTAACGCACGATCGCACTTTTTCTTCGTTTCTCGAAATCTCCTTCAAATTCTTTACACGAGACTTTCCCCTATCCTCTGCGCGAAAAATAGGCTTTCACGCGTGAAAACTCTCTTTTTCTTCAAAAATCGACCGTCCCGTGTGAAGGTTTCTTTACAAATCCTGCTTATACTTATTCAATCGTGGTCCTTAACCTCTCGACCCAGTCATTACCCTTAGGACCCCTAACTCCAGGTTAGGGATCCTAAGGATCTGTCTTGACCATGCCAATGACATCTGGTGACGGGTGTTGGCATCTCCGCTTAAGGGCCGTGTACCAAGTCGTGGTGGTGCGAGTGAGGCGTAAAGCGGTGAAAATTCACGCAACCTCGCGCCTAGTTTTATCCCAACGCTTTTTTTTAAATTCGCGAACTACATCGCGCTGATTTCGTGTGTCTCACACGTTCACCTCAAAATACGATCAAAATACGCGGCACTTTGATGCGAATTTTAAACCGGAAACAATGCCCGAATGTTCCGTTCTCAATTCCGGGTCCCTTGTTTGAGGTGTTTTATACAAGTGAGATCTCTTATTATCATGGGGAAGAATTGAAGCTGATAACTCCAGGGAAAAAGGAACTATCCGACATTCAACTCGGTTGACAGCACTGTGTCCTGAAGCATTTGTACACCCAAAATTAATTTTTAGCACATGTTTTATCATTCCAAAAATTCCTAAAATGCCATGACTCTCAAATACTGGATACTGGAAATACTGGACTGGATCTCCCAGATCGAGATAGATATAGATTCACCTTGAGCTCTCCTTTTTACTCTTAGAAAAAATTTTCCAACTTCATTTTGTAATGAGGTGTAATATTATCACGCATTTATGCAACAGCGCCAGTGACTATGTGGATAGCGTGGTCGTGTAAAATAGCATTGCGTTCCAGTCGACCTTGGTTCTATCCCCGTTGACATCGTTTGAACATATTTTTTTGGGTGCAATCCCAAAACAGATGAAAAAAGAAATAAGAAAGACGTGTCTGCTCCCATACATACAAACATGTTGATGCTTTCGAAACAGAATATTTTATTTGCTCATTTGACTATTCTGCCGTTCTACGCATAGTTGTCCCATGTTACTTTTTGACAATTTTCACTTTTCTTCATAAAACGATGCTCTCATGCCTAATCTTCCGGAAAAACACAAGAAAAGTTATAGTTTGTTCCCAGCATTTAAAAAAACGACATCAAGCTCAATTGTCCCATGTTGGTATTCTATTCATAACTGTCCCACCATGTATTTTTTTGTAGATCCATATCAGCTATACTCAACCAGTGGCCCGCGGGCCGCATGCGGCCCACCGGGCTCTTTTGGTTGGCCCATCTGATCCGTTACCATTAAGTAATATTAGTAGATCAAATATTTATTAAATATATTTAATCCGGGCTAATCTTGTTGATGTTAGTGAATAAATATGAAATTATGAATATGAAATTATTACCTACTAACTGACCCGGCAAACTTCGTCGCACCCACAATTGCTTTTCTGATTTATATAATTTCGAACACTCATGTTCCCCGAAAATTATTTCTCTGTGCTCGATCTATATTCGCAGCACATAATTTCTTTTTTAACATATGCATTTGATGCAGACTGAGACACTTCTATCCTGATACTGACTGTTCAAATCCGTTGCTCCGTTCTTGAGTTAAATCGCGAGGAACGGACACCAAATCATTTTTATTTATATAGATTATTTGACATACAACTATGATTATCATTGCTATTGCTATTGCTTGCCTACAAAAAAAACAAAATTTTTGGAAAAGTGACGATTTATTTCTCAACATAGTCTCCTTTTAGCTCGATACACTTGAAAAAAATTACACGGGGCCAAATCTGGAGAATACGGAGAATACGAGCAGCAGTTCGTAGTGCAATTCGACCAATTTGGCCGTGGTGACGGCGGAATTTCCACGGTCAAAACAAAACTACGAGTCCAATTCGGCTGAAATTTGGACAGCGAATGTACTACACGATAAGTATTCTCTCTCGCGATACTGACACCATCGGGCAAAGAGCTATGTACTTATCGGACCACCCTCGTATATGCTGGTTACTTAATGACCCAAAAGCTTGTTACAATAGAACTATTCAAATCACCAAAATCTATAAATATGAGTCCTTCGAAGTCGAGATTTGTTGATGCATGTCGTTGGCTATCATGTCGTTGGCTATCAGTGAATGTTCTCTATATATTGTGCTCGCCCTAAACAATCTCAATTTCAATTTTGATACTGTGTTGAAAAATTTTTTCACTGCAGAATGGATCTTCAGAATATGCAAGAAACAAGCATAGTGTAGAGCAAAATTAAAGCAGAAAAGAAATTCGAATTTCCTGTTGCCGTTCTACGTCTTCTGATATGCTTCATTCTGCGTTGAAGATGTAATTTTGCTAAGAGATACTGAAAAACTACCTGGAAATTCAAGAAGATCAGTATTTCAGTTTCAGTTCTCCAGACAGCGAGCAATCAACAGTACATTTCGTTTTCTAACGGCGAACATGGTGGTTTGTATATCTCCAATATACGGCTGAAATTTGAACAAACTTGTTCTGCCGACGGCCGAATGGAAATATTATCAGGATAAGTACCCATTGCGTGCATGCTGATATTCATTGTGTGTTTGATTGAATAATTAGCACGGCTCTACGGCTCGCTATCGCTCAGGATAGTCACCGTAGTTGCTTGTGTTGTGCATTGTTCTGTTTTATTTTGTATCTGCTTTTGCCATTGCTGCCGCGCGGGGCACTCACGAAATGAGCGTGTGCAAGGCGTGCGACGGAAAAGTAATGATCAGTGATGATCCTGTTGTTTGTGTAGGTAAGTGCGGTGTTCGACTTCATCGGCGCTGTACTTCGCTTACAAAAGCAACAGCAAAACTGATTACAGAGAATCCGAACATTCAGTTTATTTGTGACGAATGTTTGTCGGACCAAAAAAGTGGCGTGCGAGGTGATGCTTTAGACGTTGGTGGTTTGCAAAGGGAGATGGAAAAGATCTCACTTTCGCTCTCTGATGTCCGAGAAAGCTTCACCGAGCGAATAAACATCGCGTTTGAGAATGAGCGAGATAAGCTTATCAGATCTTTCGACGAGCTTTTCAAAGAAAAGTTGGCATGCTTCCAAAACAGTGTTGCCAAAAAGTTGGAAAATATGAAAAGCTTTTTCTCTGAAAAAGTAAATGTTGACAAAAACTTAGCTGTTATGAACAGAAAGCGACAGGTTAGTCCAAGCTCAATTAGTGCTAATTTGGACACTCCGAGCAAGAAAATAATGTTAACGAATAAAAATAATGATTTAAAAGAAAAAATGCTTCGAATTATTAATAGTAAAATTGAAACTTTCGCGAATGTCGTGGCTCGTAAGGCTTTTAGTACTTTTATTCCAAAGCCAATAAAACCGAAATTGAAAATTATTGGGATGAGTGATCGATATTCCTCTGATGTTTTCATTGACAACTTGAAGAGTCAAAATGAAAACATTTCGATTAATGATGTCAAGGTTGTTGCTGAATATCAAAATCCACGCTTGAAATATAACAAATACAACATGATAATAGAAGTTGACCATGATACTTACAGAAACCTGATGACTGCTAGTAAAGTAAGCATTGGGTGGGATA
The DNA here is from genome assembly GCF_029784135.1 of Toxorhynchites rutilus septentrionalis. Taxonomy (NCBI): domain Eukaryota; kingdom Metazoa; phylum Arthropoda; class Insecta; order Diptera; family Culicidae; genus Toxorhynchites; species Toxorhynchites rutilus. Next base: position 265,619,148 of record NC_073745.1, read on the forward strand.
AATGTACCGTGGTTGAGGCCTTTAATGTGTTGCGCTGTTTCAAATGTGGAGAATTCGGGCATAAGAGTACAGATTGCGACAAAGAACAAATATGTTCAAGATGTAATGAAAAACATAAAACATCTGAGTGCTCATCAAATGAATTGAAATGCATAAATTGTATCAAGTTTAATAAGGAACGGAAGCTGAATTGGGTCATAAATCATCCAGCTTATAGCACACAGTGTCCTGTCTATCGGAGACTGTTGGACAAGAAAAAAGTAACTTTTTCCAAACCAAATAGCAATTTAGAAAAAATATATGTGAGAAGAAGTTAGCAATAATTTATCTGAATATTGCTGGGCTTCCTACAAACTACGCAGAAATGCGATATCTTGTAGAAAACATGCGTCCTCAGATGGTTTTTCTTTCTGAAACTCACATAATTGATGAAGAATCATATTATCAGTACAAAATTCCGGGCTATAAAGTTGCTTTTTGCTTGTCGCACTCCAAACACACTGGAGGTGTTGCAATTTATGCAAAAGAATCAGTCAAATTCAACATTCTATTAAACGAAACTGTTGAAAATAACTGGTTCTTGACAATTTCAGTTGAAAGAGGCATGCAGATGGGGAATTATGGAATTATATATCATTCCCCCAGCTCTAGAGACCAGCGTTTTCTAGATATTTTGGAAAACTGGTGGGAAAGCATTGTTGATTGCAGTAAGTTAAATATAATTGCTGGTGATTTTAACATTGACTGGCTTAATGTCCGAAGTTCGAATCAATTGAAACAATTATCACATTACTTTACCTTAAAACAATCTGTTAACGAAGCTACGAGAATATCTAAATATAGTAGAACTCTAATAGATCACGTGTATTCAAATTTTGCTACTGTCCACTCTTTTACAGAGGCCAAATTAAAAATAACTGATCATGAGACAATTTTTGTTTACATTGAGAATGGACAGGATGACCGTGATGAAAATAGAATAAAAATTAAAAACTGGAATAGATATTCCAAAGAAGCCATGTCTCAGCTTGTTTCGACAAGCCTGGATTTTGAAGCAATGGCGGGACATCTGAATGATAAAGCAGTTGTTCTGACCGATATTCTGAGAGAGTGTACCAATAAATTAGTGGTTGAAAAATATATTGAATTAAACAATTCGAACAGCTGGTACTCTTTTGATCTGCTGCGTCTCAAACGCAAAAGAGATAAAAAGTACAGAAAGTTTATAAGGACTAATTTAGAAAATGATTGGAATAGGTATACCTTCGCGCGGAATATATATTCACAGGTCTTGAAAAGGACTAGAAGTGAATATATACAGAGGAAAATCGATGAACATCAAAATAAAGGCAAAGAACTATGGAAGTTATTGAAAAAGTTATTAAATTCTAAAAATAGTGTACCGCGATCCATAGTTTTCGAAGGGTCAGAAGAGCAGTCAGACCAAACTATTGCCGATAAATTCAACAGTTATTTCGTCAATAGTGTTCTGCTGATCAACCAAAGTATTGGCTTGGTCAGTGAACCTGACGAAATAATACAGCCGATTAATATCAGTTGTAGACTAGATTGTTTTTCACCCATCACTTTTGCTGAGTTAAGAGATATTTGTTTTTCATTGCAAAAATCGGCTGGTATCGATAATGTCAACGCAAAAGTGATACAAGATTGCTTTCATGTCATTGGACACGATCTACTGGACCTAATAAATGAATCTCTACGAACTGGACACGTGCCAACGGTTTGGAAGGAATTCCTTGTGATTCCGATCCCCAAAGTTAATGGGACGGATAAAGCCGAAGAGTACCGCCCTATTAACATGTTGCACATATTAAAAAAAATGTTAGAACTTGTTGTGAAAGTCCAGCTGATGCATTTTTTAAATAACAACAATTTGCTAATACCGGAACAGTCGCGATATCGAGAGGGACACTCTTGTGAAACCGCGCTGAATCTGGTATTGGCAAAATGGAAAGAGAATATCGAGGCGAAAGAGACTATATTTGCGGTATTTCTGGATCTTAAACGCGCTTTTGAAACAATTTCTAGGCCCTTATTGTTACAAACATTAGAGCGCAATGGAATAGTAGGAATGTCGTACAAATGGTTCGAGAGCTATTTGTGCGACAGGACTCAATAGACTCGTTTTAATGATTCTTTTTCCGATCCCATCGGCAACTCACTCGGGGTGCCACAGGGAAGTGTCTTAGGGCCCATTTTGTTTATTTTATATATAAATGATCTGCGACGGGTTTTACGATATTGTGACATTAATTTGTTCGCGGATGATACTGTTCTGTTCATCGCAGCTAAGAATATAAAAGAAACCGAGGAACACATAAACGAAGATTTGCATTCTCTGGCTCAGTGGCTTAAATTCAAACAATTGAAATTGAATGTTGGCAAAACAAAATACATGCTAATTTCTTCAGCAAACTCCAGTATTGACGTAAATTTTGAAATAGATGGTGAGACATTAGAACGCGTGAATGAAATCAAATACCTAGGAGTTATCAATTTAACATTCAAGTCTCACATTAATAATGTCATCAAGAAGATTGCCAAGAAGTACGGCGTTTTGTGTCGTTTGAAAAAAGAACTGACGGTGAACAGTAAAATTAAATTGTATAAATCATTGATCTCACCGCACATAGACTTTTGCTCGTCGATCCTATTCCTTGCAAACAATACACAATTAACGAGATTGCAGCGTTTACAAAATAAAATTATTCGTTTGATTTTAAGATGTAGTAGATATACTTCCTCTAATTTGATGTTGGACGCGCTACAGTGGCTATCTGTGAAGCAAAGAATTTACTATTTGACAATGGTGTTCATCTTTAAAATTTTAAACGGTATGCTGCCTCGATATTTGTGTGATCGAATTGAAAGAGGAAGTGATGTTCATAGATACAATACTAGAAACGCGGATGATGCAAGAACACCTAACTTTATATTCAGTAGGTCGCAGAACTCGTTGCTACACTGAGAGGAAAATTTAGTAAATATGACGAATTTTTTGGTACATGTTACCAATTCTCTAGTCATTTTCTACCCTACTAATCATTGGTACATGTTACAAAAAAAGAATGGTAGGCACATATGTCAAACAAACTACAAATTGTTGGTCCAACATTGGTGCAATAACAGTGAAAATTTTGCTTCATATTTGTGAGAGGTAATCATCAGGGATAATGACAATATTTTTTAATAATTATTTTTAATTTAAAAAATTGTATTTGATTGCGTTTAATTCTACATACTTAGAATACATTATACTAATAACTTATTCTATAAACAACATTAATAATTCTCGTTGGAATCATTCTATAAACTGCGTACAAGAGGCAAATTTTAATCGCAGCCTCAACCACCTCAATTTCATGAGCATTTCCAAAGCAAGTTCCCGTTCCTCTTCCTGCTGCATCGCTCTGATTTGCATTAGCTGATTAGTAGCTGAATAGCAGAGTGACGGTAGAATTAGCACGTTTCATCCGTATTTTGTTCTCTCGTGTCCCTATGAGAAAAGAAATACATATGTTAATGATATTAAATATGCAATAAATTATGTATGTTCACCTTAATTTTTTTACGGTCGATGATGTGTTGAAGAAAGATTCCAATCTTAACGACAAACTCGCCGTTACCTTCAATCCCATAGCTTGGATGGTTTTTGGTAAACAAGTATTACGAGTCTGGGATCATGCCAGCTGTAAAGACAAGGAAAAAGGTCAATAGTGTTGTAATGTATAGAATATAACTGATGTTTATCCTTGGCGGGAATATGAAAATAGTTTCCCGACCGAGGTGACTGATGTAATGATGTGAAAAAAACGAATACTTATCTCCGATTTGTTTATGATGAATGATTGTACTGCATATAATTTTAAGGGCAACTAAAAAAGAAAAAAATGGTATTATGTCAATTATGTTACTATGGATCAAAATTTCTTGTGATATTTTCCCCGCCGAAAATATGAAAACAAATTCTCGGGGGAGATGAATACATAATTGAATTCAATAAAAACAAAGTGCTTACCTCCAAATCACTTCGTCTCCAAAAGACAAATGGCGATTGCAAAGTGCGCACATCACAGTTGTTAGGTATGACAATAAAAACAAACTTACTAATGGTATGAAGTAAAATATACGAATTCCTGGTAGGAACATTCATTGCGTCTGACATCTTTTTTACGCAATTTTAGTAATATTTACAAAAAATGTGTATATTTTACCAATGTTTTTGCTACTAAAGATTTGGTAGCTGCTTTTACTAAACTATTTCTCCAGTGTATACAAAGGAATACATTTTTTCAATTCGATGCCCAGGGAAATAAAACGAGCGGCAACAATGGCAGAGTTTAAGCGAATGTGTATTTCCCACGTTAAATCTGTTTTGTAAACAGGGTTTCGAAAAATTTTTGTAAATTAATTTATTTATGTTTACTAATTATTGAAATTTAAAAAAAAAATTACAGGTATCTCAAACTGCAATGTTCGTACTGATGATGATGATGTTTTTTTATTGTATTGTAGATTATTAAAAAAAAAAGAAAAACGAGCGTTGTCTACGAAAGTTTGAGCCTCGCGCGCGTTTGGTGGGCCTGGACTAATGTTAATAATGAACACAGGCAGAAAACTGACACACAATGAAATTTTATGTAGGTTCTGAAGTGGAAACTGGAATTGGGATAGCTCATTCAGAATTGTTGTAAACTATCTTTCATCAGATGGTGGTATCGATTATTTCTGATTGTAGCAGATCTCTTTTATGTTCTAAGTTGAAACTTTTGGATATTGGGTTCAATTCCCAATCAGTCAAGGATCTTCCCGGGTTGGAAATTTTCTTGACATGCCTTGGAAAAAACTTTGGGCCTGAAGTTGAGACTATGACTATGTCAATGTCAATATGGATAGGAACATTGTTTGTTTTTTCGCAGTTTATGACTATTTTTTTTAATGTTCTATTGATAGATATTTATGCCTGCAACAGAGCCAATTCGCTTTGTTTTTGTTTTTATAATACTGGCTTCTTGATATGTTTGAAAATAAATATTATCTATAAGATAAATCTTCCTGCTCAAACCTTTGTAGGGGTATGAGGTGGGCCATCATCATCATTTCAATGCTTGGAATCAATTTGACAATCTTCTCAAATTGCTTCGCGAAAAGTTCGCGCTCTTCACTCAGTGAAAGCATTTATTTATCGGCCCTTGTCATTGCTATCAAATATTTGTATCAAATTTTTTTATTAATAAATTACTTTGATGTTTCTACTCTCCGGCAATGATTTTGTATTTCTAAGTTAACAATGCGTAGCTCTTGGTCGTGGAGATCATTCTTCTTTATTTATTTATTTGCGGCCCGCGACACAATAATAATACGTGTTTGTGGCCCCTATGAAAAAAAGGTTGAGTACCGCTGATCCATATCAAATAAATCGGTTCAAGTACAAGATGTCACGCTTCCAGCAGGGCTAATGCACTCATTTCTGGTTTGGAAGAACGAACTCATTCTCGAACAAATAAAAAAAGTTTAACAGAACACGTGTGCACATTCTACAAAGGTGTTGCTGATCACTCCCTTCATCATAAAACGATGTTTTTATGCATAATCTTTCGGAGAAAACACAAAAAAACTTATTGTTCGTTCCCAGTATTTCAAAAAACAACATCAAGTTCAATTGTCCCATATTGATATTCTAGGCATAACTGTCCCACCATGAATTTTTAAGCCCGTAACCAAGATTGATTGATTCAAATGAGGGGATCTTGTTACAATTCATTAAACAATAGCTTTCTGCTTATAAAAAAACCTAGTGTATTGCCAAACCGAAATGCTTGAAGCTTCTGGTAGACAAATATGCTAGAAAACTTTGACTGCGTTTTTCTCAGTTGCTGATTTTGGAACAAGGGACAACTATGCGTAGAACGGCAGTATTCAAGACACGATAAAACAATTATTTCTGCCAAAAAGAATTACTTCGTTAAAGTCTTTGATTATGATTTGGTGGCCCTGAAAAGGGCCGTTTTGTTTGGTATTGTTTGTTCACTCCATCAGTGTTTACCGAGTATGATGACAGAAGTGGAATGAAATATGATGAAAACCGCCTAGACGAGATGCCTCCTGTTTTATGTATGGATGAAATGAAGAAAAAAAACTCACATAATACAAATAAAACTCATATAATAGAAGACAATTACCAATACCGAACACAATTACCAATTTTTCTCATCAGTAAAAACATGTTACTTTAATATAGAGGAAACATATTTGAAATGGAAAAGGTAATTTTCTTCTATAATTTTTACTTTCTGAGTTTTTGTTCAACCCAATGCGAATTTTAATTGGACTAACAACACATAATACTATTTGTAGAGCATATGGGAAATAAATTTTTATAATATTTCTTCACTTTGTTTCTCGCCGTATAAACTTTCCTTGGGTAAAAATGAACACAACAAAACAGACAGCTCAAACCGAACGACCCATTCTCGAGCGGGAACACATCCTGGCTATTATTTATGAAAATTGGAATAAATCGTTTCATAAATCAAGTCATTTTTAAAAAACTACTGCTACCATAAACAATTTTACACTTACAATTGTGCTAAATTTTTCACAATATACGATCGGTCATTGATATGAAATTTCACGAAGCAACCAACATTAAAGTTCCAAATATATTTAAGTCGCAATGTCGATTTGCCCCAGGTAGCTTGGTTTTGATGTCTCTGTTAGGGAACACATTTCGGTAGGAACAACAGATCTCCCTACTTTCATGTATTGGCAATGCCGATTTCCCCCAGGCAGCTTGGTTTTGATGTTTGATGTAAGGGAACCGCCGCATGAATGGTCAATTTCGACCAATCATAGGTGGTGTTTCTGTTAGGATAGGGGTTGGGACTTTTCAATTATTCGATAGTTAGTTTCATGACATATATTATTTTCTTCGATATAAAAAATTGTTATGGAGTGCCGAAATCGATTGAGGCAAAAATTTCATCAATCCAATAGGAAATGACTGAACAATAAGCTTTTGAAATTGAAGAATTTTCATGTTCCCGAGAGACGTAATCCTACGTCAAAACCTGTTCGAGATTCCTTGCAGTAAACTTGATACTCTATGAAAAGATATTCATTTTGAAATACTGGATCGATCATACCATAGATCGATTCAGTAAGAACAAAGTATATTGATTTCGTTCAAAACAATATAGCCACATCAGCAAGAGATCATCGCATTCAAAAATAATGAACATTTTCACAACAGTCAATTTCTAATAGCCTTTCTGGTGTCGGTAACGGGATCAGATATGGCGAATGAGACTGAAAAAAATAAGGGGAAAAGAAAACCAGACCACTTTGCTCAACAGTACAATAATTCTATCTATCTGTCCATTTCAGATACGCTTAACCCACAAAAACCAGGTACCTATGCTGATGGCGCCTCGTTCCGAAAAGACCGGTGGATTTTTCAACTTTATAAAAAGATGACTAACAAGGAAACATGTCAGAGACATCGAGACAAGTGAGGCCTAGCCAAGCCTGTCCGATACGTAATAACATAACTGGAATCAAACGCCATGGAACCACATGAAACAACAACCAAAAATGAATAGCTTTAAATGAGAACCAAAACCAAATAAAAACGAAACCACAATATTAGCGAAAATTTTACCAGGGGCAGTATAGTATCCAATATCGCAGTTCCTCGTGGACTTATCCTGAATTTAGTAGAGTAGACTCTATTATGTCTAAGAAAAATCTAAGAAAAAATATCAACTCAATTAAGAAACGGTTTCGTATCGAAATACGTTAGAAGCATAGCATAATATATTGAAACTGTACGCAAAACCATCTTACATTATTGAAGTCGACTAAAATTTAATCATCCTTTTACTCGCGTTCCAGAGAACGAAGCAAACTGTCAGAACTCATTTTAATTGATTATATGATTCCTGCGAGTGGGTAGAATAGTTGGATGAATATGGAATGAAGCATTTTCCTACAACTGATTACATTTCAATTTTTTACTGTTTATGCAATTACCGATGTCATAGGCGAGCAGCGATCCCGAGTCGCAGTGTGCACAGTAAGAAAATGCTTCATATCAAGAAAGTGAGGATTTTTAGTATTAGGAGACGAAACCGCACCGAAAGTATTGCAAAACCATTGTTTATTGTTCGAAAACTGTTGCTATATCGAAACCAAAAAAAAAATGGAAACAGAGTATAATATTTGCTTTGTTAGTGCATTATACAATTAAGACACAGTATTCCTGTTGAATGTTTAGTTATAATTATGTTATAAATTTAATCCTTGCGCGTTAGTCGGTAACCCACACATATGAAAAGCTGCGATGTTATATAGAGCAAGGGGTGGACATAAATATGAATTTGGTGTTGACACGACTGGGTTTTCTCGTGTCTATTACTCATTCATTGTGATCAAGAAAAAATATTATTACTAGTGTATCATGATGTTATCACTCGAACACGAAAATAACTGTGGGACGGGCGGAACTAAGCTTGGTTTACGTGCTTTAATCTAGATATAAGTAAGGAAGACTCTAGAAGAGAAGTCGGGTGTTGACGTTTACAGAGTTCCATCAGACCGAAGTTAGTTCCTTTCGATTAAAAAATGTTATTTCTGTTTATGTTCCTGTGTAGTCAACCATCAATTGTTATCACAGGATACGTATTTTGCTTTTTTTGTGGCGTTATGTTAGTACTCATGCATCTCACTCATGCCGAAATTGCCGCCCATTTTAAAAGCTCAATCAATTTTCTACAGCCGCTTTGTTCGCACGTGTTTGGCTCGATTGTGTCACATTTACCCGAAAACCACTCACCCGAATGTAACAAATACCCGAATGCGACAGCTAGCCGAATGAAACAATTACCCGAATGCGACACTTACCCGAAAAAAGGATATATTCGAATAATGCGCAATTTTTTTATTAGGAAGTATTTGTATATTTAATTCTGATCAGTGTTTTATCTATAAAGATCATATTTGTCTCAAACGTTCATTTCCGTTCAAAATGTATTTTTCGTGGGTAGTGCAATTTGAGAAATAGTGGCGTTGACCCGCTTCCGGCGGCGGGTCGGCGGGTCGGCGGCCGACTCGAATTGCGTCACCTCGGCGGCTTGGTGCCGCCTCGGTTCCTTATCTTCGTTAAATGGGGACTCCGCCCGCATTACATTGATCTCAGTATAAATTTCATCACGAAATAATAAATTGATGATAAAAGCTGCGCTGCGGTGATAAATACTAAGTACCATTTATTCTCTCATCTATTCTTCCTTTTTTTGACGTAGGACTACGTATTTCATTTCTATACCGGGGTGTAAAAACAAAGTTACGAAAACGAAAGCGTTACGCCGGAGACTGAGATTTTGAGCGTTAATAGCTCCTAAGCAACTGAACGAAATGGTGTGATAAACACACTGACAAGATGTCATCGCGTTATATACGTGTTACTTTTTGGTCCAAAAACTTATTTCAATAACCTTAAAATTGCTTTCAAAACAGGCTATTGAAATCACCAATCGGTATATAAGCGAGCGCCGCTCTTAAATCCACTCAGTTATAATTGAACAGCGATTGGAGCATGTTGTCGCTGTTGTGGTGAAGCTAACTTCGTTCATCATAAAAGCGCAGATGAACGGTGTCACCAAGAGCCTGGAGAGTGATGCCACTGAAAATGCGACCAAGAGAATATCCGCATCGATAAACGGTTCCGCTTGAGCAGCCACCACGGAGCAGCCACCACACATACACGCGCGCAACTCTCTTCGTTTGCTGGTTATCGATAAACATCCGGAAAGAAGTGATTTCATTCAAGCGAAAGAATTTATTTTAATGTTTTCTACCCATATAGGGGAACTGGGTGTAAAACGCGCCGTCGAGGTAAAACGCACCCCCTTGAAATATCATGGAAAATTAAATAGTTGGCAGGATTATTCGATGCTCATGACTTCATTTATTATCGTAAATACTACTGAATATATGCTAGCACAAAAAAAAACCATCTTGCTTTAAAATATAGCAATGCATGAAGAACTGCCTGAGTTAATGCAACTTTAGCCGCTTCTGCCATAAGACTTTTGAAGCATTATAGACGAATTTAAATTATGCAAACTTCATAACATTCTAAAATATTACTAAAGCTATTGAATGAGTTTGAATCAACAAATGTTAAAAGTTCAATTCATATTTGCAATGCGATTTTCTCAAGCAAGTCATGATGAGACAAATCGCCCCACTACGAAGAGCTAGTTCACTGTCAGTGTTACCAAATAACACAGAATTTTTTCTTCAATTCTTGTGTACATATAACCGTTTCCTCATACCTGTTCTTGTATCATGTAATAAAAACTGGAACGAAGAAAATTATTACAATGTTTCGCACTACTAAAATCCATCCAACAACCTAAACCCTAGAATCACAATAAAAACTCATACTTTAAAGACCGAAAGTCTGCGTAGAGATATTTTTGTGAACAGCGGCACGTATTGATACATTTGTAAATATAAAATAATGAAATGAAAATTCCTCGGAGTCTCTGGTTCGACAACAAAAAAGGCTCGAAAATACGAGAGCATCTGACGCTCATAGCAGGCGAGAAACTTGTCCGAAGCTGGGTATATACAGCGAATTAAGATTTAACCAAAAGATATACTTCGAGGTCGTTTGACATTTCGACCCGTTGTTGTTGTGGACACCATATTGATCATCTTACCCCGTCTGTTTAGAAATACATACAACATAATCTTGTAGAATTTTCATCATTTTTATTTGTTTTCCCTATTCGTAATCTTTTTAGTACAGATAACTACAAAGAAAACAGACGTGGCTTCGTTTTTGACGTGAAAAAACAATTAATAATGAGCTTGAGGTGGGCATTTTACCTCCTGTTACTCTAGTACTGCGACCAAATACATTTGGTTTTGTGATTTTTCAATCAAGTGCAATTAGCAGGAAAGCTTCTGAAGATTATTCTTCCCCATCAGTAGGATATTTTCGTATCCAATATTGGATACGCGCGCAACGAAAAATGTTTCGCAAATCATATAATTTTCTATCGATTATTGCTCAACCGCTGAAAGTTTCAAACTCAGAGAGTTCATTCGCCTCTAATTTGCCTTCCTAATTTCCATCGTAAGCCACACCTTCTCTCGATTCAATCACGGACAAAAAGTATTCTTAAACGATATTCTGGTGGTAAAACGCAACCATTTTTGGTGAGGACACCGACTGGACAACATCGTTGCTGAACGAGCTGGACAGCGAGGCGTCGAGTGATTCATTACCTGACCTGACCTGACCTGAGTTTTGAACTGTGAGAGAGCGCAGAAAAGCCGATCCATCAGGAGGAAGAGAGAAGGCGACCAAGAGAGTGTCAGTATCGAAAAACGGTTCCGCGTGAGACATCGGAGCAGCCCACACACATACACGAGCGGAACTCTTTTAGTTTGGTTGCCATTCAACATCGAGAAGATTTCGGAAAGATATCATCGTTGCTGAAAAATAATCTGACAGTTCCCCTTGGAATTGGAAATTACATTCAAGCGAAAGAGTTTATTTTAATGTTTTGCGACCAAATACATTTGGCTTTGTGATTTTTCAATTAAGTGCGATCAACGTAAGACCACGTCTTTCGGCAATTTATTAGAGGTACAATGAATCTCAAGAAGGAATTCACGCTCTACGCGTACTGGCAAACGATGTTTACTCAACAATTTCTCAAACGAGAAATGGGTGTTGTGAGAAAGGACGAGCGAACGCAAAAATTATGCAACAGATATTTTGTCTATTGGATATGGAATACAAATCATATCACAATACAAGAAATGTATTATGCAACTTTTGTGTGATTGCTTCTTTTGCTGAGTATTGTGCCTCCAGCGTAACGCTCTTGTTTTCGAAGGCCCCCAAATATTCATTTATCCATTCATTCAGAATTGATTCAGATGCAAGTAAAAACCAATGATCACTAAATCAACGATAGTCCTACGTCACCCTTGCGGTTATACCACACATCCTGTTTTTTCTTTTCACATTTTCATTTAATTTATTTACGTCAAAATTACCTGTATAATTTTCGGAATATTCCATATCCCATGATCATTTCTGAATGATCTTTTGGCCTTAACACATTGCGGACCGCTCACGAGTTTTCTCGTGTTTCGCGTTCCGTCTATTACGGATGGATCACGAAGCAACCCGTGTTTTCTACACTTGATGGTCAAATTTTTGGTCTGCCAAGAGTCTAACAAGGCCTACCGATGGCTCGCCTTCGTCTCATCCACGTCGAAGGAAACGATATCATTCGTGGAATCCGAACAAATGAAGCGTACACGTTTGCCTCGAAACGTGCGGTCCTTAATGTGTTGAAGAGCAATACGGAATGGGAAAAAAGACGGCATGTGAATAGTGCCTACACTATTTTCTAAAAATGACACAGCGAAGTCTTCAAAATCTTTTTCGAATTTCCTAATTACAATTTGTCATTTTACTTCGTATCTTCGTAACAGAAGATTCGACAAAACTCATAATCTAATGTCGGAATTTTTCCTTCTTCATTCAGGTAAACATTCAATTCACGTAAATGTTGCATTCGGGTGAACGTCGCATTCGGGTAAATGCCCATTCGGGTATATGCTGCATTCGGGTATTTGTTACATTCGGATGAATGTCACTCGAGTATGTGTTACATTCGGGTAAATGGGCTTCGGGTAAACGTGTTTCAGGTGAATGGGATACAACCTTTTGGCTCGTCTCTGATTATTGCTTATGACCCATTCTAGCTTGACTTGACAACGTTTTGACTCACGAAAACAGGGGTTTTCTCGTGTTCATGTATAAATCACACGATTTCCAAAAGCTTAACGATATCAAATTAAAATTGTGAAGATCTCCTACAAGAATCTTCAGTTGGAGAATATTTTACTGTTGAGTACGCTTGTTGTCAGTCCAATACTTGTGTGACGTGACAACACTTGACTTTTGAACATTAATGTTGTATATTCAGTTCCGTTTCAAAACATACAAATAAACTTTGTTCTATGATTTGTCAGCAAAAGATGAACGTTGATTCCTGTGTATTCAGTTTTTCAAAAAACTCGCGAGAACTTTGCAAAAATCAGCAAGCATTTTGAGACGTGACAACACGCTCTGTGCAAAGAAACAGTATCCACAAAGCGTTGTCACATCACAAAATTAAGAAAGTGTATTGAATATGAATTTCATCGTATTGTGGCTAGCTTATACTATTTTTTATGTTTTTTCCACCGTGAATAATTTTCACTTTCCTCTGAGATCTCTCCTTCTCCTTCCAAAGATCTATCCTATAGCGGAAGGTGGTCCCAAACCGACAGGTACTCCAGAACCTACACCACCCCCCCACCACCATTTGTTTCTCAGGAACGGTGCTTTCCACCGAATTTTCAGTAGCGTCAAATGAAAGATGTCACAACGCTGACACTTTCACAATATGGTAACTTTCTCCTTGCTCTTTTTATTCTAGCGTTTTACTGCCATTTAGCTTTTTCATTGCTTCAAAAACAGAAAATAAATATTTTAGACCTCTATGGAAAATGAGTTCAATGTTCTTTTAGTTTGCGAAAAAATACAAAACAAGGCAATTTTAATAGCTTATGGTATGTTCATCAAAATAAGCTATATAAATTTAATCTACCTGTTTTGTGGATATGATATGGGTGCGGACCGGGACGACCGTGCTGTGTAAAAATGGAAGTAAAATTATTTGCGGATCGGGACGACCGCGCAAAACAAGTACGGACTCGGGACAACCCAGCCGTATGGCACCCGCCATGTTTTTGGTGCCAACATCTCAAACGTCAGAAGTATTTGTTTTCTTCAAAACAGCGATCCGCGTTGACGGCAGTGGGCTTCGTTTACTAGTTTAGGGGAGCGTCAAAGAATAGCTGATTTTCAGTCGGAGTGAACATTTTCAAAATTTAAATTATGAATGAAAATTAGATTTTCCATATCAAATTAGAATTCTGTTTAAATTAAAAACATTTTTGTTTGAAGGTGGGGAAAAAGTCTCATACAAAAATTGTTTATGAAGACAACTTTATATTATATAAAAAAAAATCAGCAACAATGTTGGAATTGTACGACCATATGGTTGAATGAAAGTCAGAAATACGCGTTTCTAATAATTAAATAACATAATGTGAAAATTTTCATTCAAATTTTAAAATTTGAAAACCGGCTCCGTGTCTTCTAATCTGGTAGAGATTACACTAACGATTTTGGGACCCAAATTATGGCTCTAACTTGAAGTCGCCACCAGACGTCGGCGTCATCGCGAATTACCAATTTACCACCATCTGACATATCGTGATGTCGATGATGAACTTTTACAGCAGAGGGATAGTGAGATAGGCGGTGACGGTAGGTAGAGTGAGATAGCGATAATCGTGTCATACACCTGGGACAACCGTATGGAGAACAGAACATGACCCGATATTTTGTTAGTTAAAGGTCATCAATTAGCTCATACATCCCAAAGGTGGTTCAAATGTGTTCTGTGAAGGAAAATACACTGAATTTTTTTTTATTCTTTATTTTTTGAGACTTTCAGCCTCCTGGGCTGGTTCGTCTCACAAATACACTGAAACAAAATCCACATGTATTTGTTCTTTTCATCTTTTTTTTTATTCAATTTTTTTTTTCGTAGAAGAGAAAAGATGTGTGGCAAGCCCAGTTGTGGCAACACGGGCATCGTCAGATTAGCGATCAAGTGGGTTGGGCACTCGGCACATTCTCCGCCATTTTATCAGCAGGCAGCCACCGTTCGGCTTCGGGCGGTCTCCGGTTATTCAGCGGACGCTCAGGGACACACACCTGTTACCTGCAATACACGGAATGTCTCCGAAAAAGTCGGAGTGGTGCTGACAGGACCTCCTAAAGGCATCCATGAGTGTGCATGTGTGCGTACCTGTGCAAAGGTGTTTATGTTTGCGCGTTGACGTTGACATTGACGCTTCTCTAAAGCTTTTCCCATTCTTCTTCGCGCGCCCATGGTTATATGCTAACTCTAACATTCCCGATCGTGTTGTGAGATTTCATGCCATTTCCGGTCCTTTGGATCCGTTTTTTTTACGAACCGCAAGACACCATGCTAGATTCCAAAATGGCATCGGAATACGATATTCGACGTCCGTTGGTAAGATGCCTGCACCCAATGGCCATATCGTATGGGTTTTTCATATTTTTGTCGTTTAATACTATCATCAGAAATCCGGAAGTTGAAACAAGGTTATACGAGGGGTGTTCAATAAAGACTCGGACAAAGTTTTATTTTTGAAAATTATTCAACGTCGCTAGTATCACGTTCAATATACTCCCCTCCAAGTCGAATGCACTTTTCCCACCGCTTCTGTCACTTTTCGTACACGTGCTGAAAGCACTCTTCGGACATGCGCTTCAAAATCGCCTGTACAGCTGCTAGGGCTGCTTTCGCGGAGTCAAATCTTTGACCTTTGATCTGGTTTTTCAACGTAGGGTATAGAAAAAAGTCACATGGAGCCAAGTCCGGACTATAGGGTGGGTGGGGTATCACTTCGATGTTCTATTTCGCCAGAAAGTCCATCACTGATCTCGCGACATGAGGCCTAGCGTTGTCGTGATGAAGTTTCCATTGACCTTTTGTGAACGAAGGCCTCTTTCTTTGAATGTGTGGTCGTATAACTTGCTTCAAGACACTAATATAATATTCAGCATTGACCGTCTGCTTGTTTGGAACAACATGAGTGTATACAATACCATATTTATCGAAGAAAGTGATGATCATTACTTTGGTGGTGCTCTTGTTTGCTTGCGCTTTTTTCGGTGACGGACCGCCTTTTGGGACCCACTGAGTTGACTGCTGCTTAGTTTCAGGATCATACACATAAATCCAAATCTCGTCTACGGTAATAACATTATCCAGCCAAGTAGAATCATTTCGAACCTGATTTTGCCAGTATTGGCAGATGGAAACACGGTTTGCTTTTTGCTCGTCTGTCAGCAGCCTAGGGATGCACCGAGCACAAACACGCGATAAATTCAAAACATCACATAATAAGTTATGTGTGCTGCCGGTAGATATTTGTAGTATAGCTGCCAGCTGTCTGACGGTGATTCTCGCGTCTTCCCGAACGATAGCAACACCAGTATTGATTGTTGTCTCCGTCAACTTCGCAGCTGGAGTGCCTGGTCCTCCCTTCAGCTCCGCACTGGTCCTACCGTCCTTGAACTGCTTATATCACGCGTAACATGTTGAACGAGCCACAGCTGATTCACCATAAGCCTCACGAATCATTGAATACGTTTCTGTCTGTGTTTTTAGAGTTTAAAACAAAATCGAATAGCGTACCTCTGATCCTTCAAATTTTCCTTCATCATAAGTGTACAGGCGAAATTTTTCTGCGATATTTCACTTAACTGTCACACACGAACTATACATCGCACCACAGTAAAAAAAATGCCACTGAAACTGGAATGAGATGTACTTTCCAGCGGTACCGCGTTTGGAGCGTTTCCAGTGTTGCCAACCGCGAAAAAAAATTGTCCGAGTCTTTATTGAACACCCCTCGTATTCTATATTCGGGAATCTGGATCTACTCACTAAACCGATGGAAGCGATTATGTTGAAGAAGCTAGAAGGGGTGATAAGAGTCAAACCAGCTATTGTTGAGGAAGTCGAAAGTTGTCCGCATGGAATTTCGCTTCAGATTGCTTCAGAACATTCATTCTGCTCCACTATTGGACTGCTGATTATATGGTGCTGTGCGAAAGTAAAAAATTTTTTACTCTGCGCAAAATTTCCGGAACTCAGCACTAATGAAAGGACCTCCATTGTCCGTCACAATCACCGTTGCTATACCGAAGCGGGCAGAATATTCTCGGAGGGAAAATATTGTAGTTGAGCTTGTAGGAAATTTCGTTTCCAGAAACTCTGGTCATTTCGCATGAGATTCCAAAACGACCAGATTACAGTATCCATCTGGAGAAACCGCAAAATCCAAGTGTAGACGTCGTCATGAACCATCGGCAGTCGTCCGCGTTAGTGACACAGTTTGGACATCTCCAATGTAAATGTCGGTGCGTAACCAGAAAACGATGCCTCGAGCGATTGCTTTTGAACGCTCGATTACGGCCTTGATCCCGTTTCTGGAAACCACTATTTACCACGACTCGATCGATCATCACACAGTCACCAACCTGTGAGTAGAACTCTCGATAACCGAAGAACTATCTTACATCAAACACTGGAATGGCTTCGTTTCACTTCAGCCAACCATTCTTGATGTATTATATCACCTCGCCTGTAACACTTGATCCTTAGTTGTAGCTTCTCGCAACAACTTGAAACTGATCGGAAAATTCTTAAAAGAGCCTTGCAAACCGGAACTGACATCAGTTTCTGTTCGGACCATAAAGTCGATGTCTTACGAAATTAATAGATTAACAGAAAAACACGCGTATTCAATTAATATTGTTACCATCTCTTCCATTCCATTCTTCTCTTAGCTTCTCTTAGCCAACCTGCTTAGCGCCCGTTCTCAACCGCTGGATCACACCAACTCAATGAACACGATGCTGTTGGAACACTTCAGCCGGAAGTCCCTTGCTCATCATGTCCGCTTGTTGACTGTTCGTCACTAGGTTCTTCAGGCAAATTCCTTGTTGTTTCGCTGAATCTCAGAACAATTGGTACTTGACGTCTACATGTTTGATAAGCCCGAAATCTTTAGGTACTTCGATGACTCGTGTCGTTGAATGATTGTCTTTGTAAAACGTGACGGCTCCTGTCACAACAAACCCCAAGTCAGCAAAAAGATGTATCAGCGAAATCTCATGACATGCGCAACTAGCAACAGTGGTGTCGAGTGGGGGGGCGCTGGGTGCAACCGCCCCTAGGTACACGATCTTGGTGGTGGGAAGTGTCCGAAACATTCAACAAAACAAATCTGAATGTAGGGTACATTGACAAATACTTCGCCAATCAGCATACACCATATTCAGATTGCTTTGATTGCATTGTTGGAGCTCCACAATTTCTTTGCGATTCAACGGAGCATATGAACAGGAAAAGTCCCGCTTAAGGACTTATACTATTTGGATTTCATCTGTTTTGTGATCTCCTGAGATGCAATACGCGAAGAGGTGGATGAAACACAATTTTATCTGCAGGAAAATATGGTGACCATGGAGAGAGTTGTTGAAGAGCATAAGACCCTGGAACTTTTCTTAGATGAAGACCGCCAGAAATGGGTATGACATACGGCATCCAAGAGCATATATCTTGATGAGGGGCAAATTTGTTGGTAGAAGCCGATTGATGTCCGAAAACGAGAGGTCTATTAGAACTAGCATCTGGGAGATCGCCGAAATGTTCGCTGAATCTGATTGGATCTGTCCGAGATATTTAATCTCCCTTTTGAAACTTTAGCCATGAAGCCGCTTGAGCAGAGCAATTAGAGCTACATGGTGTTTTCACTATTTTCACTGTGGATGATGATGTCGTATAGCAACGCGTCGATTCCATCCAAATCTGCTGTCATCTTCGCAATCGGTTGCTGGAATGCGCTAGGTGCTTCTACTTACATGTACCCGTCGAAAATATCAATGATACTGAAGGCACATTTGCTATCAAGTTTAGCAAAAATATCATCGAGCGTAGGGAGAGGGTAGTGGTTTGCTTCTAGCGCCGTATTGAGTTCGGAGGAGTAATCGGCGGAGATACGTCCTCCCGAGGAGAAGTCGGCGTCTTCCCTGCCTAGTCGGAGAAATCCATGGGCATATCCAAATGTTGTAGTTGTTCCAATTGCTTTTCTGGTTTTATGTTCAGACCAACTTTTGTTTTGCTGCAGTAACCCAATTCGTCTTGAAACCCCGAGCAAGGAAGTGTTGGCCATCACGTACAAAATTGGAAAGTGTCGTCTGATTGCAGTGTAGATGGGCTTTGACCAGAGAACAAAACGTCTATCCAATTCAGACAAATTACGTTCAGATTCTTGAGAGTCTGTCAAGCAACCTGAACCGATGGAGCCGAAGGCTTCTTTTCCACCAACGCTAAATCATACTTGAGGTGTATAAGATTCTGGCATTTGGTCACCAAACGATCGACTGTATCGGACACGTGCTTCGATAGGAGCGTCAGGGTCGGAACCGGTAAATGGAGCTCCTTGATAATGGCGGAAAAAGATTCAATTATCTGTTCGGGTGCGCTTCGCTGAGCTGTTGGATTTACTCCATTATTGACTTGTTTCAGAAGAGACATCAGACGACTATCCTGGAGTGCCATCTGACGCATAACCCCCGGCAACGAAATTTCAAACATTGCTCCTTTTACTACATGAACATCTCCACCTCCATCCGGATTTCCGTTGCTATTACTCATTGATCCTCTTTTAAGAATCTTCAAGTTTTAAAACTCACCATAAATTTTATGTTCGGAAAATCAAACAAACTTGAGGAACAAATAACATTTACTTCTATTATTGTCAAAGGTTAATTCAGGAACGAAAATTTCGACTCAATCATCTTAGTCTCACGTGACAGATAACAGGCAAAATTTGTGTTTCTCTAACACGGACTTCGAAACTAATGTGACTGGGGGAATCGGCATTGCAAAAACATTTTGCATGCATGCTTTCTTGTACTCCGGACTGTATTTTCTTAACACAGACTACAAAAGCAGGCACGAACACAACACTCTTTCAATAAATAATTTATTCAATACAAACAAATTATTACTAAACCCACGGTAGTCCTACTTCATCCTTGCGGTTATATCATAGATATAACCCATTATTATTTTTTATTTACTTCGATGAAAGTTAACAAAACAACCCGGCTTCTCACGATATAGAGTATTCTATTGACAAAAAAAAAACAAAAAAAAAGTTCGATTACACCAGTCACCAGACAGAAAAGCGCAGAGATACATTTACTGCTTTCTATGTTTATGGACCGTCAAAATGTAAATGTGAAATATTGTCGAAAATTAAAATATGAACAACTAATTATAAACATGATTTGACCTTATTTTCACTTATTATTTCTACAAGCAAAAATAAAATTTCACTTTAAAACCCAATACCTTCAAACATAAAATGAAAATGAAAGATTATTTTTGCTTCGGAATCACCACAGCAGCAGTTAACATGTAAGGTATCGACCGAATACATCGGGTGCACGGACATTAGAAACTAAAGGACGCATTACATCGTAGCGCATATTTAATCTAGTCAATGAAGACAAAAAATCAAAACCTAAAAACAGTATTGATCAAGAATATATTAGACGAGAAAAAGAGATTCTAAAATAGTCCAGTAAGGCAAACTTCTTGTACCGCACACGAGGCAAGGAATTTGAAACCATTTTAGCTAGACGACAAAGTATATTAGAGGATATCCAACGATTCTAAAACACACGTTGTAAAATGTGCGTTCTACTGAACTAGGTAATTCTGAGCCAGGAGGAAAAACAACAAACAAATCATGAATTTCCGTTCGAATAATGGTTGCTATCCGTAATCCTAAAATTATTTTTATATTGCTTGCTTTTGATTATAACACGATGAAGACGCATGCAGCGATGGAACGCTGTCAGTCATCTTTGAATAGTAGTTTCAGGCCTAAAACACTGATTTATATAGTGATATACATATTAACTTTTAACAAGCGAAACGAATGTATCACTAAACCAAATCAAAAATAGTAAAGCGTAGTGCGAGGGGCAGTGAT
This sequence comes from Toxorhynchites rutilus septentrionalis, assembly GCF_029784135.1. Taxonomy (NCBI): domain Eukaryota; kingdom Metazoa; phylum Arthropoda; class Insecta; order Diptera; family Culicidae; genus Toxorhynchites; species Toxorhynchites rutilus. The sequence continues at coordinate 265,639,923 of NC_073745.1, forward strand.
CGGGGGAAGGGGAAGCTAACATGTACAAAAGAGGGAATTATTTAACTGAACCGATGTACATAAGCCACTGTTCCGGGTGTGACTGATTGTGAGTGTACAAAGGATATGAAGGTAATGATTGAGATTGTATAAAGGGATGCTGCTATCTAGCAGAACGAAGTGTGCTCTTTCGATTAAGTTGATTAGTATATACAAAATCTAGTTGAGTAGTATATTTCCGTTTCCATTATCTGTTAGTTTACTGAGGTAAAAGAGTGTAACTTTGAACTACCAATACACGCACTTTCGGACCAAACGGGGCACTATTAGGCGGTAACATATAACAAATCTAGAGTATCTCTCACGAACCACTTAGTTTATCGCTGTATCAACGATATTCGTTCACATTATAGAAGAGTATTTGCTTTATCCAGACCTGTCTATTAAAATGTACTGAACGGTTTACTGACAATACAATAAAATATTGGATGAAGATTGAATCAAGTCGCGTGAACTTTTAAAAAATGCCTTAACTAACGATCCGATAGTTTACCTCCACACTCACCAGTACAGAAAATATTAAAACCCAAAAACATTATTTTGATTTAGATTCGTAATTTATCAGCATGAATCTAGATTATTTCAGGGCTTGTCATTACCTTATCATCGTAATTTACTGGAAGAAACTAGATCGATTGAGTCATAAGGAAAGAGACTTAAAACTTTGTTCAAACGATAATGAAAATATGATAGTCAAGTAGTGCTATAGTCAACCAAATATCATATTCGTCCATCAGCTATACCAATATATTAGAAATTAATGCAATCAAAAATACATTAATGTAGCGAAGCATTCATCGGAAGCAGTAAGACCGTAAATTTAGTTCTGATGACCTAATTTATAATGGAACGAAAAACTTTTAACTCGCATATTAGCAAAAAATGCATATAACCATCATACGTACATGAATAAGATCTGATAATATGTATATGGTGATGAGATGGTGTGACTTCAAATGTTAGTTTAGTCAGGGCCAGTGAGAAGGGTCTGTCAACGACATCTGCTGTTAAATCAATAATTTATTTACTAGTCTGTATTGCCAATGGGAAATAATTCAATAAAACTCGTGTAAAATAATACCCGTTAATTTTCTTTTCATATCCGATAAATTCACTCAAGAATTCGAATGATTGTGACATTGTATTTTTATTGTACTGAGCCTACACTATACAATAGATTAAACTAGATCTTTGAAACGATCACTGCACAATAGTAATATTACAGAGACACGCACAGTCTGTGAGTACATAATTTACGCTTTTGGACGCGAGTACAGGAGAGTTAACACGTTGATTGCCATGTCAGTCACCGGTGACTGACAGTATAACATATGATATTAAAGGTAAACTATATAATCATATAAGCCCAAAAGCATGCCTTTTCGAACAGAAATACCTTCCACTGCGATAAGAAACGATGGTCCTAATACGTTTAAAAATGTCCATCCAATCGATATCAAACCGTGGCACTCAAAGTGTTAAGGAATTGCGCTATATAACAATGCCAATTAGAATAAACATTGAATAAGCCATCAAACTTTGCTCAAAAGTAAGTTATGTATTTAAGTTTCCTTCGGCATGATTGTGAAGACATTTGAAGACATTTTTCCTGGTAGCCACTACCACAGCTCATCGTCGTTTTAACAACTTTTAAACAAATCAAACGAGATTCGTTTAACAGGTGTTGGGTCTGTTTCAACGAAGTGGCAAATGATAATAATAGTCAGCGTCGCAGTGGGAAAAATCCCGTTGCGAAGGATATCGACTGTTATGTGGAAACATTCCGAATTTACCACAATCACGATTTTACTCACTACTTACTCCTTTGGTGGTCATTAAACTCTAAGCAGTACCCCCAATTGGTAAAGCTTGCTAGAGTTTATCTTTCAGCTCCTCGCAGTACACACTGTTCTCTGAAGCAAAGCATAATCGGTTGTCACCAGCCACTGCTGAAAATTATTATTTTGCCATCAAATTTTACCACTGGTTGATTCTGAGTACTGTTACTGAAAGTTATTGAAATAATGATAAAAGTAATACTGTTATTAAATTAATGTTTCGACTTTTTTTTTTTATCCCATTTATTTATTTATCAGGCTCATTAGCATTTTATCTGTAACAGAGCCGGGTTTTTATCGTGTAGATGTACATATGTTTATGTTTCTATAAATTGTAAATTACACAGTAGAAGTAGTAGCCATTTAGGCGTTGGGTTTTCTGTTCCATTACATTATGGTAAATTACACTCTAGTAGCCATTTCGGCGTAAGGGTATTCTATCTGTTCTTCCATTGTTCAGCAGACCGGACAGCGGAGACAGTTGATATTGATCATTGTTGGGTTATTTATAGAACAGCAGCCCGATGTTTCTTGCAGAGCAGAGCAGTTGTATGGATGAATCGATCTTTGTTCCACCGTGGATCGATTTCCATAGCTGATGATGGTTGCGTGGACGTAATTATTCTATAACAACACAAAGATGGTCAATTGAGGGCCCTGAGTTTGAACTCACGATCGATCGCTTAGTAAGCGAACGCGTAACCAAATGACTACGAAGACCCCCTGGGTGTTTCGACTTGATATGAATTTAATTTTGAAAAAAGTCACACATTTCAGTAATCAAATAATTAGTTCTAATTATGTATTAATGATAATCATGAACTATGAATTATCTTGGGTTAATGAGAAATTGTTGATTTTTTCTAATATCCGATATAGTGATCCACTTATTCTGTATCCGGCTGGATAGAAAATATTGGCCGGATAGGCCGGATATCCGTTTTATCTCTAGACGACATAGCTAATTTATTGCTTGAGCAGTTCTCAACCTTTATCGTGTTTTGTGAATACAAATGAGTGGCTCAAAATGATGGAGGTTATTCTGAGAGACAAGTCGGTATAAGTCACATTTTTTTCCTTTGGAGTTATATGACAATTCTCACCCAATTCTAAGAGTCGGTGACTCGGAAGTACAATGAAAAATGAGAAGAGTTTGTTGGCTACCTGGCCTTCTCCGATAGCCGCCTACCAGATGCCAACATTAGAAACACCGTTGAACACACAAAGATCCACGACTAATCAATTGCTCGAAAATGTACTTGAATTACAATACTAAGGCCGACAGCAAATCACTTTATTCCCCAGAAGCAATTTTCAGTCACTTTGGGTATATCGACAACGTAGAACGATTATATATTTGCAGACCTTTCACAGCAATTTATTTCACAATTGTACAATAGATTACAACACGTATATTTAAATCCACAATGAACACTTTATAGTTACATGACATTTATATACAATAATTCCACAATTTTACAATAATTAATATCCAGAACAAACGACACAATCTCCGATAATTATATGATAAAACGTATCATGCGGTGGACCAACTGCGACTGATTCGGCTCCGCAGAATCGCATTTTGTCCGTTCGTTCCTGATGCTGTTTTTGTACCGCTTGTACCTTGTCCGCGAGTAAAACCGCAGCGGATGATCTACAGTGTATTGTGAATGAGCCATGTCACACAGAGCGGGGCGGTTTTGAAAGCGAATTTACATCGAGAAAAAAACCTACGCAATATCCGCGGCGGCGAATCCGCCTAATGTGACATCAGCCTTAACTTCGGCTGTGGTGGAGTTAGTTCGTTACTTTGTTTTTGTCCCGGTTTACTGCAGAGGAAGCGAGATGTGTAGTTTCACTCTCATGAACCCTTTTCCTCCTGTGGGTTTTTTGTTTGTTGTTGCTGTCTGGGCGAATATTATTGTTATGCTATAGGTCATTGTTCGCCCCAGACAGCAGCTGATTGCGTTCAGGGTTGTAGCGTTGGTGCTATGCTAGGCGCAAGCAGAGTTCATTGCACCTTGCTTTTTTTTTAGTTACGCCGATTCTCAGAATACAAACACGTGCGTAAATTGACTGTCACGTCGTGAAGCCACTCTCGGAATAAACCCCGATTTCTCTACATCGACTCTCTCGTTTAGTCATAACTTAGCTGCCAACACATTCCCAGCGGTATTTGACAATATGGAAGATAGCTCAGAACCTCATCTATCGGATTCTATAGCAAACTCAAATTGGAACGTTTTTGCAGTTGAGTTATTAGCATGGACGGGAGTTTGACGAAGGACTGTGATTGTTCAGAAATTTGTAATTCTTTTCATTGTTCAGAAATCTGTTAGTTTGGATTCCTCGTCGATTATTTGCAAGAGACGGACACACATTGTCCGTCCTCCGCTACAATATCGAAGCTGGAAAGTTTTTTTTTCCCCCTCCGCCAAAGTGATTTTTGGTTGTTGTTTTTTTTCTTTCGCCCATTGGTGACAAGTTAAGTGCCAACGCATCCGGAACAGCGAGGAAGCAGCACCTCTCCAGCGACGCTGGACCGGTGTTCTGTGAATTGGTTCCATTGAGCGTCACATTTGTATCTTCACCAAACATCAAACAGAGAAGTACAATAGAATAGTTTTTGCCGTCTCGCTATTGTGCTTATACCGTAGCGTGCAGCGTTGTATAGCTCCCTGAATAGGGTTGTTCAAGTTGTTCGAACTCATCAGACTAAATTTTTTTATTGAGTTTTTATTTATTAAAATTTTTTTTTTTACGAAATTATTGTTTTTTATTCAAGAAGATTTTTGATTTGAGCTAGTTTTTAGTTTAAGTTAGTTTTTAGTCTAAGTTAGTTTTAAGTTGAGTTTTTGCGCAAGTGTGTGCGTGTGAGTTGTGTGTGTGCGTGCGAGTTTTTTTTTCGTTTTCATAGGCGGTTGCGCACCGTCTGCGCAACCGTTATGACATCTGCTGATGCCAATGTTGCGCGGACGCGTTATTATCAACAGTCCTCGAAGGCACCATGGGTTGTTTTCTTTCGGCCCAAGGAAAAAGCTTTGAGAACTCTTGATATTTCAAGAGATTTGCTGCGTAATTATAAGGGCGTCTCGATACATAAAGAGAGACCGGACAAACTGCGTGTAGAAGCACCGACTTTTGATGTGGCCAACAAGATTGTTGACCACGAAGTTTTTAACAGGGAGTATCACATCTACATCCCTTCTCGAGAAGTGGAGATAGAAGGCGTAGTAACCGACGCGAGTCTGAGTGTCGATGAACTAAAACAAGCGTCGGGTTCCTTAAAAAACTCGATGATTGGAGATCTTGTAAAGATCCTGGATGTTAGAAATCTGCATTCAGCATCTTTGGAAGAAAATAAAAAAGTTTATAAGCCCTCGCACTCTTTTCGAGTTACTTTCGCAGGTTCTGTTCTCCCAAACTATGTGAAAGTAGAAAATGTTTTTTTCCCAGTGCGCCTGTTTGTACCGCGGGTTTATAATTGTACCAAATGTAAAAAGTTGGGACACTCGGTTAGCCACTGCGGCAACAAATTTCGTTGCGGCAAATGTGGCGATAAACATAGTGAGGATTCTTGCACTCAAACAGTGAAAAATGTATTCACTGTGGCGAGAATCCTCACCCTCTACAAGAGTGCCCAAGGTACAAACAGCACTCCGATAAAGTGACGCGTTCTATCGCTGGACGCTCCAAGCGGACTTATGCTGAAATGCTAAAGACCGCATCAGCCGCTCAAAATGAAAACCAATTTTCGGTTTTGTCATCTCAAGAATCGGATTCTGATTCTGATGAGGGTCATACTTCGGCTGCACCAGAATCTTCAATAAAGGATGAATCATCAAAAAGAAAGCTCTCTTCACCAATGGTGCACCGTAAGAAAGCTAAAATGACCCTCGGAAGATTGTCTAATTCCAAGGGTAATAGTAGCAAAAAAACGAATCCGAAGGCTCCTTCTCAGCCAGTTCCTGGTTGCAGCAAGGATTTTACGTCATTACCCAGAGAAGAGAGAAATAAAAACGCTGCTCCTCGATCTTCTCGTAGAAAATTCGCGTCTAATCGAGGATTGATAGCTTTTTCGGACATTGTGGATTTCATACTAAACACGTTCAAAATTCAAGACCCCCTCAGAAGCCTTATTTCTGCCTTGCTTCCATCTTTAAAGTCTTATCTTAAGCAATTGACTGCTTCATGACCCCTCCTTGCATCAATCATATCTTTCGATGGATAATTCATCTAACGTAGTAGAAGATATGATCAATGTGCTACAATGGAACTGCCGTAGTCTAGTGCCTAAACTAGACTCGTTCAAATTTTTACTTCAAAATTATGATTGTGATATATTCGCTCTTTCCGAAACATGGCTTTCTTCTGACACAGAACTCAACTTCCACGATTTTAATATTATTCGCCTGGATAGAGATGATTCCTATGGAGGAGTACTTTTAGGGATCAAAACGTGCTACTCTTTCTATAAAATTCCTCTCCCAGCTCTATCAGACGTCGAAATCGTCGCTTGTCAAATAACTGCAAAGAATAAAGAACTCTGCATAGCTTCAGTATACGTTCCCCCGAATACTTCCATTAGCCGTAGTCAACTTTGGAATCTAATTTCGATTCTCTCAACCCCAGTTCTAATTTTGGGTGACATGAACTCCCATGGTACTGGGTGGGGCGATCTTTATGATGACGCTAGGGCGGCTATTTTTTACGATTTATGTGACGATTTCAACTTGACTATCTTGAACACTGGTGAAGTGACACGAATTGCAAAACCTCCGGCTCGGGAAAGCCGACTCGATCTATCTTTGTGCTCAAACTCGCTATCATTAGATTGTCAGTGGAAGGTCATCAATGATCCCCATGGTAGCGATCACTTGCCAATCAATATATCAATCAAGTGTAGCCCGCAATCCACTGAACCATCTCGAGTTCCATTTGATCTAACAAGGAACATCGACTGGCAAAAATTTGCAACGGCGGTAACAATCGGTGTCGAATCAATAGATATACTTCCACCATTGGAAGAATATCGATTCTTCGTCGATTTATTGTATAAAAGCTCACTGGAAGCACAAAAAAGAAAAGTTCCAAGTGCTTCATTTAAAAGAAAACCAGCCACTCCTGGCTGGGACGATGAATGCACAAAATTGTATTTGAAAAAATCTGATGCTTTCAAAGCTTTTCGCAGACATGGAACATCCACACACTTCGAGGAATATTCAAAGCTTGAAATACAGCTGAAACAATTAGTTAAAGCAAAAAAACGCGGTTACTGGCGCAATTTCATCGAAGGTCTTTCTCGTGAAACCTCAATACGCACCTTGTGGAGGGTAGCTCGCAACATGCGTAACCGCTCATCTACCAACGAGAGTGAAGAATACTCCAACCGATGGATATTCGATTTCGCTAAAAAGGTCTGTCCAGACTCAGTTCCAGCCCAACATATTCTTCGAGAAACGTCTCTAAGCAGTGGACCTCTGGACAGACCATTCTCAATGCTGGAATTTTCTATGGCTCTTCTTTCATCGAACAACTCTTCACCCGGAAGCGATATGATTAAATTCGTTCTTCTAAAAAATCTTCCCGATATCGCGAAAAGACGCTTGCTAGACTTATTCAATACTCTACTAGAAAACAATATTGTGCCACCCGAATGGAGACAGGTCAAAGTGATAGCAATTCAAAAGCCTGGCAAACCAGCGTCTGACCATAACTCATACCGTCCGATTGCTATGCTCTCGTGCATTAGAAAATTGCTGGAGAAAATGATCCTTCGAAGACTCGATCAATGGATCGAGACAAATAATTTGCTATCAACTACACAATTTGGGTTTCGCAAGAGCAAAGGAACAAACGATTGTCTAGCGTTGCTTTCTACAGATATTCAACTGGCCTTTGCGCACAAGGAGCAACTGGCTTCAGTATTCTTGGATATTAAGGGAGCTTTTGATTCAGTTTCCATAGAAATTCTGTCAGACAATCTGAACAGATGTGGACTTCCTGGAATTTTGAATAACTTTTTGTACAATTTGTTGTCAGAAAAGCAAATGAACTTCACCCTTGGACAGCTGACAACTTCCAGAAATAGTTATATGGGTCTACCCCAAGGCTCATGTCTCAGCCCCCTTCTTTATAATTTTCATGTGAAAGATATTGACAGTTGTTTGGCAGAACAATGCACGCTAAGACAACTTGCAGATGATGGTGTGGTTTCCGTCAGAGGTCCCCATGCCGAAAACTTGCAAAGACCATTGCAAAATTCCCTAGATAACTTGTCTTCTTGGGCAAGGAACTTAGGGATAGAATTCTCGCCGCAGAAAACAGAACTGGTAGTGTTTACTCGAAAGCGGTCCCCAGCCCAATTGCAACTTAAGCTTTTGGGGAGAAACATTACCCAATCATTGACCTTCAAGTACCTTGGTGTCTGGTTTGATTCAAAATGCACTTGGAATACCCACATTACGTATTTGAAGCAAAAATGTCAAAAAAGAGTCAACTTTCTCCGCTCGATTTGCGGCACGTGGTGGGGAGCTCATCCGGGAGATCTCATAACGCTTTATAAAACAACTATTCTATCTATTCTGGAGTATGGCTCTTTCTGCTTTCTCTCAGCAGCTCAAAGTCACCTTCTAAAATTGGAACGAATTCAATATCATTGTCTGCGTATAGCTCTCGGCTGTATGCACTCAACGCATAACATGAGTCTCGAGGTTCTGGCAGGAGTAACTCCTCTACAGAACCGATTCTGGGAACTTTCTCTCAGAATACTGGTGAAATGCGGTATCACGAACACACTTGTGATTGAAAACTTTGATAAAATGCTTCATCTAAATATACAATCTCGGTTTATGAGAATTTATCATCACTATATTTCATCAGATATTTGTCTTCCATCGTTTACTCCAGACCGTGCTCACTTCACCATCAGCAGTTCCTCAATTGAATACGATCTGTCGATGAAACAAGCAATACTTGGGATTTCAGATCAGCTTCGACCAACTTTCATTCCCCGTATTTTTAACCGAAAGTACCAAAAAGTCAATTGCATGAAAAGATACTTCACTGATGGGTCTCGCCTCAATGGATCCACTGGCTTCGGTGTTTTCAATGAAAATTCAAGCGCCTTCCGTAAACTGCAGGAACCTTGTTCCGTTTATGTTGCTGAGCTGGCAGCAATCGACTTCGCATTGGGGATGATCTCCAACAAGCCTGCAGACCATTACTTCATTTTCTCGGATAGTCTCAGTTCGCTTGAGGCTCTCCAGTCGATGAAAACTAGTAGGCACCCATCTTATTTCCTCACAAAAGTGAGACAGCAGATGAGTGCACTGATCTAAAGATCTTATAAGTTAACCTTTGTTTGGGTCCCCTCTCATTGCTCAATTCCTGGCAATGAGAAGGCGGACACTCTCGCAAAGGTGGGTGCCCAGGAAGGCGAATTGTTTGATAGACAGATTTCATACGATGAATTTTTCCAATTACTGCGTCAGAGTTCCCTCTTGAGTTGGCAAACCGATTGGGACACTGGAATTCTTGGGCGGTGGTTATATTCAATTATTCCAAAGGTTTCTTCGAGAGCGTGATTCAAAGGTTTGGACTTAAGTCGTGACTTCATTCGTGTAATGAGTAGACTTATGTCCAACCACTACTCGCTAGATGTGCATCTCCACAGAATAAATCTTGTTCAAAGCAATGTCTGTCGGTGTGGAAACGGTTACGATGACATCGATCACGCAGTTTGGCAATGTACGGATAATTACGCAGCCAGAGAGTACCTTTTGAATGCCCTTGAGGTCCAAGGAAGACAACCCTATGTTCCTGTTAGAGACGTGTTGGGAACTCGCGACATCTGCTATATGCAGTTGATCTATATGTTTGTGAAACGGTCTAGTATAAGTATTTAATGCTTTTGTGTTTTTCTTTTTCGTTATTAGTTTGTTTGTCTTGTCCCCCCATCTCACCGTCGCCCACCCTCGACAGCTAGTCGAACACCAGATGCTATCCCTGGTCATTATGCACAATGCTACAGTGCGTGCGGCAACCCTCGGTTGAGACAACGATACCTCATATCCATATCCCCAACCTGACCCGTCCCACAAAAATGTTGCCCTTTTAACCTCGAGTAAACCGCGAGTATTCGGTCGAATCCTACTAAACATAGAAATTAGTTGAAACTTTGTATAAACAAACCTTGAATTAGCGGCTCCGCAAAGCTTATGCGATTGAGCCTTACAAATAAATGAACTGGATAAAAAAAAAAAAAATCTGTTAGTTTAACTATTTTGAAACTCCAAGTAGTAGTCTTGAAAAGGGCCGTTTGTTATATGTACTCATAACAGTCAAACGGTTTGTAACGAACAAAAAAAGAAAATAAACTTCATCCAATCAATTCATTCATTTGTTGCACACAGCTTGCAATGATTGTGTGAGATATGGGGCTGAAAAGGGCAAAGCACATTGTCTCTTCTACGTGCTGTGCGAGATCTCAGAAGGCCTAACCAAGATGGTGGAGTTAACAGGTGGCTCGTAATTTACACTATTTAGAAAAGACGTTTGAGGAATGGCAAGACGAAAATTTTGGATTTGTTTATGTTATTACTTGCGTTGGTATGGTTACATTTGATTTCGTCAAAGGTATTTGAAGCAGTATAATAAATAAACAGTTGTCGTTGAAAATAGTAACCTAGTAACCTTTATGCATATGCTTCCGCCAGCTGGCTCGGCTAATGTGATTCAGGGAGTGCTTTGATCGTGGTACCGCCACTGGCGCATAATTTGCAGCTTTGTTTTTTGTGCTGGTTCATAACGACAATCAACCGTGCCGGCGAAACTGTAGTCAATATTTAGTGTTGTTTGGATACCATCTATGTAAATAAATTCAAACTTACGGGATACGTCCGAACGGCAATTCTGACATTACGTTTTACCTTCCACTTCACTTTCCTTGGGCCTAACCAAATGTCACTTTGAGGCAGGTACACGAGAAAGTCTCGCGAGCACTAATGCACGAGCATCTCTTCGTGTACACAACACATGTTCATCGTTCGCATCGAAACGCGATGAGGTATTTCCTGAACACATCACAAAATTTTACGTAAAAGAAGAGAAAGAGCCAATCCCAAGCTCGCGTGCTAAAGCCCGGTCTCATCACTTGCACTTGGAAGCGCTGTGAGGAAGAGAAAATCGATACTCGTCTCTCGGAATTTCAGCGCACACAGGAAGTCTGCTCGCTCGGTTGCTTTCTAATGTGCGATTCACATAGCACGTTACGGAGAAGAACGTCTACGTTCCGTCAACGTCTCCACCAATTCACACATGCAGTCAATGCTTCCACCCGCACCGTCACGTCAAATGCAAAACGAATGATTTCTTTAATTTTATTCATGGTGTCGCCACCTACAACAATTTGAAATTGCAATGCCCTCTTTCAAATCAGCATGCCTAGAATCAGTTCTAAATTTAGAAAAATTCAATAAGAATCATTGAATTCAATTATTTAAATGCTTAAACCCCGTAGTCCGACCCTTTTTCAACAATAATAATAAATAAAATAATTATTTCAACTAGTCGCGAATGATTTTCACTCCGAAATTTGGAGCTAAGAGTTATGTTGGCATAAAAAGTACAGTGAGTTACTTATAAAGCGATATGCTGAGGCACCATTCAGTGTCGCATTGAAGTCGGTTTTGACCAGTAATTGGACATTTGCGACTGGTGGCGACTTTCAATGTGGGGCCATAATTTGGGCCCCGAACTCAATGTTTACAAAAATGTCAAACTAGAGGTAAAAATGTCTAATTAAACGTGTTGCATCACAGATCTGTTCAATTAGCTTAATGTCGATGTAGATGTAAATTACTGTACAACCAAATCAAAACAAAAGCCGAGACACAAAGCCCAGACAAAAACCAAACGAGCCGTCCGTCTCCGTCAATTATTCTTTTTTTACAAACCCTGCCGGTCGTTTTCGTTGAACGTATGCTGACGGGTCGTTACGTAGCTGGTGTATGTGAATGTTTTCATGAGAATTGCATGGTAGAATCATTGACGTATCGTGACGTGACGTGTATGTTGTATGTGAATCGCACTTAACTCGCTCATTTGTTGCAGACAGCTCCCAATGACTTTGTGAGATGCTAGACTGGATAACGCAAAGCACACTGTCTCTTTTGCATGCTGTGCGAGATCTCGGAAAGTCTAGTTCTACTGCCCAATCTATCATAGAAGGAATTGAGTCTTTGAGAATTATGAATATGAGTCTGAAGATTATTATTATTTCATTTCGTTTCATTTTTGTGATGCGATATAATGCCAATCTCAATAAGTCCTCTCATGATAAGCGCTGCCATCCTCCTAGTATTTATATAATTTTTTGCTGTTCAATTGCCCATGTTGGCGCAGCCTGGAAGACACTCGCTTAAGATGTTCGTCTCCCTGGTATATACAAAAGTAATTCGCTGACTGGACTACCTTCAACTGGACTTATCTATAACAGGGCGTACGTCAACTGGGCTGCAAAGCAGTTATGTATCAATAATAGATGTCATCTTCAATTTGAAGTACTGCTTTTGCTGTTTTGCAGTCCAGTTAGCGAGCGAAATTCGACAATTGCATTGATTTTCCGGCCCAATTAACGAACGATCACCGTATGGGTGACACTTTCCTCGTTGCTTTAATGAAATCTTACATGAAATTTGAGTGATACATGAAATCTTGCATATGCACAAGTGTGTAAATGTGTGACCATTGTATTTAGCGAATAACTATACGAAAGTCAAACTTTTTTATTTTGCTTTTGTACGAATGAGTCTAACGATGAATATATCGGCGAATAATATATGAATCCGTTCAATCCGGTGAAAAAAAGCACTAAAATCAAATAAGAATAGTCCATTAATTTTTTTTTCAAAATATATATTTTTATCAAGGCTCATATGGCGTTAGCCTCACGGGGCCGGGAGTTCAATACTTTGACAATTTTTCTTATTATCTGTGTTAGTAATATGTAACCGATTACTCACGGTTGGCTCGAGGTTAGTATTACAAGTGTTTTCGTAATTGGGATGTTGTATGAGTCCGGTCAGCTCGATATGGTTTCACAGTCTGTAACCCATATCTAGCGTGGTGCATCTTTTAAGTAAAAGTTTATCGATCGGATAGGAGGGATATGAAACGGGGACACAACGAAGAAAACATCATTAAACGTTGACATCGGCGTTTCTGAGGAACAGGTATAGATGAAGCAGAAGATCACGGATCACGGTTACCTAAGATATCCCGGACGGGGATATCCGATTGTCTGCCTTGTGCTTTCAGTGCTCTAGAGAGCTGAGAGCGAGCAGCATGGAACCGGATACACGACCGACAACATGCTCGATGTCGTGGTAGCCATCGCCACAATCACAAAGATTATTTGCTGGGAGCCCAATGCGATAGAGATGCGCGTTTAGGTTGTAGTGATTGGACATAAGCCGAGATATCACGTGAATGAAATCACGACCTACATTCAATCCCTTGAACCATGTACTCGTCGAGACCAGTCCATTAATTATGTTATACATTATATTCCATAGATATTCCACGCCACTAACGCCACTATTTAAACATTTGATTGAACAATATTCTTAAATAGAAAAAAAGGTCACTTGTCCAAAAAAGTTACTCCCATACTCGCGTCAACAAAAGAAGTGCGAACGAACGTTAGTAGTCTTTTAATTTTCTACTTATCAACTTAGTGCATAACGCACAATCATCATAATGATTATGTCCACTGTACCGGCCATCTGTGCTGGTGTGAAAATTTAAAAAAAGAGCTGACCTTAATATTTCCTTCTCAATAGTTTCGTTATGATGAAAACAAATCATTGTAAATTAAAGTTGATTTATTCATTTTGAATTCGTACACTTTATTTATATTATATACCAAGATTTACATTAATTAAGAGAACACGTTTTCACACATCATAAATAGAGAAAATAAAATAATCATTAATCTAGGCTCATTGTTACTTCCTCGACAGCAACTTATTTTTTATTACGAGATCTTTTGCATCATGTTCAATAGTTTCATACATCCACTTTCGTGTGACACGGCAATGTGGCCCACACTTTGCGCTTCCACAACACTGACACGGAAAATGACATCCAGAGCAACCGAGATCTAAACAGTCACACATATCACGACCGCTGTCCCGATGAATTCCTTTCTCATTGTAGATACCGGTTGTTTTGGGCACCACCAACGGAGTCGACTTCCTGTTCAGCTTCCGCTTCTCCCGTCTCGATGTTTCCGGATTAAAGTTGGCCAAGAATTTCGGATCCGTCTCTAGCTTTTTCAGCTGACCGGACTCATACCGTCGAGTACGATTCGCAGCCAGATTGGAGTTTCGAAGATTCGCTGAAACAGGTGTGTTCGTTCGTTCCTGTATCTGCTGAGGCTGCGGAGATGAGGATGCCGATGAAATGCCGATTCGCTCGTATTCCCGACTACCCTGTTCAATGTGCTCCTCATCGGACGATTCAATTTCAACGCACTCGTCCATGTCGGGATGAATATTTAATCACAAAAAATATATCACTCTGTGAGATGTTTGATATGCTAAACAATTGCTACACAACAAACGCTTTCAGACAGCATCACCGCATTCAAAACAAGAATCATTTGGCCAACGTGTTTTGACAATTACTACAGGTGAGCTAGATTGTTTGTATTGTACATTACTCACACATATAAAATAGCGTGCAGTGTTGTGTCCAAAACACTAACAAATATGTGAATTTTGTTGATATAAACCCATTTTTATGTATGTTTTTTTTCACAAAATTGACCTCGGAGAATTTTTTCTTAGAATTCCTCCCAAACTGCACGCTATTTACAAATCCCTACGCGTGGACCTTTATAGCATACCTGATAACTGTCTAAGTTCGTTGTCATTTGGCAACCCCGACGGCGGGCAGCATCTACTTTCAAAAAAGGATGTATGCTAGCGGACGCTTGAGGTCGCTGTTTACGTGTGTGCTAGGCGGGGATGACAGGTGATTTTTTTCAAATATTTTCAAATGATAAGGCCGGTTTAGAGTCCCCGTGAACGTGAACATGAACAGGTGATGGAATGGTACGATCATTTCACGGTGAACTACATTGCGAACAAACAACTCAAAAAATCGTGGTGAATAAAATGTTATTGTTCACGTTCACGTTCATATTAAAAGTTCGTCAGTAAACTAAAGTAAATAAACATCGAGCTTCAATAAAGTAATTCGTATAAAATATACAGTTGTTCACGGATCAACCCGAAGCAACGAAGTTTTCCAACCCGTGTAGAGATCCGATTGAATGAAATTGCATCCATATCGAGATTCTCATTGAAAACTTGAGAATTGCTAAACATATCCTTTTACAGTTCTCGATGAAATAATTTTCAGAATGCCTTGAGACATTCGAACGTGAAAATAAACGGAGAAATATTTTGACGTCTATATTCACCACTGTTTTCACTTATGTTTAATCGTTCTTACCGATATGTTCACACCAGGCTGACTTGTCGTGAGCGTGGGTTTGGCGTGCTGTTGCCGTGCAAACGAAAACACTCCACGTCGGCGATTCTTCTCCGTTTCTCTCTTGCATATGTTTGTTTGTAGTAGTGACATAATTGAAAATGTTTTGCGTTTTATTATTTTTTGTATTTTTCACCGTCCGAGTTTTGACCCGGATACGTCCAACGATGTTGCAATATTTGAAAACAAACCATACAAATACTTTCATTCAAAAACATACATTGACAATTTTTATGAAACACCGAAGACACGCCGCTGGCACGGTGCAATGTGAGTGAATTCAAATATCGTGGTGAGAAGAAGAAATATCGCTGCGGTGAGAACATGGGCTTATTCTGAACGATAGAGTTATATTATTTGAACTTTTTATTCTATCATTGAAACAACTAGAAAATACGAACTACACAAATTACAAAATTTATTTCAATTCTGGTTCGATCAAAAAGGTAAATAAACAAAGCCCGAGTCAAGAAAATGTTTGCTCCTTTTATAGGAGAAACATCTGACAGCATGCGGAAAAAAGGTGCAAAATTTTTTTTCAAGCAAAATGCACTTGAAAAAAAATTTTATTGACTCCATATGGCCCAAAAAAAATGAAGCCATGACTTTAAACCTGGCATCACTGGTGATAAGCCAGATTTCTACAAAATTTTACCTGTCAAAAAGTGACAAATATTTCACTTCTTGTCAAACAGTGTACAGTGATACAAACCAAAGCGCCTAGAAGTATATCCTAAGGTGAGCCAACTTGCTAAAACCACTCTTCAGCCATCTTGGAAGTCTACTGTGTTTTGTTTGTAAACAAAACACAATACGCTAGTGCCGAAGCTCGCTCGTGATCAGTCTGTCTCTTTCACGCTACAGGCAAATAATTTCCCGTCTGCTTTCTTCCGTACTTTTTTCATAAACCGCTCCCCTAACCAACTTAGTGACGAAACGGCCTCAATGGCACTAACGTTCCTAGAGGAACTTCGTCGTCTCTACGTAGTATTACTTGCGTCATTTTTATTTGTACTTAGTTGAGATTTCTATGCCAAATAACACGCCTTGAATGCATTCTGAGTGGCAAGCTCTAGAATACGCGTGATCACAGTGCAAGTCGGAGGAAATTTCTTTGACGAAAAATTCCCCCGACCAGAACGGGAATCGAACCCGAACACCCGGCATGTTAGTTATGACGCTAACCACTCGGCCAAGGGAGCACAGACGAAACGGCCTCACCTTATGATATACTTCTAGGCGCCTTGATACAAACTTGAATTCGTACGTCGCCATTAAGATCTCAATAAGAACAAGCTTTCGGAACATTTTATTTCGATGAATACATAGTGTCATATGAGAGTGAGAAGGTTTGCTATTTTTTTTTAGAATATTGGTTATTTATCAAAAATTGGAGAATGTATGAAAATTGACTCAAACTCAATCAGTGTCGATCAATTTAATGTTTCAATATTTTATATAGTAATCCTTGTTCATTGCAACTTCCTTCAGCCTTTTCAAAAGGCTATCTACGAAATTTTTGGTATATTCGTGAGGAATATTCATCCATTCATCCATTAAGTTGTTTTTGAGGTAGTTTTTGTTAGATATCAGATAGTTTCCAACTTTCCTGCCCACATACTCCTATAGTTTTTCAATCGGATTGATGACGAGGGATTGTGGTGGAATATCAATAAATTTTGATTAATTGTAGTGTAATCATGTGCTAACTTTATGTGCCTTGCGCTTTGGATCGTTGTCTTGGTGAAACTTGAATATTCGATTCAACCCCATTTTGTTGATACTCTGCTTCATATTTTGTCACATAATCTCATATTTATAATGTGCCGACGAAAAATAAATTAAATGCCTAAGCACCGCGAAAACTCGTTTATGAGCAAAACAATCAGTAACTCCTATTCTATTTTTCCAAACAGCATGACATACATCAATGTCTTACTGAAAAAATGGTATTTTCGTTGATGAGTTCAAATTTAACATCTCTTTACCAACCATCTAATATCTGACAAAAACAACCTCAAAAACCAAATGATGCACGAAAGTATCAATATATCTTCCGAATACACTAAAAAAAATCTAATCAGAAAATTGATCGACACTTTTGGGATCGAATTCGAAAACCGAACGAATATGAGTTTGAGTAAATTTTCATGCATTCGCACATACATTCACCATTTTAAGAGAAATAAAATTTATTATTCTGAAAACAGATAGCTAACCTTTACACTCTCATATGACACTACGACTTTTTTTAAGAAGAAAATTCTGAAAAATTGTTTCCGGCTTTCAAAACAAGAGAAAAGAGATCTACATTATGGCGTACAAATTCGAGTTTATACAACTCTATTGAGATAAGTTTGATTTTCACTAAATTAATTTTACAGACATTTAATAATTCACAGACTTTTCACATTTTTTAACAAATAATTGAATAAAACACATCTGGCATCTCTGAAACAATTGTATGTCAAAATAGCAAATCAGCTGACTTCTAAATACAGGATCTATTTGTAAATAAAAGATGATTCTCTTGGAAGAATTAGAATTTACGGAATACTTTACGCGTTGTTCCATTTTTCTAGATGAGTATAAATGGATTTTTCAGCACGCGAATACGAAATTTGTCGAAGCGGGAACATTAGATAGAATTCCTGCCGATTGGATACGTGACATGAGCAGTGCTTCCGTCAAGGAATTTAACGAGATTCCTTTTGGGTATATCAACGAAGGATGGTGCGACGATTTCAAAAAGTTTTTACTCTCCGTGCGTGATTTATCTGTGCTTTTCAAATATGTGAATTTTCTAGACCTAAACTATGCCAGATTGAAGGGTATCGGTCCGAAAAAATTGTACGAAATTGAGAATTTAACAGCCATAATAGCAAACACATGCAAAGGAGATGAAATTATTTGGGATTTCGGTTCAGGTCTAGTAAGTAATACGATTATGTGTCTTGCCCTAGATGTTTTCACGATAGTTCATTTTAGGGTTACCTAAGTCAAAATGTACATCTCAAGCTCAGACTCCCCGTTATGGGTATCGAAGGGGATCCTTACCGGGTGGAAGCGAGTCTGCAACGACAGACGAAATACTTTCCTGATTCGATCAACAGTGTGAAATTTGTTCAGCATTTCATACAGCCAGACTCATTCAGTTTTCTCGAAGCCACATCAACTTCTCTGCTTCCAAAAGATCGCATCCCCAAATATGCCTTGGTTGGTCTACATGCATGTGCCGACCTTTCGGTCACTGCCATACGGATGTTTCTTCGTAATGAACCAATAACGAAGCTTATAATGATGCCTTGTTGCTACCATAAACTGAAGCCTGAAAATCACGACTGTACGAGCTTTTACAATATTCCAGTGAGTATCCAACTTCGAAAATCTTTGCCACCACACGTTTTGAGTAGACCTTTTCTTCGATTGGGATGCCAACAAACATCGGCCAGATGGAAGAAAATGAGCGAAGCAGAGCATGACTCGCATGGGAAAGCAATGTTTGAACGAAGCATAGTCGAAGCGGTTTTGAATAAAGACGAAACCGTGGTTGTGAATAAAAGTAGAAGCTGTGAAAAGAAAAACCTGTTGGACGGATACACACTTTATGATAGTTGTAAGAAAAGCTCGAGATCATGGTCTAGTGACCACTCAAAGAAACTAGATACGCTATTGACGAAATATCCTAACGGATGTCGTTTAGCGGAGTACTTAACATGTCTTCAAACGTGTTTACAGGTAATGAATCTTAATATGATTATTTTTCCACACTAATTTCTGTTACCATTTTAGTCAATATGTGAGAATGTTATTCTGTTGGACCGAATGTGCTACGTTGAAACAGAAGCAACGAAATCAGGGCTTGAAGTACGAAAACAATTGCTTAAATTATCCAACGACGAACTTTCACCGCGGTGTTTCGTATTTATTATCGAAAAAATAAAATGACTAGATAAACCCAGTACAAGCAGTTTCATTAATTTTATAATACACTCGACAAAAAAATTACAGAAGCAGAGTGCGAAGTCGAACATTTTAGGCCTTTTTTACATGCTTTTACTTGGTGAAAAATTAACGCATATCAATGGGATATACATCATTTTGAAGCTACAACTTTCAGGTATTAAAGTATTTTACGTACATATTTTTGTCTTGGCGAGTGAACGTGTAGGAGTAGCGGACCACAATGGCGAGAAGCAATAAAAATCAATTTTTTTTCAAAGATTTTGTGGGCTACCCAGGTAGCCACCAAGCATTAGTATTAGCAGTAAATCAATTCTTTATAAGCATTCGAACTGCTTGCTGCTGTAAATGAACATTTTTTAAGCATAGCTGTTGCAAATCAGCATATACAATACTGTTTTAATACTCCTTGTCATTAAACAGCACTCTGACTGCACAATGGCCGTGAATAAGCATTGTGAATGCTCTCAAGTATTCCGAGAATAGTGCTTCTTAAATGCCACGGAAATGCTATTGTATGACTTAAAAATTTGGAGTGTTCAAAATCAGGTGTGGGGAGAATGGAAACTGAAATGGTCTCCACCATCCATTATATATATCTTTCTATGTTCGAAAACCAACGCGATACTAGTGTATATGCATTAGTAGTTACATCACTAATAGCACATAAGCAATAATAAGGTAGATATATCACCTTTGTCAAATTACACCTATAGATCGACGTATCATTTTCATTAGAAATTAGTTTAAACTCCATACCTAAAACAACATACTTTAAAATATCTGTAAACCAAGTTCGAAAATATATGTACTATTGGAAATCTTTCGTAAACTGATAGCCATCCCTGTTAATGAAAAAAACTGTATTTATACCCCTTCATCACACGCTCCCAACAACAAATAACTGAGATAATAATAAATAAATAAATAAGCATACATAAACACATTACATTTTATTTTAATTCATATGAATATAACATTTCGAGATCTATTATTCCATCGATTCATGTCAATCTTTTATTACATTAATTCAAACAATAAACTGAATCAAAGCTGAGAATCATTCAATAATAATTGAATTTCGATTCTTTTTAGTTTCTTTTTCCTCAATATTAGATTTTGTATTTCGTGATCCTGAATCCTGAGGTTTGCGCTAAGCTGCTGTTGGCTTCCTTGTACAACCGATTTCTCAAACCTCGGTGCAAATACTCCTTACATTCATCAAATGAAAAATCAGAATCCAAATGGAGAACAAACATGGAAAGAACAAATCGATCACTTTCTCAAATTAGCAAAACGGGATCTTCCGCGGAATTTGCTCATGGTCATCAGATTTGCGTCCTGTTCCAGTCCAATAGCATTGAAGGAGAAAATTACGTTCAAAAGAATTATCCACGATTTGGAGACAAACACTGACACCTTTTCCTGTATATCGTATACGGCCGCAAAACTGACCGATTGAAGCAAAAACCGATTCCACAAATTTGTCGCCCTTGCATTTTCCTCCAAATCTTTCATATCTTTAACATTCTTCACTTGCTCCAGGTTAATCTAACTAATAACCACTGGTTGTGCTACGTGGTTGCACTGTGAAGATGCGGTGGTACCCAAAGCTTCTCATATAGCATTTGCATGTGCCAATAATTCCAAACATTTATTCAGTTTTGATTCCGAAATGAGCATTTCCTGGTTAGTCTGTGTAGTTGCATCAGAGAACATTTTCTCGTTTTCATTTTCTAGTTGATAAGAGCAGAACTCGAGGAAGGAATTGTCCGATTTAGGGCTGTCTTTATTCTATCATATTTTCTGTATAAACATTCATTCCATGTAACGGAGAAACATGTTATTTGCAAGTGGTTGAAAAATCTTGAACGAGAATTGTGTCTGAAAATAATCTGATATTATAATGATGTGTTTTGTTAGAAATACTAGGAATTTTATAGTAAAAGGTACATTCAACGGTGTCGATTAGAATATCAATCACTGAACATTTGTGCGATTGGACCCATGAACTTGCTTATAGTAAGAACACGTGAATGTTTGAAGGTATTGATAACAAAAAACTAATTTTGGGCGGGACGCCGGGTCAGCTAGTATCCCTATATAGTTTATAGTTTGATCGGCTTTCAAAAATCAGTACGGAGAGGTATGCATGTGCGCACATTCGCATTGGCGGCGGAATGGTGTAGACATCTGGATACGACATTAGTTTGTATGAGGCCAACTATTCTCTATCAGATTAGTCGGCCCTAAGGCAGTTTTAAATTGTTAAAATTTGTATGAATTTTTTTTACCTTGGCGTTATTTACCTACGAGAAGTACGTTGTTCTGACCCTAATTTAAACTATTTTGTATGAATTTTTAGATATTCTCACAAAAACTTACCATTATAATATAAAATTATCTTTAGACACAATTTTTGTATGATATTTTTTCACTACTTGCATTCAAAAGTGATTTTCATTTACATAGAGTACTAATTTGATTTGGGAAAAATAATTTTCATTTATAATTTTTATTTTAAAAGTGTGTTCATTCCTTCTGCAAACCCATATTGTCATGCCTACTCCCCCATTTCGTATTAAGAAGCTCAATGCCGTCAACGCGGATTACACTGATTCAGTATCAGCTGCAGGGTACGTTTATGAAAAGGTAGTCTGGACTGACTAGTGCATCAGTAAGGCAAGGCGCAAATTGAGACGCATATAGCGCGAGTAACTTGGCGCGATATAGCGCCTGTTTTTGTGGCTAATGAAAACAGATAGAACGGCGCAAATTGGCCAGATGACGCGAGATGGTGGAGCGCTCGTGAGACACGACTCGCGCGACGTTGTGGCAGAACCACAGTTTCTCGTGCTGGTCATGCCGGTTGTGGTAGTTGTGTTGGTGAACAATCATATAACGCCGTGGGTTTGACACTGTATGGCTGTACTGGTCGGGTGATTGTGTTAGTAAATAAATATATCGCGCAACTCTGTGTTAATCAGTCATTGTATGCGAGTGGCATGTTATTTACACCAAACTGCGACTCAATATGCGCTCCACCACGCTACGTTCGTGGCACGTATGAGTCGTGTTGGTAGTTTCGCGTTCGCTTACGAGCGCTATACGCTTCTCAATTTGCGCCTAGCCTAACAGTGAGGCTGTGACGTGTTGCAAGTATCGTGGAGCGGTATAATGAGTTAGTCTAAATAAGTTTATTTCTTTTGTATTTTAGCTAAATGTAAAAATTTTCCATTGCTGCGTAAAGATAATCTATTTAGATCAAAACCTAGGGGAAATTGTGGTTCGGTAATTCAGAGTTTAGCTTCCTGAAGCTCTCTGTAGCTCTCCGATACCTCCTACTGCAGTGCTTGAGTTAAGCTTTCAGAACTAGCAGAATCACTAGGTTTTTCATTAGAGATGTTGATAGTGCTGCTCCCGATTTCATTTGACGGAATATCCCTCTCGGGATAGTCATGTTTCGTCCACTGGACCAACTCCGCGGATATTATGGATGATTTAGGATTTTTTACTCTTGCTTAATGTCAATCAAGACCTTTCGGCGAGCCGTCCGTTTTTATTTCCCGAGGCATAAGAATCGTTGGCCTTTCTGACAGTAGGAACAGCTAAAAATAAACATTTTTGTGTAATAATTGTAACTATAATATGGATTTATTCAAATTTACCTCTTTGTATCAGATTTGGACGATATTGTACTTCCAAGCCATCGATATGAATGAAACAATCTGGACTGAAGTGAAGCGAATGTGTTTAGTATTGCTGTTTAGGTCCTGTCCAAAGAATCGAAGCCATTTCTTCCGAATAGTCACATCCCTTGGGGATCGATGGAATGATAACTTGTGGGATATGTTTTAATAATTAATATATATATATATATATATATATATATATATATATATATATATATATATATATATATATATATATATATATATATTCCTTCGCAGTCGGGCCGCCGAAAAAGACCACTTTAAAAAGCAACACAAAAACAACACATCCTGGGTACTTGTTCCGTTATTTTAAATTTAATGGTTCACTAACTCCTCTATCTCACGTATTATTGACATATTTTCAAATAAAATGTAGCAAAACACGTTATATTCGCAACAAAAAAAAAACACTTGTTATGAATTGCTCTGCGATCGCTGCTTTTCGTCAAAGCTAAGATGTCAAAGTTGAGAGTGTATAAGTGAATCGTGTCGGACACACTTCGAGTCCAGGATACCTTCTCATAAACGTACCCTGTATCAGCTGATAAAAAATTTAAGGGACTTCCCGATCACCTTCAAACTTAGGCAACCCGACTAAGTTGTTGGTAGGATAAGTTGGGAGGATTTGGATCTGATTTTGATCTCAAAACGTACAGCTCAACTTAGAATTTTTATAATGTCATCTCCTTTTATTGTTGAACCGTACGTACCTAACATGACAAAAATTTAACAGGTGGAGGGAAACGGTAGCATGAACACAGCAAAGTTGATTTTCAAAAATGTGAGTCTTCCGATCGTGGTTTTAATGTTTTTCGCGCTGATTAAACAAACTGTTCGTGTATTGTGCAGTAAAGTTCTGTTCGCCTAAAGAAGAGGAACAATTTGATGCAGCGAAACTGTAAGTTTGATGATAATAAATGAAAATTGCATTTTAATTTTTGCATGTTGTGTGGAGTGACATGGACACGTTTCTGTGGGGTGAATTGATTCTACAGGTTTGAGTCTTTTCTTTTATGATATATTTGGTAATTTGAAGCTTGGTTTAATGATTAAACATTATTGATTGAGAGAAAACAAGGGTAACTCAGTGTACAATGTGACATTTTTTATATAGACCGTATTGGTTTGGAAATCTCAGGCGATTTGCTTAGAGCGTCTGAATTTCCCCCATTGAAAAAAAAAGACGGGTGGGTAATGTCGGGGACATAACCGGAGTGACGTAGGACTATACAAAGGGGACAGCTTCTGTTAAATATATATTTTAAATATATTGTTTTATTTTCTTCTCCTACGTTAATACCTACCTATCTACCTGAAAAATGGATTAGTTTACTGTTTACTCTTTATGAATATGTTGATGGTTCTGAAAAGAACCTTTGGTGTTGTGTTTTTGTTATCACTCGATATTCCCATCTTGTTCGGTTAAACCTTCCTGTTTTGCTATTGCGTTTGCCACTCGCCACAGCTTTCACAGTTGGAAAATTTCTTCCCATCCAGCTTGTGACATATTGTTCAGTAAATTACATTTAATGCGACGTGCCGGAGAAACACTTTGCCACTCACTGAAACTAATTGTTGCCTTGATGAGCGCCGAACCGAAGCTGCTCTGTTCTTGATGCGGGTTTTTTGATTGTCGTGAGCAGCTTTGCAAGCCAACTCGAGCACTCCGACGGCCGAAACTCTATAATCGCTGTTAGGTATACTGGTGCTCCGGCACCAATCCGTTCGGCCTAGTTACCCTTGCGGAGCAATCAGTGAATGCGACCAACAGGGAACTGGAGACCTGCACGGTTCGAGTGAGACTTTGCCTTTCCCTTAACTTGTCCTCCTTTGTTACGTCCACGATGCCTATGCCGTACAACCACACAGGTTTACGGTTTGAAAGAAAATAAGATATTTTTTTGGGGTCCGCGTGTTTTATACTCTAGCGGTACACACTCACAGGATAGAGACAAATCGGCAGACTCAGCCAGAGGGGCGAGTCCAACGAGACGAACGAATGAGCGTTAAAAGGGAGCGATGGCAAAAAAATACATTAATTACGATTTGTTCGCTCGTTGGATTCACATGCAGGCTAAAAAGGGTCCTTTTCAGGATCACAAAATTATCTTCAATCTAAAGAGTTTATTGTTTTGTTATCACTCGATATCCCCATCTTGTTCGGCTAAACCTTCCTATTTAGCGATTTGTTGCCACTCGCCACAGCTTTCACAGTTGGAAAATTTCTTCCCATCCAGCTTGGGACATGTTGTACAGTAAATTACATTCAATGCGACGTGCCGAAGCGCCACTCAGTGTCGCATTGGAGGCGATTTTAACCTGTAATTGAACATTTGCGATGACAGTGGTACAGTGTCGACTTTCAATGTGGGGTCATAATTTGGACCCCGAACTCTATGTTTACAAAAATGTCCAAATAAGTCGCATTACATGTCCGTCCAATTAGCTAAATGTCGAACTAATTGTAAATTACTGTACTTTCAATCTGGAAACAGTTTAAGAATTGGTGAAAATTGAATAATCAGGAAAGTCCCCAACTATCAATAAACTCAGAACAACTGCCAAATTCACATACTCATCAGATCCTGGCAAACAAATTATGAAAAAATCAATTTGTGTTTTATTATTATTTTGGATAATGTTTTAGAAAGCATTGAACTGTATTTCCTAAACTCTTTTTTGGAATGTTTAATGGCCCTGAAAAGCGCCTTGTTTTATGGAATGGTTCCAATTTAGAAAACTTAGTAATCGTGGTTTTGAAGAAAACCATTTCGAACGCCCTCGATGCCGCCTTGTTCTGGATTTGCCACCAAAGCAGTTTGTATAAAGAACAAACTTTTTTCTTCTGCTACCTGATGCCGTTTTGCGATTGCGTTTGCCACTCGCCACTCGCTGCAACTGTCTGTTGTCTTGATGTTCACCGAACCGAATGTGTTCTGTTCCGAATGCGGGTTTTCTTATCGTCGCAAGCAGCTTTGCCAGCTAACTCGATCACTTCGGCGGCCGAAACTATATAACGCCGGCTAGATGGACTGGTGCACTGGTACTAACGCGCTCGGCCTAGCTACGCTTGCGGGGAACTCCAGACCGACACGGTTCGAGCGGGTTTTTTCCCTTCACGTTTCCTCCTTTGCCATGTCCAGATATGGCTGCTTGGGTTGGTTTGTTGATGTGTTGTGATGCGAACCGATGTGGTGTACGGTTTGAATGAGAATGATCGTTACGGCAGCGGAGCGGGGATTTTTAAGTTGACTGGCTGGCTCGAGAATTACGCATGTGTGAGACTGCGCCCAATGTTTCGTTCATTTTTTTCTTTTTCCTTTCCAATCGTGCTTCATTCTATTTCGCTGCTGCTCTGGTTGCCCGTTTTGGTCGGTACGATTTGAGGAGCACAAAATGGACCAATCAAAAATGGGCACATAGTGCATTTTGACAATGCTTGATATTTCACAATTATTCAATTATTTATATCAAGAAAAATGAAATGTTATTCATTATGATAGATGCGTAGATATATTTCCTATCAATTGATGCAAAAACCTTTGCGATCTATTGAGAAATGCTCGAGTTTTAAGCGTTCCAAATCTTGCATTTTTTCCTACTTGTTCAGTGCCTAGATTTTCATTTCACCCCCTATATCTTCCGGTTAGACGTAGTCCTACGTCAAAAATAATGTCAAATGTCTGCAAATTGCATTAACGTCGAGATTTTCTAGTGCCACAGACCTCAAAAGTTGTATACTCCGTATACAACTACTCCCACGGCAATTGAAATGCCTTTTTGCGACATTGGACAAATCACGAATACACTACCGCTTTGTCATGCTGCAATCGTCAAACTAAGGAAATCGGCTTCTTTTACTCGCTGCCTATTATGATATCAATTACAGCTTCCTCCAGAAGGGAAAGAATGTAGTACGTGTCGAGTCGGCTATATCCGGTGAACACGAAAGAGCCTCACGATGTTCAACTTCTTTACTAATGGGTGGAGCTGGCAATAGGAACAAAGCATCGAGAGTAGTTACTCGACTGTTTTCGCTATAGCGGCTGCAAATCAACGAATAAAGAAGAAGACGTCAAAGCATTTTTATGGAAGACTTAATAAAAGTAGAATTAAAATAAAATTTGATCCATTGAATTATCTTTTGTAGTTTTATCTCATCGCCATCCGACACTAGGCCAATTTTCAATACACACGTTTTGTCGTTATTTCGCTGTTCCTGAAGGAGTCAACTGAAACAGTCGAACATGCCTGTGTAAAACCCCTTTAAGACCACTATATACAGTGTCGGACAAAACATTAAGAACACTGCTCAGGCAAAAAAAAGGAAGTGACAAAACTTTGAGAAAAAATAATCTAATCCAGTGCTTCAATCCATTTCTAATAATTTATTTGCATTGTTTTTTATTTATTTATTCAGTCTTCGCCAAGAAATTGTCGGACAGACTAAAATTCAATTATTGAATCCTTATAACAAACACATTTCTGGACATATCGAATTCAAACAAATGATACACTTCATTGAACCGTTGGCAACAAACATCCAAGGGATTATTCTGTCCGTATAGAGTACGATGTGCTGCTTGCCGGAAGAAAACAAATTGTCTGGTTGTTCTACCTGGAGCGTTGATTCGAAGCTTGCCCAAAACTTCAGCACAGTCAAGATTGTTGTTAAGAAGGTCGAAAATCAGCAGTCTCTGGAGAAATTCTCGTCGTTTCTGCAGTGTCGGTAAGTGAATCAGTGCGCAGCGTTCTTCATATGTGGTCAGATGTTGGTCGTTGCGCCAGGGGAGATGACGAAGAGCATATCGGATAAAACTTTTCTGCACACGTTCCAGACGAGCGATGTGAACAGCGTGGTATGGGGCCCAAACAGTAACACCGTATTCCAATATACTGCGTACGAGCGACACATACAATGCTTTGAGGCAATAGACATCTCTAAATGCCTGAGTGTGGCGTCTAATGAGCCCAAGAACGGTGAAAGCCTTAGCGATGACCGTTGCAATATGCTGCGTAAATTTTAGCTTGTTGTCGAGCACGATACCCAGGTCTTTGACGGCTGCAACTCTTTCCACTTCGGTCGACCCCATCGTATATTCAAATGTGATTGGTGAGCAAAGTCGCGAAAATGTTATCGCATGACATTTCCTAATATTCACCTCCATGCCATTTATTGAGCACCATCCCAGCAGAGTATCTACATCCATTTGAAGAGCACAGCAGTCCATACTTGATGTTACTACACGAAACAATTTCAGATCGTCTGCATACATCAACTTAGGCGATTTGAGAACAGCGCAAATATCGTGAATAAAGAGTACGAAGAGCAGAGGACCCAAGTGACTGCCCTGCGGCACGCCAGAGGTGACAGAAAAGGGCGATGAAACTGACGAGCCAATCCGTACGTGTGCACTACGATCAGTCAGATACGAATTAATCCAATTGGTTAGCCAAAGTGGAAACCCGTATCGCTTCAGTTTTTCCACAGCAAGGGCGTGAGGAACGCGGTCGAAAGCTTTCGAAAAGTCCACGTAAATGGCGTCAACCTGCTGCCTTTTCTCAATTTTGTCAATCAGCAGAGAAACGTAGCTCATGAGATTTGATGTGGTAGACCGTTTTTTGACAAACCCATGTTGTTCGTTTGCGATGATGTGGCGGACAGATGGGTATATGAGATCCAGCAGCATACTTTCAAAAACTTTCGGCATGCAGCTCAGAATCGATATTCCTCTGTAATTTTGCACATCGTGGACGTCACCTGATTTATGAATAGGGATTATTGATGCAGTTTTCCATAATGCGGGAAACTGCCCTTCTCTCAGCGAACGGTTGAAAAGCAAAGTAGACGGCAAAGCCAACGAGGAGCTGCATGCCTTGATGAAAGAAGGTTGCAACTTATCCGGTCCGGCTCCCTTCGAGGCTTCGAGACGGCTCAGCTTCCTGTAGACCGAAGAGGACGGTGAATGAAATAAGCCGCAAGTTCGGGTCATATGACTGCAGATTACTCAAGTACCGTTCAGACAAAGGTGGTGAGTTATTACTTAACACACTTCGAAAGAAGGACGAGAATAAGTTAGCTGAGTCAACTGATGATGACGATGTACTGCCTTTGTAGAAAACGTTCTGAGGAATTCCATTGGACGATAAATGTAGTTTGATGTGTCTCCAAAGCTGTTGTGGTTTGGTCCTGACGTCACTCTGCACACGGCTTATGTAAGATCTAAAGCATGCTTGGTTCAAAGAGTTGAATTGGCGCTCTAATTCCCGCACAACAGTCTTTTGATCATCGCCTCTCAGTTGGAAATACCGCTTTCGTGCCTTCCTAAGTCGATTTCGAAGATTCCCCAAATCTCTGTTCCACCACGGTTGTTTACCCTTCGGTTGAACAAACCTTTTGCGCAAAGGTACGCTCCCATGAATGATTCCATCCAGCTTTCGATGAAACCGACTAACAGCTTCATCTATTGTGCCCACTGTGAGAATCTCGCTCCAATCAATCGACGAAATTTTAGCGTTCAAATCAACGAAGTTACATTGCCTGAAGTCGTAATATTGCTCCTCATAACTATCCACACGTGTCATATTCAAAACGGTTAGCTTGACAATAAAAGGCTTATGGTGGCGATCTATTTTCATCAACGGCATGGGGGGTTCGAAAATTTCACAACACATTATGTCATTGATAAAAACCAAGTCTAACATTCTCCCATTGTCATTCGTCAGTTGATTTACTTGCTGTAACCCGGCTGAAAGAATCGATTCCACCAGAGTAGTCTCCTGTTCAGATGATGCATTGGTTGGTATGAAACTTCCGATATCCTCATCGAAGCCCCAGTGTAGCAGTGGCAAATTATAATCACCCAACACCAGTATCCTGTCTCTATCTCTCATATGGTTGCAAATACGATGAATACATGCACTGTGTTGCTCATAATTCATCGGTTCAGTATTGGGAGGCAGGTATATCGCACATACAAATAGATCCCTGTTGTCATCAGCAACACGAACAACGATTTGTTCCAGCTGGTTGACATTATCGACATGCACAACATTGCTTCGCAAGTGCCGTTTTACTCCAATCAATACTCCACCACCACGTCGAAAGCGACTTGTGGCAGCGGAACGATCGCAACGATATATCACATATTCATCAGTCAACTCTGTATCCAATATTAGTTCGTTAAGCCAAGTTTCGGTAAACACTAAGATGTCGTAGTCGCAAATAGAGAGAGCCATTGAAGTTCGCTGAGTTTGGTGCGAAGGCCACGCACATTTTGGTAATATAGCGTGAATGAAAATAGAGCGGGTCGATTCGGTGTGCGATTTGGAACGTAAACAGATAGATCGGTACGTGATGACGAATTTCTCATTACACTCTCGTCATCTTTCGGGCGTGCGGGTTAGTGCGGGCGGTGTAGTGAAAGAAAATGTTCACCGTCGGAATTGAAATGGACTTCGAGTTTCGAGACCAAACTCCCGGAAAGTGATTCCTTTTTGCCATGTTGCGGGCGAAAGTGCGACTTCCTTCAAACTCGACACAACACCGACCTTGAACGAAACAAAAGTAAGTTCGTCAAGATTTTTACCTTTAGGAACTAATTTTCGAACGTCAACGGTCTCATTTGTGTTCAAGTTACTCTTTGCAAGTTCACGAATGTTATCCTCTGTAGCTTTGGGGTCGAAGCCAGACAAGTACAGCCAGAATAAATCAGCTCTCTCCGGGCGCACCGCTAGTGGTACTATCACAGCAGAGTTTGTAAGTCTGGTACCAGCAGCTACTTCATTCCTTGGCTCGTCGTCGATTCGGGCACGTTTCCTCGAATTGTCAAGCGGGCCTGTTTTCAATGGTGGCCGTTCTATTACTTGCCGATTCGATGCGTTAGGGAACTGTTCCAAAACCAAGTTTATTTTGGTAGTGTTTTGTTCAATTTCAGTTCGCAGCTCAGTGAGAGCTTTGTTGTGCATATCGTGAGAAGCCTCAATGGCTTTATTAGTAGATGAAATGGCCTGACGAAATGTGGCATTTTTCATCATTTCCGTGCAAGAATTACATAGCCAGAATATCTGGGCACAGTTTTTTATTGTTTCACGAGTAGCAACAGACAATTTAACGCATTTCAAGTGGAAGGTTGAATTACAAAAGCCGTCACAAGTAATCTTCTCCACTTCATTTATCTCCAAAGCACAAGAGTGGCAAACTGAGGTGCTAGCCATTGTTTGTGTTCCACTGGGCGATAAATTTTTAGATCTCAAATAAATAGATTGCATTGTTCGAAGAAAATTTATAACATCTGTAGTTAAAACAATAGTCATTTCGTAAAAGAATGCGTTTTAAGCGTACTTAACAACTGAATTGACACGACAAAATTTAGGACCAGTTCCTCGTTTCAGCTGTTTCGAATATCGATTCGACCGATTTTTGAAGAATGTGATTGTTTCTCGGCGGTATTCTGTGTTTCCGGATCCTGTTAAGTATTTATCATGCGAAAAAGAAGTATGGAAGGTTTTAATTCTCGAATTCTAGTTGCAGTCAACGAAAAATGGATCGCGCGTGATTGCACGGAAACACAGCGTCATCCGCAAAATGTCCAAGTCAGGCAGCAGCCAACGCGAAATCGCAGAGTACTTGGGATGATCCAAAACCTTCGTGTTTAATGCCCTCCACGACCGCAAAAAAATCGAAACGACTGGACGCACAAGGAAAACAACCGCAAAGGACGTAAAGACCGTAAGACCGTCAAGGATAACAAAGTCGACGTCATGGAGTGGTCAGCGCAGTCACCTGATCTGAACCCTATGAAGAACCTATGGGAGATCGTCAAAAAATGTCGGTGTACACGGAGAAGTAGAAGAATAAGCATCAACTGTGGGAGAGGATCCAAGCTTGTTGGTACGCCATCCCGCTCACCACGTGGCGGAAGCTGATGGAATCCATGCCGAACTTAGTGCGTGAAGTGAAGCGTAACAAAGGTTACACGACCTAGTACTAACTCTAGAAGCTTTTCACGGTATGAATTTTCTTGTTTTTATTTTTTTACTATGAATTTTAAAACCATTTTTGTCGCGTCATTTTAGTTGTTGCCAGTGCACCCGTGGCCGAGTGGTTAGCGTCTCACATTATCATGCCGGGTGTTCGGGTTAGATTCCCGTTCTGGCCGGGGGATTTTTCGTCAGAGAAATTTCCTTCGACTTGCACTGTGGTCACGCGTATTCTAGAGCTTGCCCCTCGGAATACATTGAAGGCGTGTTATTTGGCTTAAGAAATCTTAACTAAGTATTAATAAATGACGCTAGTTAATGCATTCGTTGAGACGGCAAAAGTTCCACAGAGAACGTTAACGCCATTCAAGAAGTAGGCTTAAAACGCATTTTCTAATGAATGACTATTGTTTTAACTACAGATGTTATAAATTTCTTCGAACAATGCAAATTAATTATTATATATGGATTGAATTACTGGATTGAATTATTTTTTTTCAAAGTTTTGTCACCTTCTTTTTTTGCTTGAGTAATAGTCTTAATGTTTTGTCCGACACTGTATGCCCGAATACAACGCGGAGACAAACGTTAGAGAAGCATTTGCTGATTACACAGGAATGACAAAAAATATTTGTTCTGAAAAATTGGATTGGACCGTCACACATTGAAACGATTTGCATTAAAATTATGTTTCAGGATCATTTTCTTATGCTAATAGAATAAAAAAAGAAACAACGAGCTTGATTTCCATTGCAGGTTCTTTTTTGTATTATTATTTGTTCTTCAAGAACAGTGCTGATGTAACAAAAAATATTGATATAAATAATACAAAGTACATTATCTGCTTCGAACAATCTACTACTTATGCGAAAGACACATACAAATCTCGTTGACAGCCGTATATGAGCTCATGTCTGCTCTATCTATTTGCTTGATTTATTTGCAACAATTTTCAAAGATATCAAACACTAAAATCAAAATAGTATTATTTCTAGAATAAATTGGCCAATCTGTTTTCAACACAACTGGTCACAAATTATTTCCGAGAATCATTTGGCGTCATATTCGCTGCACAGAAATCACCCAGCCTAGTTTACTGTTTGGAGAGTAACTAATAGAAAAGGGAATCCTGTACAAGGATGAACTCCAAACAGTATAATTTCTGTCCAGCAAGCAGAGCCAAAGGTTTTACGAGGCTTTGGAGTTTAACAAATGATAACTGTTATCCATTGTCATCGGTTAGGGAATGTTCACATTGCAGTAGAGTGATGATTATCGTTGGCAACCGGAAGGGGCGCCTCTCAGGTTGAATAATAACTTTACTTCACCGTCAAATCGAGGCTGTCGTTGTTCTGCAGAATAGTCTGTCCACTTACTGGTATCTCGCGATCCTTTCTGAAATGTGGAAGATGTTGTCTTAATGTTATCAAACTTATACGTTATGTTGTTCAGCATCTCACCCGTAACATCGGTACAGATTGGAAACTCCCGTATGTAGACAAGCAAGATAGGTCAACTCGGCGCCATTGTTATTGTCTGTTTCGATCTCTTTGTTCAATGGATCGGACCGTTTGCCATATCGTGATCCAAGGAAAAATCGATCATTCCTGGGAACGACGTTAACCTGTCTGAGATCCTTACCGCCGTAAACATGTGACCTTCCGTAACGACTGCCCACGAAGAATGGCCGCTTCTCGTCGACGTCTGCAAAAAGAATAATGTTAGGGTTACTATCGTCACAATTGTGTCTGGATCGAATGATCCATTTTCTTCTTTATTTGTGATATCGATATAATCGTCCACCACACCGTCCGTGATGAAAACAATGAATTAAAAGTAGCGATAGATAAAATAAGATACTTCATCGTGGCTGGTGTTCAATTCCTATCGTGGCGGAAAAGGGTATTGAATAAAAGTGTACGAAATCGGCATCGCGACATATCCGTTTACATTAACAACGATATGCCAGTTCAAAGTGAAAAATAAAACTGAGGATGGCATAAATAAAAAAGCTAAATCGGGTCAACATCCAACTTCTTAAACACCAATATTTGATACTTACGTTTATCATCATCGGCGAAAAGGCTGTTGGACGCGAACGATGGATCTGCATCGCACACGTGGGCCAATATTACCATGCTGAGCAGAGCCAACAGAGCGGTATAGACGGAGGCAGGTTGATAGCGAGTAATTAGTTTTATCATGATTCGCTCGCAAATTATTCCAATTGAGGTGGCAAGGAAATGAAGACGCGCTGCAATTCAAAACAGATATGTGGAAGATGGTATAAAAATATCAGAAAAATTATTAAA
The DNA here is from genome assembly GCF_029784135.1 of Toxorhynchites rutilus septentrionalis. Taxonomy (NCBI): domain Eukaryota; kingdom Metazoa; phylum Arthropoda; class Insecta; order Diptera; family Culicidae; genus Toxorhynchites; species Toxorhynchites rutilus. The sequence continues at coordinate 265,674,333 of NC_073745.1, forward strand.
AACACAAAAGTTCAATTATTTTTTATGATATTTAATCGCGAGAACCAATTATAATCCTTCGTTTATCCTGCCGGGGCGAAGCGCAAACCAGTAGCTCTTCAACAGATCAACTTGTAACATGGATAACAAGGAAAACATCAATAAATTCTGATAGGTTTTATTGCATCGTATTAATTTATAGCTCAACCGCGAGCAATCGGGATGATGAAATGCAAAATGGCTTTTTTTCTCGAATCTACCTGTTGCCTGTGCGAAACGCGCTCGAGGTGGCTTGTATGGGATGGATTTTGGCTGGCTAATGTAGGATGCTTGATGCAGTATGAGGTAATTGAAAACCGGGAATTCAAGTACGTGCTGGCGATACCTTTTTCCGGAATAATAATCAAGTAAAATTCTTCCGACTTGTGCGTACGTATATTTAAGACGATTTTTTATATCAGAATGTTAACCATGTACCAACGAAGATCCTCTAGGAAGGCAAGTGCCTTATAACAGTTATATTACTCATCATGCCCCTATTTTACCGAAACGACAGTAGGGAAACCGCGGGTAATACGGACAGTGGGGGTGATATGGACAGGTGGTCGATTTATATAGTTACATTTTGAATTTCCGATTTCTGTTAATGAGAACACCTTCTAGATGTTATATACCTATAATATTTAAGCCACTCTATGGCAATGCATACTGATCAAAAGTGGAAAAGCGAAACAAAAACCGAAAATCATACATGATTCCGCGTGAGGATGTAATTTTAGCTGCTTCGATATAAAGCATTTTGAGTGGTTTAATATAAAAATTCAATTCGCTGATGGTTATATTTCGGTTTGTGAGTTAACAGAGATGCGATATTAGGTATGTACGGAGAAGTAAATTCATTTTTGCGTGAAAAAAAAATAAATTATTGAAACAATTGTACTGGTGGAGTAAAACGGACAGTTGCCAGTGGGAGTGAGATAAACTGTGAAAAGTCTGTTTAATCTATTCCTAAGGAATGCCCTGCGTCTATAAATGGAAATCGAATCGCCAAATGTGGACTTTTCAGAAGCTGACTGGAACCAAAAGCAAAATAGTCGAGGGTCTGTCCGTTTATACTGCTGAAAAGAACAATATCACTTCTAGGTGGATTAATTCGATTTTGACTTAGAACTACATCTTTCAGGAAGGGTGCCAAATCAGAAAACAGATCACGTTTTTTATGAAATAAAGTGCACGTTAATAACTACTTTCACTGTGAACAAATTCTCATGATTTCATCTCTAAATGGTTTAAATTCATGAAAACTGGAAGAACTTCCTTTTTCCAATACATTTGTTCTGCTGATTTGTTTGTTAACCCTACCCGTATTTCGAATGCTTAGAACTTGAACATTTCATAACAGATCGGAAAGACGTTTGCATCAATTGATAGGAAATATTTCTACGCGTCTATCACAGTTAAAAAAAATATTATATGTAATATTTATTTTATTCGATTAATCGATTAATCGTCATACTGAGAGGAATAATTTGTTAGACTAATATTTCTCATTTACTAAAAGCCGTCTGGAATCAAAAAAGTGTTCATTTCGCCTGAAATTCAATTATTATCGTTTACGCTCCCCTGAATTTGTAAACGAAGCTCAATTCGCGCAGACGGCATTGAGTTTCGTTTACGAGTTTAAGGGAGCGTCAAAGATAATGATTGAATGTCAGGATAAAACTGCAGCGGCCGTACGTTTTTTTTCTCTGGGTTTGAATCGATTAATCGACGTAAATTATTCGTTCGCTTCGATTATTGGTTACGCAGTATTCGTTCGATTAATAATCGATTTCTGTAGGAAGTATTCGATTAATCGATTAATCGAACGATTATCTGGGATCACTACTAACACGGACTTCAAAATTAATATGCCTGGGGAAATCCGCATTGCAAATGCAAGTCGGGGGTATTTTTTGGTGTTGAGTACTTTTGTACTCACTTGTCGTTGTGCAGACCGGAATATGTTTCCCTAAAACGTACTTTCAAACTGGGAAAATTGTCATTTCAGATACTAGAGGTGAATGAACTTTCGCGGTTCGAGAACTACGTAAATATGAGATGTGCAATATTTTGTAAATGTAAATGTAATGTAAAATACAATGATCAAAAATACAAATACAAAATGTAAAATACAATGATCGTTTGACAATTCTTCACATATTTTCACATATTTTGGTATTCCTTGGCATCATATCAAACGTAAAAAGACGTTCATCAAATTCATTTATAACAAAGAACATAATCTATTACAAAAATTTCGATGCATTCTAAAATAATATTCGAATTGGTAAACAAGTGGATTGCATAATATAATTGCGTAGTTCTACGTCGAAAATATGCGGTCGTATCCTAGATACAACTCCTTACAATTTTTTTTCCTCATTTAACGGACATTCTTGATGAGTTCAGATCTTGGTTGAATAAAATTATTCCTCTCGCGATCGATAAACCTCTACACCTTCATATATTACAAAGCTGTCCATATTACCCCCACTACATGTACATTATACCCGCATCGAAAAAAATGTTGTTCTTTTCGGTCTGTTTTAATCTTAGTAAAAAAACATTGAAAAACACTTTTTTGTAAAATATTTGGCCAATTAGGTAGAAAAACAGCATATTGAATTGCAAGAAACTGCATCAAAGTTTTGGAAACATGAGTTTCCAAAGATATAATTGAAGTTCTTTTTAACATGTCCGTTTTATCCCCACCTCCCCTATCATGGCGAATACGATTTTAATTTTTCCGTTTATCTGAAATAAATAAAAACTCACGGGATACATAGTTTCTTAGTCCTTTAAAATGCCTCTATGGTATGGACCTCACCAAGTTGATAGAAAAATACGTTTTTAGACTAAATGGCGGCCGTTTGAAAAAAAATATATTCTACCTTTTAGCAAACATTTTATGAAAATTTCAATTTTTTGAAAACTCAAAAAATTAAAAAAAAATGTTCACGCGATAGAGAGATGTATAAAGATTAATTCACATAAAATTTTAAATGAATCGGTCCAGTAGAACATGAAATATCGTGTACGCCAATTCAGAAAAGGTAGTTTCGAGAGAAAACGCATATGAAGATTGCAATCAAGACCGTACCATATTAGATACCGCATTACTAAAATTGATATAAACCGGTAAATAATGGGCGTTACAAAACAATCTTCAAATGGCGTATTCTCGATTGTCTAAACCTAAGAAATGTGAAGAAAAAAAAAGAAAATAATTCATATTTCTAGACTAGAATGCCACTAAAAGTCAGAGCGGACTAAGTAACAATTTGCAGCCTCGTTGCAACAAGGTATTTTCTAGCTACACTTCTTTCTAGCTTATCTGATTGCATGAATATTACAAACAACATAGAATACAACACAAAATATTGAACGATCAATAAAACCCAATTTGAGTGGACTACATACACCCAATGGGCGAGATGGAGGATAGAAAGTGGGAAGATTCACGAGTTTTGGTTGCGTTGAACTTTGATTGTATTAGTAGCCATTTGACAGATAGGAATTCACAAATCAGGCATATTAGTCAGTTACTCAAATGGTACAAAATTGAATGTGGCGACGAATAACGTTGAAAGACGATATGCTGTAATAATAACTTGAAATGCTTAATGCCCTGTATAATTATAAAATTGAGGGGCTCAGAATGCAAGGGGTGTAAGTGACTTGATCGATTTCTCTTCATCAACTTTTTATTTAGTTAATAATTCAACTGCAAAAACGTTCCAATTTAAGTTTGCTATACAATCCGATAGATGAGGTTCTGACCTATCTTCCACATTTTCAAATACAGCTGGGAATGTATTTGCCGCTATGTTATGACCAAAAGAGAGAGTCGATGTAGAGAAATCGATCAAATCACTTACACCCCTTTCATTCTAAGCACCTCAATTAATATCACAATTGATTCTTTAGAGTAACCCTTTAGTTACATCATAAAGACATAAAACATTTCAAGTTATTATTACAAAGTGTCCGAAATATGATTCGAAACGGTAATCATATGTTTGCAAAAAAAATTTTTTTTTTCTCTCTGTATTATAATGATTTTCAACACTTTTGATTGGTTATTCACTTTTAACTACCTTTATTGGGAAGAATTCGGGAGTAAGAATTGAACTCGTTACCTTGACCGTGAGAGGTACTTATGTTACCACTAAGCCAGATCGCCTCCAGAAATATTTCTCGCATTATATTCACAATTAAAAAATAAAACTTGTCACGAAAAAAATTGATTAATTTCTTCTTATATTAGAATTTGTATTCTAACAGCCATTCCATGCCAAACCGATATAGTGGTTCACAAATTTTTCTAATTTTTCAAGTGGTAATTCTGTTCTTTATCGTAAAACACTAGACAGGTTTTTTTTTAATATTTTTTTTTTATTAGGGGGAAAATAAACTTTTTCCCCCTTTTTTCAAAAATGCCCTTTTTTAAATTTATAACTTATGAAGTACTACACCGATTTTGATGATCGACATATAAAATTAAAGGCAATGAAATTTACACTTACAAATGAAATAATCTTCATTGAGAAAATATTACACTTGCAAAAAATTGGATTTTGTTCTCGTAATTAGTTAGTTTTCATAGCTTCGGGACCAAGGAACCATTACATATCAAAAATACAGACAGGTATTTTTTCCGTTTTTAAGTTATGATTTTTCATAGTTTAGATGTTTTGGTTGTAATAGCTTAATGGACAGAAAATAGGAACATGGGAAACACAATTTTTTGCAGGTGTAATATTTTTTTCAAAAAAGACTAGCTTCAATTTGATGTGTCGATCATCTGAATCGGTTCAGTAGTTCAAAAGTTATGAATTCTCGAAAAAAGGCATTTTTGGAAGAATGAGGAAAATTAGATTTTTTGGGCCATTGGTTAACTTTGAAAAATCATAACTTCAAAACTAAAATTTTCTCTCTGATTTTTTGATATGTTATGTAAAAAAAACTTAAAACAAAAAATATAAAAAATATCGCGGTCCCGGGACAATGAAAACTATAAAAAAAAACAAATACAATCAATAGTGGCAAAAACAAAATCCGATTCTATCGCAAATAAAATATTGGAGGACTAGCTCATTGGCTTCGATTTGATGTGTCGAAAATCTGAATCGGTACCGTAGTTCAAAAGTTACGATTTTTTGAAAAAAGCCATTTTTGAGAAGAAGGGGAAAATAATTTTCGGACCACCCTAAAATTGGAATGGGCACCCTAATGAAAGAATAAATAAATACGGGCCTAATATTTTGCGATAAGGAACAAAATCACCACTTCTCACGGAAATCGGAGAACCACTATATCGGTTTGACATGGAATGGCTGCTAATGCATATTATGTTGACGTAGGACTGCGTCTTTCATTTCTGTGTAAGTTCAAAGTTTCGAAAACAAGAACGTGATGCTTGGAGTGCAAGGTTTTGAACGTTAAAACCTTTTTACCGGCTGAACGGAGCGGTATGATAATCACTTCATTCGAAAGACAAAATGTCCAAGAGTTATATGGTTGTTAATTATTGATTCGAAAGATTATTTCAATAGCTTAAACATGCATAAGCTGGCGCCCGCTTCATTTCAACATATCTTCGTTTGATGTTGGTGGAAGCGGGCACGGTTTGCTGACGTGCGTCGAACGACAATGAAGTGTCTCTTCTAAGGCAGGCGGAGAAGGAGTTTGAAATAGAGTTTTCCTTCACAAGGGCCCTTCTCAGGACTGGAGACGAATGAACTGTAGATGTTTAAAGTCTCTATAATCAAACAAAAAGAAGAATAAATCCATTTGGTTGTTATGAGGATGCGAGATTACGCGTATTCAAGAGCTTGGCCCTCGGAATACATTCAAGGCGTTTTATTTGGTTTAAGAAATCTCAACTTAATATTAGCAAAGGACGCTAGTTAATAAATACGTTGAGACGGCAAAAGTTCCACAGGGAACGTTTACGCCATTCAAGAAGAAGAAGACGATGCGAGATAAGGAAGGTCACGTTCACACGCTTATGCATTGTGATTTTTTCTCCCAATTCCATTTCTTTTCTGTAGCCGGACCAAGAATCTGTAGATACAGATTACAGATTTTTTTGGTTTTCATACAGATTTACAGTTTTTTCAAAATAACGATATGGTACTATAGTACTGCTTTCTCATGCTCAACCTAAGGCGAAAAGATGCAAAAGTCTGCGTCATCAGCTAGCTTTACAATAAATAAATTTCACTGTTTATTTTTTCCCTTCTAAAGCAAAGTGAATACGAATGTTTATGTGGTTGATGGAATCCGCTTAAACACTCAACAATCATTCATTCGTCAAATTCATAATAACTATGCCAATAAATTATACTAAAGCTAAGATTATGCTTCAAGATTGAACTTATAAATATAATCCTTTGCGGTCGTATTAAATTACGACATGTGTATCGTACTGGTCCCATTTTTTTTACATGACGTAGAACTTTGCGAGATTATGAAAGTTAAACGAGATTCCATTAATTTTTTGTAAACTTCTGATAAGTATTTACTAAACAATGTTTTTATTGTCATGTTTAAATTTTTTTTCCAGAATTCTTCTTCGTGTGATATCTTTCGCATATATCACAAAAAATAATTAGTTTGGCGTATTTTGTCTTTTATTTTTCTGTTTGAACATACAGAACAATGCTCGTTACAACTACACAGTGCCGCAATACATGGAGTTTCCCATTGATCCTTTCCTCAAGCATGAATGACTTTTGTTTATACTGAGTACCTTTATCTATTATTCATGGAAGCAACGTTTTGGTTCGATAATAATTTCACAAGACATTAAAATTTGTTTAGAAAAGGTGTGAACTGGTATATTGTTGCATAAATTATAATATTAGTATTCTTCTTTGCTGTGGTGGCTGAGAGCAGACAAACGACTGCAATGAAAATACAGATTTCGATACAGATTTTCTGAGAAAAAACCCGAAAATCATTTCTTTCGCTTCAACAACCTCTCGTAAATGGATATGAAGTCCAACGATTCAAAAATTAAACGATTTAAAGACAGGCCACGTTTTCTCCACTCCAATTTTTGTGTTTCATTGATCTCTTCAAGTGCATTTCCGTAAACAGAAATTTGGTAAGGTCGGACTAGCCATAGATTTCTACGGTTGCTACTAAATTATCCAGCCAGCTATATGCCAGTTCACTAGTTGGCTCATCTGGGTTGAATCTAACGGTTTGGGACAGTTCTCGTGGAAGGACATCAAAAGGAGTCAAGTCTGGTGAATAAGTCGCATGCGGTAGTTAATCCAAATTGAGTAGCTGTTTGACGGGGCATTATCTTCAAGAAAAACCACCTTTGTGTTGACTTTCCTGATATATTCCGGTCGTTTTCAATTCAATGAATTGTTTTAGAGAACGTTAACTTAGAACAGTCCAAACTCCATGCGAATCGAAAGCGGCATTTTTTACATAATTATGTAGTCTACACAAAGTTTACTGAATCCCCAAATGCTCAGTCTACAATTTCGTGCATTATATTTGAAACGATACGCAACAATAACCCCAGTTTTATTCAAATCCTTCAGAACAATAAAAACAAAACTTTGGTAGGATCATAACAATGGGTTCCAGAACGGATTCAGGAATCCTATGCTCCTTCATTACTCTACTAGTGATTGCATGAGAGAACACTCTTAGATGTTGCTACGGTAGTGGAGTGGATAGAACTAAACTAAATTCGGTAATTTTAAATTAAAAAAAATGATAATGATATAAGTGATATAACCGTAATAACCGGTAGTGGAGTGGATAGAACTAAACTAAATTCGGTAATTTTAAATTAAAAAAAATGATAATGATATAAGTGATATAACCGTAAGGTAGACGTAGGACTAACGTTGGAATGATAACCATTTCTTTAACACTAGGTTTACGCGTCATTTTGACGCATTTCGAATTTTATAAGGAAAATTACGAAAATCGGCTGCATTTATATTTCATCTCTATATATTCCACTTTTATGCATTGATCGAGGTAAATATATATTGATGTCTATTTTCATTTCCCTTCCTTCAAATTGACGCGTGTTCGTAAAGATGGTTCATAAGAAACGTACGTAAACCTAGTGTTAAAGATGCATCTGAACCCATTCTTAATGATGTTCTTTTCTTGTTTTTAAGGGCCTTTAACCCAATGGTCGTTCGTCCCTTAATTCTCAATGAATGAATTGATGGATATTTTGTAAGAACGCTGAAAGTTTTACTTGTTAGTATGTGAGTGGATGAGTGTGAATATGGAATTACTAGCTGACCCGGCGAATTTCGTCCCGCCCAAAATTTGTGTTTTCTTATCAATACCTTCAAACATCTACGTTTTCTTACTATGAGCAAGTTCATGGGTTCAATCGCAAAACTGTTCATTGATTGATCTTCTAATCGACCCATTGGATTTACCTTTTATTCTCACGAATTCCACTCAGAGGGATGACACCCGCGGCCATGATTTTAATTAATTTATTTTAATTAAATTTGAATTTTTAAAATCTTTCAATATTTTGAAGGAACGTCGCCCGTCAGTTATTGGCGGAATTATTCACTGAAAAATTTCACTATGGAAAAGCTCATATGAAAGAACATTTCGTGTTTTTTCTTTATTTTGAATAGGGGAAAGATTGCTGATTTGAGTAACGATTGAATTTCATTAGGCGTTGTGCACAAATTACGTAACGCGTAAAACATAAGCTTATTCCGTCTGTTATCGCAAGATGCAGAATAAAGCTAAGGCACCTCGTTCATTCTGAAGTTGTTCTATGCAGTGTTCCAATATACGTTGAAGTTTGGTCAGGAAGGCAATGTTCTTCGAACGCATTTTCTCATGGGATCGATTTTCAAAGTGTGTGCGAGCTTCCTGAATTCTAGATTATTCGGTACCAAAGAATAATCATAGTTATAATTAATGTGGATGGAGGACCAGACGGGAAACCTCGTTTTAAAAAGGTCATATATATTTTTGATCTATCATTTTAATCAATTGAATCTTCATGCAATATTAATTGCTACAAATTCTCCAGCACGCAGTGCAGTCAACTAAGTTGTAAGTCGGATCATCCCTCTTTTCCGGTAGGTTAAATACTTCTTCGTGATGAAACCCCAAAACAAGGTACCCGGAATTGGAAACAAAACATTTTAGTTTACAGAGGAATCGTTAGCTGATTTTTGGAATAACCTAGCGATCGATGAATATTCCGTCAAAGCAGAATATATTATGTCTGCAAACTCTCAAATCGACGAAGCGTTACTTTTTGTTACATAGACTTGCGTTACCTTTTGTTACATTAGGGGGGGGGGGGGGAACTGGTGAGGTCTAAAACCTCATTTTTAGCGTTCCGTAATTTGTGCACTACACTATCACATTTACTAGCATTGTGGAGGCGATCTGGTGTAGTGGTTAACATCCGTACCTATCACGCTAAAGGTCACGAGTTCAATTCTCACTCTCAACATTCTTTCAACGGAATAAATCCGTCGGTCCATGCCGGTACAAGATGAATGCCCTGGAAAACACAATTTTTCTGTGCTTTCTGGTTTTCTTTTGCAACCTTTATTCTGCGAATCAAAACAAAATTTTAATAGAAATGTAAATGATTATTCCATGTTTAAAGAAAGGCAGCAGTGATATAGAATAAATAAATAAATTGGAAAAAAAGGCATTCGGATTTTCAAAGGTTGACTCAGCAAAGATCAACTCATCCCTGCGATACGATTTTGAGCCACGCAGGTGTGATGGTAAAAAGGTTGTCGCAATTTCGAGAATGTGTTCATTATAATGTTGAGAAACCAATTTATGCGAATGACGATGGGCTGATCATAGCTATTAAAGTTTTTGTCGATTTTGCCAAGCGCTCGAATAACAGTTCGGCTGAAAAGTTCATAACAAAAAAAAAATCTTTTTTTGTTTTTTTTTGTTTGTTCCATTCTGTTGTGAATTAGAGGATGTAAGCAAGGGAAATCACCAAAGAGAAAATTAGATACATTTTACACTTTTTCTTTCATAAATGCGAAAACGCAAGCCGGACCGCTGAATTTGTGAATGGTGTTTATGGTCCCGATACAATAACAGCTAAATACGTGTAATTCTATTTTTAATTTTCATAATTTTTGAACTATTGGAGGCTAGCGATTGACCAGAAACCTCCAGAATTGGCCAACAGATGAGGTGTTGTGTTGCATCAAGACAACGCAAGGCCACACATGTCTATAGTGAATCGTCAGAAAATTCCGGAAGATTGGGATGATTAATGCATTCACCATATATTCCGGACCTGGTACCAAGCGATTATCACATTTTCCTTGCATTGCAAAACTTTCTGATCCTTCTTGGGATAAAGAGAAGATTATAAGAGTCGATTACTAGAGTTTTTCGCCAATAAGGACCAAGACTTCTATAAGAAAGCCATTATTCATTTTTTTATATTTCCACTATCTTCGACTACGTCGTACAGATTGGTTTCTTACAAACCAAATTAGTCTAAACGCCTTATTCTAACACTAAACACATTTTTGGACAAAATGAAATCAAACTCCTCACAAACATTGTCAAACGATCGCAAACATAAATTAAAACAGTTGTTAAAGCCATAGATCGTTCTGTGGAAACGAATTAGGAATAATGGGGAATTCCGGGCAATTCACGTTGTCAGTTATAAGGTCGAAGATAAAAAGTCGCTGTTGTTTTTTACGCCTATCAGAGAGGATTTCTAAATCGATCAATTATGAAGCTACCTTTAGAATAGCAACAAGTTTTTCAACAATACGGTACATATTTGACCCAAATCGGACAATCCGAAGCACATCAAAAAAAAGTTTTGAATTTCACGCAATGGATTTTTTTTCCACAACCTAATATTATGATGATATTGACTTTGTTTTGTGCCCCCGTGGCCGAGTGGTTAGCGTCCCTCATTTGCATGCCGGGGGTTCGGGTTCGATTCCCGTTCTGGCTGGGGGATTTTTCGTCGAAGAAATTTCTTCCGACTTGCACTCGCGTATTCTAGAGCATGCCACTCCAGAATACGGCATAGAAATCTCAATTAAGTACTTCTAATAAAAATGACGCAAGTAATTCCTACGTTGAGAGGGCAAAAGTTCCACTGGAAACGTAAGTGCCATCCAAGATGGAGTATATTGAAGCGAGGACCTGTGAATCCTCACACTCAAATGTCGATTCTTCGAAAGCTTTCATCATCAAGACGTAGGCTTCAATGCCAGAGGACTATGTTATAAAGGTGTGCTTTCGATGTTGTAATCGCTTGCAGAAAGTAATTGAGAATGAAAGAGGATATATCGATTAATTATTTCTGCATTGACTAAATAGAAAGGAATAATAAAAAGTTATAAATTAAAAGGTTTTTCAATCATAAAAAATATGAAAAAAATTGAACCGTGCGAAAAAAATACTCGCTTTTTTATGGGACACACTGTACTATCTAGCAACGCAAAAAAGTCTCTCGAAGGCATCAGATGCAGAAAAAAACTTTCCTGGGTTGTCAATAGGATTGAACGGTGAGAAATTCACGTTTGTATTATTTGTAATAATAATATAATAAATTTTTCTTTAAGACATAACTATTGAAAATCAACTGATGCTAAAAAGATTCAATTTTTTCATTCCACAAGAAGTGCATTGAATTGAAGTCCTTTTCCGACACCACAATTTGTTACCCAGCGTGGAAAACTAGCAATATCAGTCACTGCATTACTTGCACAACATTACATATTTCGCACATCGCCGCTACTAATAAGGTTTCTGATTAAATCGTAAAAAGTTGATTAATCCTATCAACGTGATTTCGCTCACCTTCATGTATTCACTCTTTCGCGTTATAAATACACGTTTGTCGGTTGGCCTGATACAACAAAAAAAAAGGTTTCAACAATATTTTTCTATGATAGTGGCAAACGGAAGCTTTTGATCTTCGACACATGGAATGGTAGTTCAAAAATAATTATGTAGCCCTAAAAGCTTTTGTGTTGGCATTTCCAGGCTATAAAGAAGTGCGGAAAATCATTGCTTGCAGCAATGGCTTGTGGCGTTTATAGTTTCGTGAACTTGTTAGAATATTCAATGCGGGGAAATGGAGAGAAGTTTGTCGTCTTTAAGCAATTGGTTCCCTCGACTTTCGAAATCTTTTTAGACACAAACGATTGAGAAGCAATTACAAATCCACGGAACTTCTAACATTTTTTTCAATGGTATTCTGGAAGCTACTGTATACATCAGAAAGAACACATTACCCTTAAGGATAAAATTGTTGACAGCGTGCCAATCCTAACGCCCACGGTTAGTAGATCTCTGTCCACACAAAACTACATACGAACAGATTGTTGTTTATCGCTCTTTATTATGCCTTCGGTGATTCCGATGTTCATTTTCCTTTGTTTGGAAATATCTTGTAATCAAATTAATATCATTACTTCTGGGGAAAATTGTTCGCCTAGGACGAAACCGGCAGAACGTATCGCTCTATCAGGACCAAATTTCATCGAATTAATACATATGTGACATCATGTGTGTCTCCAGACTAATTTGAATTTCACATTACCACTGTCATGTTGCTGACAGAACATTAACCTACCTTCATGAGTATGCTGAAACTGCCATCGTCCGTTTGGAATCTAAACTCGCACCGTTTTTTTTATATTTTCAACATTCACGCAATGTGAACGCGATGTGTTTCCAATCGTTCCTGGTGTACTTAAGTAGTCAATATGAATTTAGAACATTCCACGACAAGCAAGTCTTGTGTGAAGAATTTGTATTGCTAGGACAAATTTGTAATGCATATATATAATCAGCCATTCCATGCATAACCGACATAGTGGTTCTCAGTTTTTCGTCAAAAGTGGTAATTGTGTTATTTATCGCAAATTATTAGACCCGTATTTTTTAATTTTTTTGTTAGGGTGACCACGTCCATGGTCCGAAAAATTCATTTTTTCGCATTTTTGCCAAAAATGACTTTTCTGAAAAATTTATAACTTTCGAACCACTGGACCAAATCAGATGTTTGACATATTAAATAAAAGTCAACTAGCTGGTCTTTTTTACTACAGTTGCAAAAAACTTGCATTATGTTTTCGTTATTATTGATTTGTTTTTTATAGTTTTCATGGTCTCGGGACCAAAGGCGCTATATTTTTTTATATTTTTTCCGAAAAGCTGAGGATTTTTCACATAAAATATCTCGAAACCAGGAAGGCGTTTTTTTCGTTTTTGAGTTATGATTTTCCAAAGTTAACCGATGGTCCGAAAAATCATTTTTTCCTTTTTTTCCACTACAAAAAATTATAACTTTTGATCTACTAGACCAATTGAGATGGTCGATATATCAAATTAAAGCCAATGAGCCAAAGAGTTTGAAAAAATATTACACTCTGAATAAAAATAAATTTTGTTTCTGTAATTATTGATTATATTTGTTTTTTATAGGTTACATCGTTTCGGAACCAAGGGCGCCATATTTTTTTATATTTTTTCCTGAATGCTGGGGTTTTTTCACGTAATATATCCGAATACCAGAGAGGTGTTATTTTTCGTTTTTAAGTTATGATTTTTCAAAAGTATCATGTTTTCAGTTTTCGTTCAATATTTCTATGCGACTAGACTGGATGTATGTGACTATAATCTAGTTAATTGGCAAGCGTGTTATTTTTTCAAAAAAGGCTAGCTTGCTAGCTTTGATTTGAAATGTCGATCATCTGAATCGGTCCAGTTGTTCAAAAGTAATAGATTTTGAAAAAAGGCATTGTTGGGAAAAAAAGGGAAAAATGATTATCTTGATCATCGGGAAACTTTGTAAAATCATAATTCAAAAACCAAGAAAAACGCTTCCCTGGTTTCAAGATATGTTATGTGAAGAATCCTCAGCTTTCCATAAAAAATATAAAAAAATATAGCGCCTTTGGTCCCGAGACTATGGAAACAATAAAAAACAAACTCAATCAATAATAACAAGAGCAGAATTCAAATTTTCTGCAGGTATAGTATTTTTCCAAAAAAGATCAGTTTATTGGCTTTATTTTATTATGTCGAACATGTAAAAAAAACCTCAGCTTTCAAGAAAAAAAAATATAAAAAATAAAGCATCCTTGGCCCCGAAACCATGTAAACTTTAAAAAACTAATACAATAAATAATCACGAAATGAAAATCCTTTTTTCTCGCAAGTCTAAATTTTCAAAAAAGACTATCTAGTTGGCATTAATTTTATGTGTCGATCATCTGAATCGGTCTAGAGGATCAAAAGTTATGAATTTTTGTGTTGGAAAAAAGTGGAAAAAAAATGATTTTTCGCACCATCGGTTAACTTTGAAAAATCATAACTAAAAAACGAAAAAAAAACTTCTCTGGTTTCGACATATGTTATGTGAAAAATCCTCAGCTTTACAGAAAAAATATAAAGGTATATAGCGCCTTTGATCCCTTTGATCCCGAGACTATGAAAACGATAAAAAAACGACTACAATCAATAATAACGAGAGCAGAATTAAAATTTTCTGCAGGTATAGAGTTTTTTCAAAATTGATGATTGGCTTTAATTTGATATGTCGATCATCTGAATCGGTCTAGTAGTTCAAAAGTTATGAATTTTTGGAAAAAGAAGAAAAAGTTGCTTTTTCGGACAACCCTAAAATGGAAATGTTCAACCTAATGAAAAAATAGAAAAATACGGGTAAAATGTTTTGCGATGAGTAGCAAAACTACCAATTTCCACGAACCACTTTATCAGTTTGACATGGAATGGCTGTAATATCACACTCATCCCACAATAAATAATTTGAAACAAATATCCCATATCAAGAATACACCAGATGAATTAAACCCGGCGTTGTTAAATATTCGGACGGATTATCGTATGCGTTTTCGGGATCAGAACCGCTTCACCCTCCACACAAAAATGAAGCCATTGTCATCCCAAATTCTCGACCATTGAACGGAGCTAGACCGTTCGCTAATAAAACTTTAAATTAATTAACGTAAACTCCACGATTAGTCTAACATGCGGAGCCTTCCGTAAATGAGCTATTACTCCTCGGGGAGCTCATCTCGGAAGCTTCACGTGGGCCACCCGTACAGTAGATACATTATGCACGAATAGTGTGTCGAAAGCTTATATGACAAGCGTAATAAATTATCAGATATTAAGATGTGGCATTCTTCTGCTGAATTTTGGACTCACCCCATCGGGTGTTTCCAATTTATCTTACTGGGGAATTTTATTCATGAATCGGTTTACCTATGGGATCTATGATAGGTGTAAAGGACAAAGGTATAATACACCCCCTTCAAAAAGAATACATTTTGACGGGTTTTAACAACGTATGCAGGCTGAAGGGTGTTTTCGTTGAAAATCGCCCAAACAGAATTGTTCACCAAAATTACGCCTTCCATTGGATTTTACCGGAAATTTTAGGAAATTAAATACCAATAATTATTAATGCTTTGCTCTATTTATATTATGCAGTTTTCTCTTCTACTTCGAGCTCTCGCGCTTTTTTTCCAATCCACCCATAAAATTTTGTACAACAAATTTTCCTGTTTTTTCTAATGGTGTCCATCTAAACATTCTTCAACTCCAATTCGTTGTTGGCGTCGTTCCGGTACAACGCATTTCAAACGAAGTGGCAGGACGCTAGATCAGGTCGAATCAAAGTTGAATTCTTTGTGTTTCAAGAAGCCGCTTCTGCAGAAACTTTTTTCTGTATGTCCATCGTTTATAGTTCCAGAAAAATCGCTATCTTTTCCGCATCCGAAAATCCCCTGACAGACCAGAAGCTTCCTCACCAGTTTCGACATTTTCTTCATTCCAATATGTCCGGAATGCCGAATTTGGACTTGGCGGTGTAATATTCCTGTCTAGGGAGTTGACAGTAATATGGAGGCGATCTGGCGTAGTAGTATCATCTATGCCTCTCACGCTAAAGGTCACGAGTTCAATTCTCACTCCCGACATTCTTCCAAAAACGGAAGTAAAAGTGACGAACCAGCCAAATGAGTTGAAAGTCACTTTAACACAGATAAAAAAAAAGTTGACAGTATTCGGCCTTGATGTAAGTTTCATCATCCATCATGATCACCACGATTTGGTGAGTAACTGCGTCTAAAGTTTCCGGGCACGGGTTTTTGGGGTGGCATTTTGCCTTCACACCAGTTTGGTGCCTTTAGCACGTTGTAAACATGTAATACAGAACGTTTCATAGTTTTCTGGAAAAAACAAACTGACATTTTGCATTTTCTAGCAACCGAAATTAGAAAATGTGTATTGTTTTCAAAGACAGTTTTGACTGGCCACAACATTCTTTTTGTTTTATGAATCTTTTTGTGTGTAAAAAAAAGTTTTTCATTGAAAACAAACCTAGAAAACGTTGATCAACCGTCTGAAACTAGAGCTTTTTGCACGCTGCAGCGAACAATATGAATCGCGTTAAAAAATCACGTTGAATAACATCACGAAAAAATAAAATGCATGAAAAAATAATCCAATGTAAACTATCGCATCTGTTTCGTTTCAACGCAGGAACAGGAAGGTATCTTCTTCTTCTTCAAAGGTACTAACGTTCCTAGAGGAACTTCGCCGTCTCAACGTAGTATTACTTGCGTCATTTTTATTAGTACTTAGTTGAGATTTCTATGCCAAATAACACGCCTTGCAATGCATTCTGAGTGGCAAGCTCTAGAATACGCGTGATCACAGTGCAAGTCGGAGGAAATTTCTTTGACGAAAAATTCCCCCGACCAGAACGGGAATCGAACCCGAACACCCGGCATGTTAGTTATGACGCTAACCACTCGGCCACGGGAGCACACAACAGGAAGGTATGGGATGTTGAATGAAAATCGAAAAAGTGAACATGTAGCAAACAATGAAAAAAATCAAATACTCATTACAGGATATCGGGTACTTTACAGTGCAAAGTGTCTGCCGGAAGTTGCCGCCTTAATGAAGAAGTATCATTCAAAGGTGTCTCGAATCGAAGGCAACCATGGAGGAAGAAATGGTTTCTCGTTTCCAAAAAGCTACTTGGGAGCTAGCTCAATTACCATCTAATTGTCATGCAGTTAGGTGTAAATGACTATTCCAGCGGAATGAGGATGAAGCCGGAAAAGTTGCAAGATTCAAAGCTAGTTTTTACCTCAGTTATGAATCCGACGACACTACACCCAAAGTTAAGTGTTAGCACATGTTATGGCATCCCAATTTATTACATCAAATGAGCTGAAAAGTAACAGAAAATGTTCTACTCCCCAATACATGTATATCATTTGTATAATATTGGGTTAGGGAAAAAGAAATGTCGTATATTGTCAATATATGGCAACACTTAAACATATCTTGTATTGTACTTATCGCATCGGGTCATACTATACGGCTATTTGAAGACGACAATCTGTGCTACAAGTGTCGTTTTGACAGTGTTGTGATTGTCCTTTTCAGTCTCAAGTTATAGCGCGTCAAAGATGGAGTCCACCAAGCAAGAAATTCACCATATTTTACGTTTTTACTACCTGCGAGGTAAAACTGCAACGAAGGCGGCCGAAAAAAATCGTGTATGAATGAAATTGCCTTCTAAATGGCAACAAGTTTGCGAACAAAGCGGCGCATATTTGACTTAAATTGGATAATTTTAAGTATGTTAAATAAAGCGTCACATTTCGATCAGAAATACGACATTTCTTTTTCCCCAACCCTATATATATGCTAGAGCCAATATGAAGGAGCGAAACAGGAGACACATTTAAATGAAAGCATGTGAAAGCTTTTCGTATAGTTTGCCAATTACACGGCCCAGACAGAGAAAGATATATGCTCGTTCATGTTCTTCTTTATCCTCTTAGAAAACACTTTCCAACTTCATTTTAGGATGAGGTGTAATATTATCACGCCTCTACTAGGGTCGGTTAAAAAATAAGTTTCAGTGCTTCAGAAATCGCGGAAAAATAAAGTTAGGACAAAAAACAAGGTGATTTTCGTAATCTACGTTTTATTTTCTATTTTTCTACATAATCGCCGTAACGTTCGAGGCATTTTTCATAGCGTGACACGAGTTTTTCTATTCCGAGCGCGAAGTGCGTAGCGTCCAACTTTTTGAAGGACGATGTAACTGCGTCACGAATTTCTTCAGTGTTATCGTTGACCGTCGAACGCCTTTTTCATCACCGGGAATAAGTGATAGTCGCTAGGGGCGAGATCTGGGGAGTAAGGAGGCTGCTCGAACACAATCCATTTGAATTTTTTCAATTGCTCTTGAGTTACGCGAGCAGAATGGGGGTGATGAAATAGGCGTTCGACGGTCAACGAACCTCGTATATAACAGCGCTGGCAGCTATAGGGATAGCGTGGTCGTGTGAAATAGCTTTGCATTTCAGCCGACCTTGGTTCGGTCCCCTTTGACGTCGCATGGACTTTTTTTTTGGTACAATCCCAAATGAAATGAGAAAAGAAAACAGAAGGAGATGTCTGCTCGCATACATCCAAAGCTTTTAAAGCAGCTCATTAATTGCGCATTTGACCCTCCGGCACACGAAATGGCATCATTTCTGCCAAAGATGGAATCTCGCGTAACTTTTGAAAAGGTCCAATGTAACATTTTCGTCAACTCGAGAAAAATGAAGTTGAAGACCCGAACATTATTCCGCGAATTGTCTTAAAAGGTATCGATCTTTATCACTACGTTTACCACTAGCAGTCAATAATAACTCTGAAAAACCAATCGTAATAGTTGTTCCGTGATTTGAGCTTAAATTTGAAGCCTCGGAGCGAAAAATGTTACATTGAACGTTTTGACTGCCCCTGTTTGCACATTGGACATATTACGTTTCACGATAAGAATTTGAAACTAACTACGGAAGAACAATCGAAACATCAGCATTTCATTCTAAAGACAGATTATTATTGTCATCACTCGTTGAATTGCACTGACATAGATAACAACACCTGAAAGAAACAAAAACTCAAAACGACCGAAGTACGACTTCGTGTTGTTTTGATTGCTTTGTTACTTCGGACGTTTCGAGCGTCGGAGGAAAGAGGCGTCTGAAGTAACAGCCGAGTGCTTAAAATCCGAATCTGTACATTGGATATTTTTTGCATCGGCGATTAAAAGATGAAGAAGATAGATACGTGAACGATTGTTTTTATAATGCATTCAATGATTGAAAACTATTAGCGTGCATCCATTAATTCGATTTGTTTACATTTGTTACATAGGACCTTTTCAAAAGTTACGCGAGAAATGTTTTCAGCCAACGCTAGTTTGGGTGTACGAACCGTGCGAACGTTGCCGAGTAAGCTGCAATTACGGGAGGCGTTACAGGAGGAGCTATATATGAAACAGCACTCAGGTTACTGCAGGGATAATCCAACTAACAGTTGTCGTGTGAGGAAAAGTTTGTACTGTTCAAACGCCACCGAATTGATGAAGTACGGAAGAATATTGGTTTCCAACGTTCAAATTCGGATCCTTATGAATATACTCATTCATATTATGTTGAAGACATCATCATTGCTTGTCGCAGCGAGAAAATATACGTTTGCAAAGTTAAATCTCTCCAGTAGTCAAACTCGGAAATATCCATTCCTGGGTATTAAAATAAGAATGGAAGATGAGTATAAAATTTGGTTGAGGTTTGTTTTCTTTTTATTTATTTTGTATGAACAAAGTCTCAATTCCGACTTTTAAAAAAATCAGGAAAGCAGTACAGGTCGGACTCAATTATCCGGGATTCGATTATCCGAAAATTTTAGACTCGATTATCCGGAGTTTTTTTTTGACTTTCGGAAATTTTGAATCATTTGTATAATAATTCTATATTGAATAGCTAATATGGGTATCAAATGAAAGGGCTTGACTAGTGGAATACAGTTATTTATGAAAAATGCAAATCTAAGATGGCGGCCACTACAAAATAGCGGATTACATATTTTCTTAAAACCCCATCAATATGGGTATCTAATGAAAGGGTTTGACTAGTAGAATACAGTTATTTATGAAAAATTCAAATCCAAAATGGCCACCACCACAAAATGGCCATATATATTTTTTTCACAACCCCATCAATATGGGTATCAAATGAAAGGGCTTGACTAGTAGAATACAGTTATTTATGAAACATGCAAATCTAAGATGGCGGCCACTACAAAATGGCGGATTACACATTTTCTCAGAACCCCATCAATATGAGTATCAGATGAAAAGGCTTGAGTAGTAGAACACAGTTATTTATGAAAAATGCCCAAAAATGTATCAAAAGAATGTTCTCGACTAGTAGAACATAGCAGATAATGAAAAATAATCCAATTTCAAGATGGCCGCAGTCTCCGAACAACTAATTACTTTTTGAATGGTTTTATTCAGCTTGACCTGTTTCTATGTATGTTTGAATGTATATTGGGTTGTCCCACATTAATGGAAAATTGACCCCGTTCCTGTTGAATGATTGATCTGAAATTGGAAACATACATTTAATTCTACTGTCATTAATCTTGAAAAATTCAATTTGGCCGCCGCAAAAAAAAATGGCTGAATGGCTTGATTTGGAGAATACTCTACACTAGAACCTCCTGAGAGAATCTGGATAATTTTTTTTATGTGAGAAAGGTGTTTTCTGACTTTAAGGGGATGAATCAAAAATCAAATTCCTCTTTTATTTTCAAAAAACGTTTTCGTTTACATGAAAAAAACAAATAAAGAAAAAAAATTATTTTGACTCGATTATCCGGAGGATTCGATTATCCGGAGTGAAAAAAAAAAATCAATATTGATTATGAAAATGAAAAAATTGAGAGTATTTGAATAGATTTTCCTGTAGGCTAATTCCGGGATTTTTCTGTGGGCCGACTGTGGACTTTTGATTAAGGCAGTATTCTTGTCTAGAAATTTTAAAAAAATCAAAAAAATTTTCCTTCATACTTCTGTAGTTTAGGCATTCAAGAATATACTCTAGAACGGCCATATCGATAAGCTATTATTTATTGAGTTAGAGCCATTTTAGTGATGCGGTAGCTAACCTGGTACGGCCATAACAATAAACTTCAAACGCGTTTTTTCTCGAAACTAGTTTTTTCAAACTGGCATAAACGATATTTATGTTTAACTGAGCCGATTCTTGTCGAGTTTATATGGATACAATCTGAAAGCATCTCTCTATCGCATGAACCTTTAAAAAATGATATTTTTTAAATACTATTTTTTTTAAATCGAAAAACGTGAGAAAAAACGTTCTAAACTGCATTTTGTTTTTCACAAGCCCGCCATTTCGTCAAAAAAGATGTTTTTGACTTTTCCGAGGTTCATGCGATAGCGGCATCTTTACTGATTCAGAATCTGTTCGATTTTTTTGTTTCAGATAACCAGAAGGGCTGGAATCGTGTACGCCATGGTACAACTTTTTTTTCAACTACCTCACTTCATCAGCTCATAACTATTCTAGTTATGAATATTTTTTATCCGTTCTATTATTGAAGATAGATGAACAAATAATGATATAATGGATAGTGAAAGTATTCTTTGTTTTATTTTTACAGAACTCGAAAAAAACGTCCGAAATTCGTGTATCTACACTAGAATACCCCCTTAAGAGAGATTCGGAACTGAGAACGGCAGTGAGAAAGCTAGGAAATGGTGATTTGTAAAAGGCACTGCTTAACGGGGCTTAACGTGTTGAAAAGGTTGACACACGTCGAACGTGTTGTATATTCAGTTTCTTACTATCATTTTCGATGAGATATAAAAAAAATAACATAAACCACTTTATAAATTCCAAGCAGTCTTATAATCCGGTTCTGAATATTATTCTCTATGTTGCCGTAAGCAGACACATTGAAATCTGTTCAAATATAACAATTACACTTTCAATACGATTCACTGTGCAGCTAAATGGTCCATCGTATGATTTCATTACGAGCAACCATTAGAGCATATAACATTTCCCATCTGACCATCAAGGACTAGATGCTAGTAGAAGCGGTGGAAAGCGATGGTATTTTAAAACAAACCACAGTGATGGCACTTCCGTCGGTTAGTTCGTTTGCTTAGTCCACCAGCCACCGGACCAGGTACGATGCCACCGATCCGCCAATACGCTCATTGATATTGCACCGTGTGGCGTTCCATCAAGCGTAATAAATTTATTGAATCTTACCACCGTGTGTGGTCAATTTTTCCCGCATCATCCGCCTAAACAGGAGTAGTGATTCCCATTGGGGTTCCGTTTGTGGCGTAAATCAGCTCCAATTTCCTCCTACTGGCAGCAGAAATTACTGCTCCCCTTCCTGACGGCTTTGACATCTATCAATATGCGAAGATGGCAGGTTGTGGGTGGATATAAATCCATGCAGGATTTTACTCGTATGGGAAAAAACAATCTGTTCCCGAAGCAAACGGTTTCACAGGCAGATTGAATCAGCTAGCACCCACCAGCGATCATTATGTTTAGCATGATTGTTGCGCTATGATGAATGGGGATTGTGTATTTGTATCATCTTCCTTGCGGAAACTGTGTTTGCTCTGCTGTTGGCCTCACGCTATTGACATCCCGAGCGTTAATCCTGAGCACTCGAGTTATCGAAAACTCAATTCGAATCGTACAATATTAGGCATTGCCACGAATGAAAACTCGGCAGCGTTGTAAGGTAAACAGAGTGAATGTATATATTTCGTTGAGCAAAAGTACACAGTCACCTGTTGGCTTGTGCTAACAATTGACTTCGCGGGTTTGCTTTTGCCTTATGACGATTGTTATTGTACATACTGTTTTAATTCAAATAATCTTTATTTGTGTATCTTTAATTGAATTTTTTAGCTTCACAGATTGGAATTCAAATTTCTTTTTTTTTTTATTATAGCAAACATGCATAATCTATATTCTTAAAGGCTCACTCCAAGAATGACGTTATTATAAATAGACACGTCGGCGGATCAAGATGAATTATACCAACAACGACACGCACGGATGACGCATAGGCTGCAGTGGACAGGTATACTGAAATCGAAAATAAAAGAGTACATGCAACTAAGAATATGGAAAAAAACTACCCCTCTATTGACATCAAAATCGTATTAAATGATACACTATACGTGTGACTATTGGAACACACGAATAGATAACTGCCCAATTTCCTGATATACATTATGAAAACCAAGGATTGATTCAATCGCCGCAGATTCAGACTGCGATATGGTTGACTCTTAACGCATCGTGAAGTTGATACTATTCGGTATCGAGCATCCATCGATACCCGTTCCCATTTTTTCTTAAAGTTCTCCACAACCGTTATTAAAAATGCTAAAAATAAGGCGACACGAAAGCTCTATTGTGTAAGAACACTTTTGCTCTCCTCCATACGTGGCAGGATGTAAACTACTGCTACTAATTGATTCCATTAACATGAACTGCATTAGTCGGATGTCGCTCAGATGCATCGGTGAATGGCACGGTTAAAAATTTTCCAGACAAACGTGGACAGACGGTTTGGAAACAACAGTAGGGATGTGAGATGAATTCAATCTAAATTAAAATATATAATAAATTCGGCGAAACTGTGAAGAGTGCAATTATTTGATCTCGAATCAGATATCGTCGTCCTTTTCCACATACACTCTGTCCAACTTCTAAATATGAGACCAGGTGATGATCTTGCTGATTTGTGTCATTGTAAAGTTTACAATGTAAACAAACAACGCTTCAATTTATATTCTAGTGTATTTGTATTGATAACTATCATACACTACATGATTTTCAAATGTGTGTGTGCAAGCGTTGAGCGTAAACAAATGTTTTTTTATTTTTCAAGTGTCCAGTTTCTATAAGACCAGTTACGTTTTCTGTTGTTTTTAATTAGTTTGAAAAATAAATCTGGAAAATGCCGAAAAAGAAGTGCTCACGGATAGAGAAAAAGGACAAAGAAAATGTTGGAATTGAAATTGCTCGTCGAATTGGACGATCCCTTCAAGTAGTTTTCAATTATTTGACGAATCCTCAAGGATACGGCAAAAAGAAGAGAGCTCCACGTAAATCGAAGCTCTCTGACCACGATGAGCGGGAAATAGTTAGAACAATTTCGAATACTGTTTCGAATTTAAGTAATCTTTGAATTTAAATGTTTCACGATCTCACACCGAAAGACGTCTGAGTTTTGCCAAAGCTCACATGAATCAACAGTGGGACATGGTATGTCATGACAAAGAACGTTTTCAAAAGAATACATTTTGCTGTATACCATAACGAAAAGTTCTTCAATATTTTTTTTTACTTTTAACTTTACTAGGTTATCTTCGGTGACGACAAAAAGTTCAATTTGGATGGTCATGATGGTTTCAACGGGAACTGGTGTGATTTACGGAAGGAGGAACAGTATCTTTCAACCAGAACCTTTGGTACGTGGTTTGGCGGAATTCTGTGCAACTGGAAAGCTCAAGATAGCTTTCACATCATTCAAGGATTACATACATGTTCTGAAATCCTGTCTCCTACAGCAAAACAATACTAATATTCATACCAGCAAGGAAACTAAGCAATGGATTAAGGACCAAAAACTTGCACGCATAATCTACATAGAAGGGAAGCGGTACACCACGATTGAAGAGCTCAAGGTCGCAACTTCAGATAAATTGAAAAATATCGAGAAATCCATTCAGAAAAATTTGGTAAATAGTATGTCAACACGAATTTTCCAGGTTATTAACCGAAATGGCAAGTTTGCCAATTATTGACATGAAATCAGGCAATAGTTTTGAATTTTTCATTGATAATACTTATGAATTTTGAAATGGTCTTATAGAAACTGGACAACTGAAATTATCATATTGAGGCACAATAAAAAATCAAAAAACTTTTTTGAACGAAATTGACGTTAAATATAATTTTTTCTAAGCATTCTCTAATGTATGAATGTATCTTGTTGAAATTCTCACTGTTTGTATTGCAACGAAATATACTCAGGGTGGTCTTATAGAAGTTGGACAGAGTGTATACATCACCGTAGGAAGGAAATTACAGTTCCTATTAATCCTACATCAGCCGGGTCCATGGCTAAGTTTGTATTAGGAAAGAACAAGTACGCCTCGGGAAATTTTAGTCAATTCGGTTTATATTAAACAGAAGACAACTGGTGTTACAGAGTTGTCCAACTTGCATATTGTCAAAAATATTTTGGCCTTCTTAAAAGTAGTCTCCATCTGAAATAATATCTCTCAGTCTTCAGCGAAAAGTGGATCCACTACGACACAAACGCACAAATCGTGGCGTTACTTCGATCATTTATCAACTACGCTGCCGCTCTATGCATAGTTGTTCCATGTTCCAAAATCAGCAACTGAGAAAAACGCAATCAAAGTTTTCTAGCATATTTGTCTACCAGAAGGTTGAAGTATTTCAGATTACAAATACACTGGGTATTTCAGATTACGAATACACTGTTTTTTTAAAGCAGTAAACTATTGTTTAATGAGTTGTGAAAAGATCCCCTCACTTGAACCAATCAATCTTGGTTACGGGCTTAAAAATTCATGGTGGGACAGTATATCAACATGGGACAATTGAACCTGATGTTGTTTTATGAAATATTGGGAACAAACAATATGTTTTTTTATGTTTTTCCGAAAAATTATGCATAAGACATTGTTTTATGCAGAAACGATTGTTCTAATTGTTATTAGGCATTTGCTTACAAGGTGTACACTAGGGTGCCAATGAAAATGGTCATCTCTAATTTCAAAAATTTACCCTATACAAAATGTTCACCACCTCGAAAAAACACCCTATGCCGAATTTCAGCTTAATCGGACTTAAGGGAGAGTGGCGCAAAGCGGTCAAAGTTTGAGTTTTTTGAAAATCGAAAAATCACCCAAGGGGGAGTAAAGGAAATCGGGGTTTTCGAAAATAAAAGTTTGATGCCAAATGTCTTAAAATTGCATGAAACGTCGAGATCTAGTGTCATTTAGAATTTTTTTTCGTCAAAAATCGGCATTCTCGGACAAAAACAAAATTTTTGACATAACTGTAAATCTCGACGTGTCATGAAATTTTAAGATATTTGCCACCAAATTTTTTTTTTAAAACCCTGATTTGTGATGATTTTTCGGGTTTCAAAAAAATCAAATTTTAACGTTTGTGACACCAGTAAATGAAGCTCGAATAAGCTAATATTTTGCACAGGGTATATTATCGTGCAAATCAACATTTCGTAGCTAGTTCTGGATGAAAAATCGAGATAACTATTTTTATTGGCACCCAAAACCATACTTTTCGTTTCGTACTCCGAAAAAAAACTAAGTCTCAGAATACCGATTTTTGACAAAATAAAATTTCGAGATGACACTAGATCTCGACGTTTCATGCAATTTTAAGACATTTGGTATCAATTTTTTTTTATTTTTCGATTTTCAAAAAACTCAAACTTTGACCGCTTTGCGCCACTCTCCCTTTCGTCCGATTAAGCTGAAATTAAGCATAGGGTGTTTTTTTCGAGGTGGTGTACATTTTGTATAGGGTAACTTTTTGAATTTTAGGGGTCGATTGTTTCCCATACATTCACCCTAGTATACACGTGTTCTGTTGAACCTTTTTTTATTTGTTTGAGAATTAGTTCGTTCTTCCAAACTAGAAATGAGTGCATTAACCTTGCTGAAAGCATGATATAACATTCTTGCACTTGAACTGATTTATTTATCATGGATCTACAAAAAAATACATGGCGGGACAGCTAATCCTAGAATATCAGCATGGATCAATTGAGCTTGATGTTGTTTTTTAAAAATCTGGGGACAAATAATAACTATTTTTGTGTTTTTCTTGAAGTTTGAAGAAAAGTGAAAATTATCAAAAAGTGACATGGGACAACTATGCGTAGAACGGCAGTACGGCCAAACCAAATGTCCATGAAAAAATTCGAACTGTTTGGGTCTGAACAATACGCACAGAAGCAGATCAACAACTGGCAAAAAAATGTGATTTCTTCTTCTCTAAACTTCAAAGTTCATTTGCCTCTAGCTGAGGCAAAGAGAAACACTTTCGGACATGTATTGGCAGCAGACAACGAATGCATACAATAGCACTGTTTTAGAACATGCCTAGGTGTCCCTCCCGTTAGGATTAACAAAGCGATGAACGTCTTCGATTTACCCGAGTCAGCTGTCGTTGGAAGGGTGTCGCAATACATTGGTAACTGGGAACTGAGGTGCATGCTCTGCAAACAGGATGACAGAACCGACCATATAACGGGAAGCTTCAAATACCCTGCACATAAACGATAGCGACCGGACCAGCGGTAATGGAGGTAACCAGATCAATCTCAATCATTGTGATGTAGCACAGTACCTTCTGCAACAGGAACAAAATGCAACACTACAATTATTGCGAATCCTATCGAGTTCCTCACGATAATGCCAGATGGGAAGGTTCGGTTGCAATACAAGCCATGTGTAAGTACCCCGCACAAGAAGTGGTAGCACGCTCATACAAAGATTTCGCTAAAATCGATGGGGAAGCAGATGTGCCGACGCAAGGAGACGAAATCAAGATGTGAGATATCCAGCTGTATGACACCTGCCATGTTTTTGATGCCAACATCTCAAACGTCAAAAGCATTTATTTTCTTCAAAACAGCAATCCGCTTTGGCGGCATTGTGCTTCGTTTACCAGTTTAGGGTTGCGTCAACGAATAGCTGATTTGTAGTCGGAACGAACGTTTTTCAAAACTAAAATTATGAATGAAAATTAGCTTTTCCATATGAAATTAGTATTCTATTTGAATTAGAAACATTTTTGTTTTTTTCAGTTGGTGAAAAAGTCTCATGCGAAAATTGTTTATGAAGACAATTTTATATTATAATGAAAAAATTCAGCAACAATTTTGGAATTGCCATATGGTTGAATGAAAGTCAGAAATACGTGTTTCAAGTAATTAAATAACATGATGTGAAAATTTTCATTCAAATTTTAAAATTTAAAAACCGGCTTCGTGTCTTCTAATCTGATAGGGTTCACACTAACGAGTTTGGGACACAAATTATGGCCCTAAGTTGAAGCCGCCACCAGACGTCGACACCATCGCGAATTACCAATATAGCACCATCTGACATATCGTGATGTCGATGATGAATTTTTACAGCAGAGGGATAGTGAGATATGCGATGACGGTAGGTAGAGTGAGATAGCGATAATCGTGTCATACACCTGGAGATATCGCTCTAGCCCTATCTACCAGCAATTTCCACTGGAAGACATCCTGACCGTCATGAAGATAAGATCACAAAATCTTTAACCTAGACCATGCCAAGAAAGTTGAAGACGAAGAAGAAAGTGGGTCCCTGCTAAAACGAAACACTCTGAAACCGCTAGTTGTCTAATTCCCAGAAGGCCGGTGACAGACTGTCGGAGGTCTTCCGTGTGGCCAAGACCGTTTCAAAACGCGAAATAAAAATGAGGAAGTCAACCTGACATTAAAGCTGTGCCGAGATCCTGAGGAAACAGAAACATCAGTATCGCAGACAACTCCGTATTGACAGAAGTAGGCGAAACGCTCGAAGAATTGTTAATGTCTGCGACCGAAGAAATCTAATTAATTTCAAACCGGATGCAGAATGCACCGTTATAACTTCTACGCTGAGATTTATTCATTTATTTAAAATTATACTATATCCCATGAAGAGATTGGATATTATCCTCAACATTTTTTCGACAATAAACCCGGTCCATAGCTGTAGTTCTCCAACCCCGGGCCACCTCTATTCTTGCTAAGTCCTGCTTCACCTGGTTCAACTATCTTGCTCGCTGAGTTCTCTTTTTTTTTTGTTGTCTTCACCAGATTCGATGCGAACATCGTCTTTGTGGGGCTTCTGTTCGGCAATGTTGCAACATGCCTCACTCACATTTAGCTCGTCCAGCCTTGATGGCTTTTTGGCTTTCAGTTCGTGGTTCGTCCTTCGTCTTCGTGTACACCGCCGTATATTGTTCTCAGAATCAGAGTTTTCTTACATAGCACTTTTCGTACGAGCTCGGAGTTTGTTGAATTTGTTGGAATTTGTGGAGTTCATAGTAGGCAGTATGTCTTGTCGAAGTTCCCTATGAGTTTCAATCGATTCCAGAGAAATGCCTGAGATCCGCACATTGCACCGCAAAACGTTCATTGTTGCCTGAAGCAGTCTTGCCAGCTTTCGATTGAAGCCGTGCTCGTTTATGATTCTCCAAAGCTGCTGTGGTCGATGGACTTTCAAGTCGACGAAGATGTGGTGCAGATTTGATAATCGCGGCACATTTGGAGAATCTGCGGCTAATCTGGTCCGTCGTCGAGCATCCGAGCATAAATCTGGCCTAATAACTTTTCACAAATTTGCTTGCTATTGACGATAAAGGGGTGAAAGAGGATCTGATAGAATCAACACTCGATACTGATGAGGAAATTCGGTTCATATGATTTTTGAGCATCCCAGACCACGAAATTGAGTTGCCAGATTTGCAAGCATTTATTTTGCAGATATGTTTCTGCAATTTCACGGAAACGGCAGCTGGAGTGCATCCAAAGTTTATGAAGACACCACTATATTACATGGGATGAAAAGTCCCAAGATTTTTCGACAGATGGCGCCACTAAAAATGAACAAGATTTATTTCGAGAGGTTCCACTGTCACTAGCTTATGTGTGAAGTCTCATGACGTTTCGTTGATTTATTCACAAACTACAGTTGTTTAAGTGTCACACCTGACCATTCGTATAGAAAATGGAAAAGAGGAATATCGTATTTTGATCAAACATTGTTTTTCGATGGGAAACACCTGAACAATCAATGCAGTGGTTGAAGAAATGTTATTCCCCTTCTGCTCCTTTCAGAACAAGAGTTTGTCGGTAGACTTAGAAGACTCCTCATCATGTACTACCGTTTCGTACTACAGAAAGAGAATCGAAATGTTGGAAACTCGCTATACCAAGTATATTGCCCTCGAAGGAAACTATGTTAAGGAATAAATACAGATTTGTGTAAAAAACGATTGTTTTCATAAAAAATCCCGAAACTTTTCAGTCCATGTAGTAAAACCTGTTTTTCGTGATTTCTGTGTTTTAAAAGGCGAATGAACTGAACAGTTTGAAGCCTCTCTAATTCAACGATTTATTCATTCATACTGTGTTTTAGTGTCATTCTAGACAGCAACCAGTCAGCAGTACATGTTATTGATTCAAATGTTTGCGAATAGTTTGCGCTCAGTGCTTTCATTCAATCATCGGCGCTTGTTAGGGTTACCGATAGTTTGTTCTAAAGAGATCATTTTTAAATGTCTTTAATATCTGTTCGCACCCGAGAGAAAACAACGTTGCTTATAACTAATATTGGGACATTGGAACAAACATTACTTGGAATGTGACGAAAAAATATAGATAACAGTAAATCTCGACGTTTCATGCAGTTTCAAGACATTTGGCATCAAAAAAATTTTAAAATCACAATTTCATGTATTCCCCTCTTGGGTGATCAATCGGTTTTCAAAAATCCAAATTTTGACGTTCGCGACACTAGTAAATAAATCACCATGTTTAAGAAAGTTCCGTTGAAAATTCGAGATGTCCATTTTCATTGGCACTCTCGGTACATGTAGCAAAAAAGATTGAAGACCACTACAATATAAAACATTCAAAAAAATAAGGCATAATTTCTAAGAATAAATTACAAATTTTTCAATATACTATCTATCGCTATACGGGTAAAAGCACTAAAAAGAGGTTTTTCGCAAAATCATAATGCTCAGCTACATGTTGCGAAGTTGATGAATATCTACTAGAAAAAATCTAAATGTAAATTCCAACCTCGCCCATCGTATTCAACAAATATTATCACTTGTTCTGATTGATGACACATAATCTGGCTGATGAGCAATTCGTATGAAGACAGTTAAATTCTTGAATAGCCTCAACAACTGTGACGTTCAACCGACGTGGTTTTTCCAGTTTCTGCCAGAAAAATAGTAAATACTTTCACCAGTGGCGTCGACTGGGGAGGCGGGAGTAGAAACCGCCTCCGGGTACACAATTTAAGGGGTGCAAATACACCATATACAGATATCGAAGAGGAAGGGGTGCAACCAGACACTTCCGCCCCGGGTGCGAAAGCTCCACTCGACGCCACTTACTTCCAAAAACCAGTTTTTTTCTAAATAGTAATTATTTTCACGAAAAAAACAGTAATACAATAAATTAGGCAGTCATCTTGTTCTCAATAATATAACTGAGAACAAAAAAAATTTCTTGAATTACAACTCCTTACTAATCTCAACATCCAGGTCAGCATAAGCTTCGGTTAGAATAACAGTGGAGCAAAGCTTGTGAAGTACAATGTACTAGGTACACTAGCGTCTATGAATCGAGTTACTTTGGGTTGTATTGAGAATTAACCCTTTAAATACGACAGTGTGCTCCGTCAAAGTGCTACCGCTGTATGGAGCACTGCGCCGAAAAGTATGCACATCGCGCTGGTGTGATCGATGTGCAGTATGACTTTCATGTCGTCTGACGCTCGTACACACAGGTCGTCGCGCGGATGTCGTCTATAGACGACATTCGTAGCGAAAGGGTTAAGAAATTACAATGAGACAAATCTAGGGAACAAATTTGCCATATCCATATTGTCCCTTATCTCGATGTGGTACTCCGTGATATACTTCCTCAAAGAGGACATCGATGGCGTTGAAGCGCGAACCGTTAATCCGTCTTGTCAGTCATTCCATTTCAAACCGATATGGTTCGATAGGGCTATTATATTTTCGTGAAAAATGGTAGTTTTGTTCGTTTTCGCAAAATATAAGACCCGTATTTTTTTATTTTTTCATCAGTGTGCCCATTTCTTCGAATAATATTGAACATCATGTCTGGTGCCGATGAACGTGCGAAAGTCTGGCGTAGTATTACAGAAGCACGGAATTGAATATTTTAATGTGTCACCAACACGCGTTAGAAAATACGTGAGAGTCAGAGGTTTCAAACTTGATGTGGGCAATATTTAAAAAAACTCACTCTTCACATCGCCAAAATTTTGCGTCCTATCAAAGTCACAAGTGAGCTCATATAAAATACCGATAACCTCTGTACATACTGCTTGCCCTGATCACAACTTTTAAACTAAGTGAATCCCCCCATTGAAGAAACCCCTTTCCTCTTTCTGCAGTATATTGCTTTTTCAAGTGAGAGTTGAACAAATGTTATAACCCCACTAGAAGGTTAACATCTCATGATGTTATTCCTAAAATTCTATAAAGCCAACACTTTCTGCCGCTAATGGATCGGGAGCAAGAGAAACACTTACGACGCTAAATCTATTTGAAATGAAAACACTTCACAAAATGTCTTTATGTTTCATGTACTCAGTATTATCGGTTCACCTTTCGCCCCAATGTCTAGAAGTGATTAGCATCACTCGGTGACAAAGCATCTGGGACGGTTCACCAATCAATCTAGCAACATGTTATGGTAAGATAATTTCAAATGACTGGCCACCAATGATGTTCAATGGCGTCCAGCAGTGTGCAAAGTAACTCAATTTGATTGGCTCACTGTCAACCAGTTCCAAGCAGATGGTTGTTTGGATCATGAATCTAATGAATCATACAATTACAGTGAAAAAAAAAACAACTTGTTGGCTTCCTGAAATGCAAATCTAATCTGTTCAGTTACACTTATCTGCCACGTGTTCCAGGATCTCTGTTTCGATACGAAAATTTCTAATCATCCTACTCCTCACACATGCTCCTCGCGTGTTCGAATCTCATTTCCCGAGATAGTCCTTCCCTTCCATTGTACGAACGATTTACCACGAAACAAAACTGGTTTAATATATCTCTCGAAAATTTTATTAAGCAATTCGAAAATAATACACACTCCTTCGCTCTGATTTTCAGCTTGTCTTCTGCTCACATTCAACAAGCTGAAACTTGATCCTCGTCGTTCCGGTACGGCATGGCAAAGTCGGAGGAGGATGAGTAATACCACGGAAAACGCGACTGCCTCCATGAGATAACCTCGGGCTCATTTACGTGTTTATTTATACGATTTCATACCAATTTAAGCATTATTTCTTCACACCTGTCTCGGCAGAACGAGGCGGCACATATGGATGGCTATTTTTTTTCTCCGAACCCAACAGTAGCTGATTGTCGCAACGCTTCATGCTCTATTTATGAACCTCCATAGAACGATAGCATCATAAAAGAGTATCAATTCCGACGCCATCCGGGGGTTCTCTCGTTTCAAAAGCGATGCAACGATCAAACCAACTTATCTTACCACTGTGGGAACACAATGAGTTTTGATATAGTTGATCCAGCTAAATCATGCGTGAAAAGCGTTGGCTTTTTTTTGAAAGATGAATTTCAAATTAAGCTTCAAGATTATAGAATTAATGAATGTTCTTAAAGAGGTTGACACCTTTTTTTAATGTGTGTTTCATTTCTACAGCTGTCACTTGTTTTGCGTTTAATTCGATTTTCCAAAATATGTAGATTTTCCACGAAAGCCATGGCCATCGAACTGTTCGTTCAACGGTTATCGATACAAGGCTATGATCACTGACTTTTTCGTACAACGATTGAGCGCCTTTTATATGGAGGAGTTGTGGTTTCAACGTTGCAACATGCAACACCATGCGTGCTTCAATTGATTTACATAAAGAACTTTTGAAGAACTAATAATTTAGCGCAATAAACCTTCGAAATGGCCTGCAAGATCATGCGATGCAACGATGGGCTATGTCGAGTATCTGGTCTACATCGATAAAAGATTATTGCCTTGGAAGGAATCATTCGCCACGTTTTATCGTTTATGCCCTCCATTGCTTAAAAAATTGCCGAAATATGCCTTATGCTGGAAATCATATGGACATAAAACGATAACGTATTGTCTCTTGAATAAAATCAAATGCATGGCAATTAAGGGAGTATTCTAGTCTAGAAATTTGGAAAAATTCAAAAAAAAATTTCCTTCATATTTCTGTACTTTAGGCACTCAGGAATCTGTTCGATTTTTTCGTTTCAGATAACCAGAAGGGCTGGAATCGTGTACGCCATGGCACAACTTTTTTTTGAACCCCCTCACTTCATCAGCTCTTAACTATTCTAGTTATGCACATTTTTACTCCGTTCAATATTTGTTTTATTGTTAAAAGATATATGAACAAATAATAATATAATGGATATTAAAAATATTGTTCGTTTTATTTTTGCGGAGCTCGAAAAAACGCTCGAAATTTGTTTCTCTACACTAGAATACCCACTTAACACAATTTGTTTGTGTTTTTTTTTCTTTTTTTTTCAATTTCAGTCAAATCATTTTCATGTTTTATTCCCTCAGAAACCTCTTTTAAGAACGCCTTTCGCAGGAGGAGTTTATATGTATCCTTATCCGTTTCAAAATCAACCTTAACTTCGATTTCGTAACAAAAATGTGATCCCATTAAATAATAAAACAGTTGCAATATTTTAGAGAAAAAAAATTATTCCCATTGGCTGGATAATTCTACATCATGTGCATTCATCAGGTCATTCACATATTATTATCAGATACCGTGTTGATCTGCGTAATTAATGATTGCATTTAGCAGAGAACATTTTACAATGTGAATCTTTCATTCAAATTTATCTATATATATATATATATATATATATATATATATATATATATATATATATATATATATATATATATATATATATATATATATATATATATATATATATATATATATATATATATGAAAATGGAGTGATGTCTGTCTATCTTTCAGTTTTTCTGTCTTTCTGTCATTTTGTCTTTCTGTCTGTCTGATTCTTATGGATTCTGAAACTACTGAACCGATCGACATGAAATTGGTATGTAGGGGTTTTTGGGGTCGGGGAAGGTTCTTACGATAGTTCGAGACCTCTCCCCCCTCTCTAAGGGGAGCTGCCATACAAATGAAACACAAATTTCTGCATTACTCGGTAATTAATCAAGCAAACGAAACAATGAAAAGTTGGCATATGAAGATTTTAGGGGGTAATAAATGTTTCTATGGTAGTTAGATATTCGTCCCCCCTCTCTAAGAGGGGGGGGGGGGTTTCTGCCATACAAATAAAACACAAAATTCTGCATAATCGAGAAATAATCAAGCAAATTGAGCCAAATTTGGCATCTGAGGGTTTTTGGGTACGAGAAATGTTTCTATGATGGTATGACACCCCTCCCTCCTCTGGAATGGAGAGGGGGTCCCATGAAAATATTACACATATTTCAGCCAAGCATATTCCAACCAAACATGACAATTGAAAATTTTCGGAAAAATCTGAAAAAAATGGAAAAGTTCGGAAAATTCAATTCGCATATATTCTACAATTACTTATTAACAAGCTTTACTAGTCCATTTGATGTTTGCGCTAACGAAATTGATCTTCGTTCGAAAGTGGAAATGGATAAAACGCACTCCTATATCGTCTTCTATCTATATGTATATATATCGATATAGTGTTTCTCAGATTTTCGTCAAAAGTGGTAGTTTTGTTCTTTATCGCAAATCATGAGACATGTATTTTTTTTATTTTTTTGTTAGGGTGACCATTTCCATTTTAGGGTGGTCCAAAAAAAAAACCATTTTTTCGCATTTTTGCCAAAAATGTCTTTTTTCAAAAATTCATAACTTTTGAACTACTAGACCGATTCAGATGATCGACATATCAAATTAAAGCCAATCACTTTAATTTGATATGTTCACCTCTTTTTTGAAAAAATACTATACCTGCAGAAAATTTAGATTTTGCTCGCGTTATTATTGATTGTATTCGTTTTTTATGGTTTTCATAAAAAACGTACTGGAAATTTTATAGTAAAAGGTAGTTTTAAAAGGTAGATTAAAAGATCAATCAATGAACAGTTTTGCGATTGGACCCATTAACGTGCGCTTAATAAGAAAACGTGGATGTGATAACGAAAAATAAATTTTGGGCGAGATGAAGTTTGCCGGGTCAGCTAGTGTAAAATAAATATATTGCACCCATCAGAGCTAATGAACCAAGGGTAGCTATACAGATTCACTTATTTGTTCTTGGAAGAGCTTACCGACGATAATGTTTCAAAGAAGAATTATCTTACGTTGGCAGCAAGTCCACCACATTTGTAGCAAAAAACCGCACCTTTTATGCTGCGATAATGTTGATTCGGTACGAATTATGATCCGAAGATGCATCTTATCCCGAATATTGAACAAATCTGTGGAACTCATCTACTTCACTAAAGTGGTGAAAATTTATCGCTTGAATTTTGACTGAATAAGAAAAGAATGAAATTTTCATCAGTTCTTGTAGTAAAGATGCACTCTAAAATGCTCATGCCCTCATGGTCACGATACATATGAGTTTGCAATAGCTTATATATTTTTAACAATTGATTATTCGTTCCAGAAAACAGTGATAGCTAAATCATCCATGTCAAATGTGCGCATTATAAATAGTTTGACTGCGAATGTCGATGACGTAGATTTCTCGAGATCAAACACTTCAAGCAAATCGGCTCATCTGATGAGATAGTAATGTTTTTGACGTGTTCTATTGAATACATGTGTAGTGTACTTCGGAAGTGAAAGTGATACTATTGATTGACGGAAGTATTTTGAGAATGCAATTATGCAACCAAATCAGTCTTAGATTTGACTTTGAACTGGTACATTGTATGTGAATTATAATGATGTACAGTACACAATCATTCAGTGTCATTTCACCGTATGTTCAACGTCTCTTTCAAATGTACGATGAAACCATAACTAGCTGATGAAAACCGATTACAATGAATGTATAATGTGTTTAACAATGATAGCTAAGCAACGATGTTTCTCATTTGACAAAATTAGATGTAACAGAACAATATCTAATTCGGTAGTAACACACACAAAAACATCTGATTCTAATGAATCATCAATTGTATGAACCCTACGATTAACAGGGAAAGCTTCTCGTTTCTTTTCGTTCCACGAACTAATAAATCCAAACTCAAATTCATTCAAGGAAATTATCAATAACAAAACACCCAAATTCCTGTGGGCTTCATTCTTGTTTATTAACAATTACCCATTGGAAATATGTTGTGTATTATTTCTGAATGTTCATCTAATAATGTTATTCTGGGTCATACGGATAGCATCAAATTGGTTGCCAGAAAGAATCCAATAGTAATGTCAAAAGAGATCCAATAATCAGGAGGGGAAAAAGCGCTACTTTTCTTATAATAATCCACTACATAGATAAAGTATTATTATTAAAGGCAAAAATAATCGAAATGAAAAAAAATGAATGAACTGCATTTTTCATCAATTAACGCTAGCGTTTGAAATCATAGAAGCACAACTGGCATTTTGGTATTTACTGAAATTTTAGTATTATTGACTTCTGAACTTCTCAGAACTTAATTGTAATTCAATTTTACTTCTGTTAGGTTTTTAGGATACTGAACACTAGAATTATATTATTCGATTTTTTTTTTGAAAAAAAAAAACAATTATCCAAATTACAACATTTATTGCAATTCTAGTTCGGTCAAAGGTAAAAGAACAAAGTTCGAGTCACGAGAACGTTTGATCATTTTATATGAGAAGCATGTAATAGCATGGGAAAAACAGACAGCATAGGGAAAAAGTTGCGAGAAAAATGTTTTCTAGCTGTACGAGAGTTGCCAACTCTTTTTTGATTATGGCAAATAATATTGGTATTTGGCAACACGATCAGCATTCACAATCATCGATGATGACAGAGGTAGAACTACCGTGTAAATGTATTGGTAGCAAAAAGGAATTCAAACAACAATATTGTACAATTGTCAGTGGAGCAGAGAATAACTCAAAAAAAGGGGCATAGAAATTCAAATTCATTTATTCAAAAGTATTGTTAGTGTAAATTGTAGTTAGATGTAAGTCCAATAAAATTTGTACAGTTCGATATTAACCGTGGAGAATAAAAGTTGTATAAATCACTAGTAGTCTCGTGTTCAATTATTACGTGGATTGGCCCTGTATTTCTTCGAAGTGTTGGCCTGCTGGATCGACGAAGGTATTCATCGAAGGAAACCCGCCAGGAACCGGAAACCCAGGAAGTCGTGGTTCAGTATCCCAACATTTTTTGGTCCTTCGAACCGGATCGGCCGGTCATCATCAAAAGTCATCAAGATTTGGAGATTTGTGCATTCAATGGGCGTATTGTTTGCCATCGGAAAGGAATTTCAACCCATTATCCGGAAGTATAGAGGCCATAAGGAATCAACTTCATCGCGTTTCAACGCTGGGCAAGTTTGCTGTACTTTTTTCAAAGGTAAATTTTAAGTGCAGTATATGTCCAGCCGAATCGAAACGCAATATACTTACACCACATTTCGACTTTCATCTATTGTTCTGCGGCGAACGAGGATAATCATCAGCGGACCCACAACCGTCGACGCATAGTGTTCGACCACCCAACTGGCGGACACAATCATCCGAGCGAATCGGCGGACGAATTCAACCAGCGCACCACACTACCGAGCGTTGGAAATAGAAGAGGCCTACAAAAATAGTTGTCCAGGTTAGTGAACAGATGGTGTATGTCCTAAGAAGCTAGGACGATCAGAAAATACACATTGAAATTGAATTCCTCTTCGAATTATTCATCACGTAATCCCTGTGACACTCTGGTTGAGCATTGGAGCGATATTTTTCTCGCTTGCAATTTGACGGTGAATCAATTGTACGAATCATCAAATATTTTGTGAAGGTCAGTGCTGCAGTATATGCCCAGCCGTGGCCAGGTTATTTTGCATACTACATATATTTTCCCTTCGAACACCCATTGATCAATCACATCATCAATTTATGCTGAGCGTTGGACTGGTTCGCAACAACATTTGATCATATATTTTGGATTGCACTGACGCGCCACAACCTGTTTTGTCAGGTAAACAACATAGTATATGCCTAGCGAAGCTAGGTCTTACTGCACTTACTACACCTGAATCCCAATTTCCGTTACGTCATCATGCCGAACATATCTGCTACCATAAAATCAGCTTCGTTGAAGCGCCTCATAGTCTCTATGAAGGATGCTCAATCAAGTCTTAACGACATCTGGAGATTTGTGGAAGGTTCCAAGAACGTCGAGACTGATATCTGCCAACTGGAAGTACGTTTGGAGAAACTAGATATTGCGTGGGAGAAGTTCTCAGAAACTTTAATCGACATCAAATGTCACGATGATTTCGATGACGAGGAAGATTTTTATGAAAAAGAGCGAGTTGAATTCAGTGATCGTTATTATCAGGTCAAATCATTTCTATTGAGTAAAGTTAGAGAGAGACAGGAACAGTCATCATCAACACAATCCATTCCAGCTAATGTTACCATGCAACATGGAACATTAGAACATGTCCGCTTACCACAGATCAGATTGCAATCATTCGATGGCAACATCGATCAATGGTTGAGTTTTCGAGATTTATACACCTCACTCATACACTGCAAAACTGACCTGCCAGATGTGGAGAAATTCCACTATCTGAAGGGGTGTTTACAAGGGGAGCCGAAGGCTCTCATTGATCCACTACCGCTCACGGGAGCAAATTATGAAATCGCCTGGGATATGTTGCTTCATAGATACAACAACAGCAAGCTGTTAAAGAAACGTCAAATTCAATCACTTTTCCAACTACCCACAAACACTAAAGAATCTGCCAAGGAATTGCATACACTCTTAGACACATTCGATCGAGCTGTCAAAACCCTGGATCAAATTGTGAAACCAGAGGACTACCGTGATCTGCTGTTAGTAAATATTTTAACAACACGGCTAGACCCTATTACACGACGCGGCTGGGAAGAACTTTCGGCAAACAAGGAGCAGGAGACTTTGAAAGATCTCACTGATTTTCTACAACGCAGAGTGCAAATGTTGGACTCACTACCTTCACGGATCGATGATCATAAAAACAACATTTCTTTCCACCCACAACAAAAACATAAACAAACTTTATTCAAAACTAGTCACTATGGAACACAATCAACAAGCACTAATTGCCCTGTTTGTAAGGAAAAGCACTTTCTTTTCCAGTGTAATGCATTCCTCAGGAAAACTGTCCCAGAAAAAGATGCAATTCTAAAAACACACTATCTCTGTAGAAACTGCTTCAGAGCAGGTCATCACGCGAAAGTATGCCAGTCGAAAAACTCCTGCCGAAATTGCGGCGGTCGGCATCACACTCTGGTCTGCTTCAGGAACGAAAACAGGAACTCCCGCGCTGTATCCTCCGCTGCATCCTTGGAATCTGCTCCAATTCCGTCGACATCTGAAGTGGCGAACATAGCAGCCACTGATGTTTTGGTTTCCAGTGCTGCTCACTGTTTTTCATCGCAGGTTCTATTGGCTACGGCTGTTGTCATAGTTGTTGATAAACACGGCAATCGGTACCCAGTTCGGGCTTTGTTAGACTCGGGATCGGAAAGCAATTTTATTTCCGAACGAATCAGTCAGAAGCTCAAGGTGGATAGACATAAGGCAGACGTGTCTGTTGTGGGCATTGCAGAATCCACCTCCAACGTTAAACAAACAATAGATGCTACGGTAAAATCACGGGTGACGGAATTTTCACTCACAACAAATTTCCTGGTATTAGCGAAGGTGACTGTAAATCTACCAACGGCAAATATTAACACTAAGGGATGGAATATACCAGAGGGAATACAATTAGCTGATCCTTCGTTTTGCCTATCTCAAGCTGTGGATATGATTCTGGGAGTAGAATCATTTTTCGGGTTTTTCGAATCTGGACGAAAATTATCGTTAGGAGAAGGATTACCGGTTTTGGTGGAGTCTGTTTTTGGATGGATTATTTCTGGTGGAGTACCCCGTAGAGGGCGTTCGGTTCAAGTCAATTGCAATACTTCTGCATTAGAGGAACTCAACAATTCAATTGCTCGGTTTTGGTCATGTGAGGAAATCGAAACAGCGGTTAATTATTCACCGGAGGAAGCACGTTGCGAAGCATTATTCGTACAATCTATTCGGCGAGGAGAAGATGGACGGTATTCTGTTTCTCTACCCAAAAACGAAGTTGCCATGGTTAAACTTGGGAACTCAAAAGATATTGCACTTCGTCGTTTGCATGGAACAGAGAGACGATTAGCTAGGGATAATAATCTAAGGGAACATTATGTGGAATTCATGCAAGAATATTTACGTCTGGGGCACATGAAGAAGATCGAAGACATGATTCAAGGTTCGGTTAAGCGGTGCTTTTTACCGCATCATCCAGTGGTCAAGGAGGATAGTACCACTACTAAGGTTCGGGTGGTCTTTGATGCTTCGTGTCCCACTTCTTCAGGAATATCTTTAAACGATACACTTCTATCGGGACCGGTAATTCAGGAGGATTTACGGTCAATTATTCTTCGTTCCCGAACAAAACAAATTATGTTGGTGGCCGATGTTGAAAAAATGTTTCGGCAAATCTATATCGTACCGGAAGAAAGACCATTACAGTCAATACTTTGGCGATTTTCGGAATCAGAGGAGATAGGAATCTACGAGCTGAGTACGATTACATACGGAACCAAACCCGCTCCGTTCCTGGCAACGAGAACTCTTAAACAATTGTCATTGGATGAGGGAGGTAATTTTCCACTCGCAGCAAGGGCTGTGTGTGAAGACACATATATGGACGATGTTATAACGGGAGCGGAACATCTTGATGATGCGGTCAATTTAAGAATTCAATTGGAGAAAATGATGATGAAAGGTGGTTTCAAGTTGAGGAAATGGGCGTCGAATAATTCAAAGGTTCTTGAAGGGATTCCCGAGGATAATTTGGCAATACGAGTGACCGAGGAAGTTGACCTCGATCCCGATCCAGCTGTAAAGACACTTGGGCTAATTTGGATGCCTAATTCAGATACACTGAAATTGAAAATCAATATTCCCACTATGAGCGACAACGTAACTCTAACGAAACGTCGAGTTTTATCAATCATTGCTACATTATTCGACCCACTGGGACTTGTTGGGGCAACTATAACAACGGCTAAGATATTCATGCAGCTGTTATGGACTATAGAAGATGAAACGGGACAGATAATTGGATGGGACCAACCATTGTCTTCGACGGTGGGTGAGCTTTGGCGAAATTTTCAAAATCAGCTACCTTTATTAAACCACATTCGGATTGAACGCTGTGTGATTATTCCAAGAGCGATTCGTATGGAAATTCACTGTTTTTCCGACGCGTCAGAAAGAGCTTATGGTGGATGTTTGTATCTTCGTAGTCTGGATGCAACAGGAAATGTTATGGTTCGTTTGTTAACTTCAAAATCCCGAGTGGCACCCCTCAAATGTCAAACTATTCCTCGTTTGGAGCTTTGTGGAGCGCTTTTAGTGTCTCAATTATTCAAAAGGGTGAAAGAATCTATAAAGATGAATATCGACGCTTACTTCTGGACAGATTCTACATGCGTTATGCGCTGGATTAAGGCATCACCTACTTGTTGGACCACTTTTGTAGCGAACAGAGTGTCCAAAATCCAAACAATCACGAACGGATACACCTGGAGGCATGTTCCGGGCATTCACAATCCGGCAGATCTTATCTCGAGAGGAGTATTTCCAGAAGATATCGTAAATAATAAATTTTGGTGGAATGGTCCAGGCTGGCTTGAGCTGGAACAGAGCAAATGGCCAGCTTCTAATGAAGAAATTCCTGAAAGTGCTGACATAGAAAAACGGCGAACGGTTGTTGCAAATCCGGTATCACCGGCAACGGAATTCAACGAATGGTTCATTTCAAAGTTTTCGTCGTATTCTGATCTTTTGAGAAAGACGGCTATTTGGCTGCGGTTGATGAATCTTCTAAACCGAGAAAACCGAATCACTGGTTTTATATCCACCATAGAATTAGAACGGGCGGAATTTATTTGGATCCGACGAGTTCAGCAGGAAGTTTTCCCAGAGGAATTGAAGGCCTTGGCTAAGGGCGATGCAGTTCCAAGACGGTCGCCATTGAGATGGTTTAATCCATATATTTCTGCGGACAATATTTTGAAGGTGGGAGGCCGATTGAGGCATTCGAATGAAGCGGAGGATACTAAACATCCCTCAGTATTACCAGCTCGGCATACACTAACCCGTTTATTATTGAAGCAATATCACGAGCGTTTACTCCATGCTGGACCTCAGCTAATGATGAGTGCAGTTAGACTCAGATATTGGCCACTTGGCGGAAGAAATGTAGCTAGAGAGATTGTCCACAAATGCGTGAAATGCTTTCGTTCCAAACCCACACTAGCACAGCAGTTCATGGGTGAATTACCAGCTGCAAGAGTTAGAGTATCTCGTCCATTCTTGCATTCAGGAGTAGACTACTTTGGACCAGTCTACATACGTCCCGGTCCCCGACGCCAATCTCATAAGGCATACGTGGCTGTGTTTATTTGTCTCTGTACAAAGGCAGTCCACCTGGAATTAGTTTCGGACTTATCAACGGATCGTTTCATACAAGCGTTGCGTCGATTTGTTGCTCGTCGTGGAAAATGTAGTAGTTTGTACTCCGATAACGGCACGAATTTTGTTGGGGCTCGTAATAAATTAAAGGAATTATTGATTATGCTGAAGGATCAACAACACAGAGAGCAGGTGTCCAAAGTGTGTGCCGATGAAGGTATGCGGTGGCATTTCAATCCCCCCAG
This sequence comes from Toxorhynchites rutilus septentrionalis, assembly GCF_029784135.1. Lineage (NCBI taxonomy): Eukaryota > Metazoa > Arthropoda > Insecta > Diptera > Culicidae > Toxorhynchites > Toxorhynchites rutilus. The sequence goes on from NC_073745.1 coordinate 265,718,083, forward strand.
TGCTCCCCATTTTGGAGGTTTATGGGAAGCAGCAGTGCGATCAGCGAAACACCATCTATTAAGGGTTATTGGAGAGAATCCTGTATCATTAGAGGACATGAATACCCTTCTCATTCAGGTTGAAGCATGCCTGAACTCAAGACCCCTCACCCCGCTTTCCGATGATCCAAATGATTTGGAGCCGTTAACTCCCGCTCACTTCTTGGTTGGTGAATCATTACAAGCTATCCCGGAACCGAATCTTGAGGAAATTCCCCTAAACCGTTTGAATCAGTGGCAGCTTATTCAACGCAGACTCCAAACGTTTTGGTCTAGATGGCGAAAGGAATATTTATCGCAACTACAAGCACGAACGAAACGATGGCGTCCAGCAATTAAAATCGAAGTAGGAAAATTGGTAATAATAAAGGACGACAATTTGCCACCCATGCGTTGGAAGCTGGGCAGAATAATTGAAGTCCATCCTGGTGCCGATGGCATCGTCAGAGTGGTCACTCTTAAAACGGCGAATGGCAATCTAAAGCGTCCAGTGGAGAAAATCTGCATCTTACCTGTGTAGGAAATTACTAAGCAGCATAACCAATCATGATGAATCAGCACAATCAATGAGTGATCCTTCCCCCTCCCTTTCCTAAATGTTCGAAGAGAATTCTATCTTTTCAGAAATTATACATCGTCAATTTCTGGGTGGGTGAGGATGTACGAGAGTTGCCAACTCTTTTTTGATTATGGCAAATAATATTGGTATTTGGCAACACGATCAGCATTCACAATCATCGATGATGACAGAGGTAGAACTACCGTGTAAATGTATTGGTAGCAAAAAGGAATTCAAACAACAATATTGTACAATTGTCAGTGGAGCAGAGAATAACTCAAAAAAAGGGGCATAGAAATTCAAATTCATTTATTCAAAAGTATTGTTAGTGTAAATTGTAGTTAGATGTAAGTCCAATAAAATTTGTACAGTTCGATATTAACCGTGGAGAATAAAAGTTGTATAAATCACTAGTAGTCTCGTGTTCAATTATTACGTGGATTGGCCCTGTATTTCTTCGAAGTGTTGGCCTGCTGGATCGACGAAGGTATTCATCGAAGGAAACCCGCCAGGAACCGGAAACCCAGGAAGTCGTGGTTCAGTATCCCAACACTAGCAAAATGTAGGGTAGGGCGGGACTAGTTAATCATAGGGGTAAGTTGATCAGTGACGATATCTTGGAATCTGAGCGTCCAAAACATTAGCGATCTATGGATGAAAAATAGCGAATTGCTGATGCAATAAAATCAGCAAATTGAAAAAACTTTTTATTAAGTAGGTTAAAAAATACGAACATGATGACGATTTTCCCAAAAATCATTCACTGTTTGAGCATTATAAAATTGGGTCTGAAAATGGTAAATAATCACGAAAAAAAATCGGTTCTAACATGAAACAAATGTTTATTGTGTGTATTAGTTTTAAATGGTAATAGAAATCGCTTTTAAAATTATTTCTATTGAATTTTCACGAATATTCTTTTTCATATATAGAGGGGCTAGTTGGTCACACAAATTGCTCGTTTGAGAGCAACGCATATAAAATTTTCAGGAATGCCGCGTTTCAATACGCTAGCTATAAACAAATATAGAAAGCATATGTTTTACTGCTAAACCTAGTGCATTTGCAACGGGACAACCTGATACCAACCACCACACAACCCACATGCAATAGAATTGTCATATTTATTTTTTTCCTGCAAAATTTTCATTAAATATGATAAACGCTCACATTGAATATCAGAACTCGCAATAATACATCGAAGTTATTTCTATATACTTTGGGGCGAACGGTACAAATGTCATCAAAACAAATGCAAGCAAGAAACCGGTTTTGAGCCGCAAATGTCTTCACATCGTACGAGAAAATGTCTTCAAATGTCTACACCATAATATCGGAGGAAAGTTTTTCACTCAAAAACGGAACTCTGATAACTCTATTTGTTCATTTCAGTTTTGTTTGTAACTCAAACCATATCCATGAAACTGATTGTTGAAAAGGTATGTAACCGGAAAATCTTCGATTTGTGGAGTGGTCGTTTGAAAGATCTAAGTTAATCCACTATAAATACGACTTATGAGAAAGGACTTTCAGCCATCTTGGATTTTTTATGTAAATAATCAGCAATATTTTTTTTTTGCTCTTTGTGTGTGGAATTGTTTCGGTGGCAATAAGTGCATTGAAAAGTTGAAAGGTTTTTTTTTTTGAAATTCATTTATTTTGGTCCAAGGAGATTTGTTCTAACTACTTTTTGATTATGATATCTCGTAAATGACCGCCTCTGGCCTTGACCGCAAAATGTGCCCTTTTTTTCGGCATTTTCCATCACATTGCCCAATGTTTCGGCCGATATGGCAGTAATTTCAATATCCTTTCAGCGCAGCCAGAGTCCTTGGTTTACCAGTGTATACCTTGGATTTTAAATATCCCCATAAAAAAAAGTCAGGAGGCGTCAAATCAGGTGATCTCGGTGGCCAGTCATAATCGCCGATATTCGATATTAATCTTCCGGGGAACATTTCGCGCAATAATTTGGTCGTGGCAGCCGCTGTATGGCATGTAGCGCCGTCCTGTTGGAACCAGTAATTGTCCAATTCATTTTCACGAACAAATGGCAATAAAAAATCGGTTATCATTGTCCGATAACGCTCCCCATTCACGGTTACCGTTGCTCGATGGAGTCTCTGCAACACTGGCTCGAACGGCATCAATATTCTCGTCGAAACGTCTTGGTCGTTGTCTGGACAGATGACTGGCATTACCAACACTACCAGACGATATAAATTTGGCATATAATCGACGTATAGTGTTGTCTCCAGGCGATGTTTTAACTTTATTTTTATTTTTCCACGCACGTTTAGTTAACACAATTGAGAAGTTATTTTGAATGTACAGCTGAACAATTTCAGCGCGTTGTTTAGGTGTTTATTGTTCCATGATTAAAATTGTACTGAAATGACGCTTCCAACGCAGTATGACATTTGTTAATCTGACATCTCTGTCAAAAGTTATGGGGTTGCCAGATACTTCCACTTTAAATGGCCCACCCTGTAGTTACCAGACGATAAGGGTTCTGGAATTTCAAGTTTTCCTTTATCTAATATTCTTTCCTGCGACTTGTTTTATCGTCGATGTTGTTCAGCTTATATATTATAGAAAAAAAACCCGAAGCTGTAACTGTAAAAATATCCATAAGCCACCGATTGATTTATAGTTTACGGTTTACAATTCTTCTGCAAGTGCAATTCTTTCACAAGTGTGTATATGTGTGACCATTGTATTTAGTGAACAACTATACGAATGTCAAACATTTGTACTTTTGCACGTATAAATCTAACGATGAATATATCGACGAATAATATATGAATCCGTTCAATCCGGTGACAAAAAGGACTAAAATCAAATAACAATAGTCCGAAAATGATGTTATGCATTATATTTAATAAATATTCCACGCCACTGACATTAATTTACACATTTCATTGAACAATATTCTAAAATAGGAAAAATGTCAGTTGTCCAAAAAAGTTACTGCTATACTCGCGTCGGTGTCTCAGACCGAAAGTGGTGAAAAAGTGATACACGTCCCCTTCGTACCAACTCATACAATACGCTAAACAATGACGAACAACGAATAACGAAGCTAGAGAGAATCGCAATGTCGTAGTGTTGATGTTTTCTGAGAAATAAACGAATTATTGTTTTCTCGGTCTCTCAGACATATGCGCGAGTATAGGAGTGTTAACCTTTAAGCGGCCCTTACACGATCATTAGTACTGACATAACCAGTAATGATATTCATTCGAGATTCACTTCAATCCACATTATCATTATTCCTCAACCCCACACAATAATTTCCTTTGTCATTACTTTCCTGCAGTATTGTTATGGTATTTAGTTTAACAGGTATGCTTGAATTTTTAACATCTCACAACAAAATTACATCGTCATTACTTTCCTAAAGTATTATTATGATCTTCAATTTAATAGGTATGATTCAATTTTTATATATTACACCAAAATTACGCACACAAATGAAAAGAGTTCGCAGAATTACGATGTTACTGTACAAAATATGTTGCTGCTTATTCACTAATACTAATGCGTGAACCTTCAGAGCATACCAGAGTAACTGGATATGTACAATGATTCACAACAAGGTAGCCGTTTCAGACAACTTGTAGGAGTGCAGCAAATCTTGCACTCACATCCGTGGAAGAAATTAACACGTTTTCGAAATGAAAATTATCAATGAAAATTTTCTCTTCTGTATCAAATAAATATTCTGTTTTATGGTCTGAAAGGTTTTCTTCAAACAGTGGAAGAGTCTTGAACGAAAATTAATGCTGTCGGTGTTTAATTATAATCTCAAAAATTTGATTCACCCTTATAATGTCCTTCAGAAATGGTTTAAACATGTTTAGAATATCATGTTTTGAGAATTCAAAATACTATCAGCATTTATTTTCATTGATCTTTTGATGGTTTCAAGCTGCTTTTTTCCACAGTTATTATAATGGCTTCTGGTTGCTTCACTCGTTCAAAACGTTCCTAGATGTCGACACCGTACTTTGTTGTTCTAAAATGAACTCAGCCCACCTTACTTTATCAATCGTTATCGATAAAATGAACTAAGGGCCTCTTATTTTATCAACCGTTATTAATAAAATGAACGTGCCCTGCCCTGTTTCAGTAATGAGGAACCGATATCAGAAAATCCGGATTTTCGTCATTATTTCAATTACACGATAATTTTCAATGTCATTCTGTTGAACTCATGTCAATACGAATGATCGTGTAAGGGCCGCTTTATGGTGTTTCGTCGAAATTCATCGAATATGCTAAACCATTTACGGTTGAAGCATAGAAATGATTCCCTGAAAATCATGAAATGGTAAATTTATCAATATACTGATATATCATTTCATTCAAAAACAATTATTCTGCACTATGTTTATGTCAAAATTATATTTAATGTAACTTTTAAAATTATGACATCATACTTTTTTAATATGAATGTGTCTGTTCTTTTTGATTACAAGAAATAAATATTCGCTCGATTAATCGAATACTGAAAGACAATTATTCGAATGAATCGAAAATTTCAAAATGACCCCACTGTTTTTGTCTTGTTTTAATTAGTTTATTTATAATGGAGGAAAATTCTAATGGAGAAATGCGTATTATTTGCTCAAAAAGAACATGGCTATTATTGACCAACTTACCTCGTATGTGGGTTAGTTGGTCAATTTATTCTGAAATATAAAGACGTTATATAAAAGAAAAATGTCAAATAAATGATTCTTTGGTTTTTTTTTGAAAGAGTAAAAGGTAAGCTTCATTTTGGTACATAACATTCTAACGTAAAACTTCGTACTACAAAGTTATAGCCAAATTTAAACAAAAATGATGAACTAGCCCCGCCCTACCCTACTGCTCTAATATTTACTTAAATTTTGTTTTTAATATGTCTAAATTTTGTCGGTTTTATTATTTAGAGGTTATTTAGAGCATTGCGCCGTACAAAGATTTGTTTTTCTTGTATCTTAAAATATATGAGATTATCTTTACATTAGATTCAGATGGTTTACCAAATTCATAGGAGTCAACAGTACGATAGAACTCTGTGAGAAAAAAAAGTCCTTGTGGGAAGATCATTCGGATTAATGAGAAGAACACTTAAAAAAATCCAAATTATTATATTTTTTTCATTTTAATCTTACAATTGAAAACCACGAATACAATAAAATAATCGATTTCAAGAAAATAAACAAATCATTCAGACGGTGAAGAAAATTATTTTTGTGTCTCGCAATGCTCTTGAAAATTCAGGAAAAATTATGCCTCAAGTAGAAAAAAAGACACATGCAAACGCATTTAAATAAAAATATGAGCAGGAGTGGGTCTCAAAGTTATATTTTTTTTTCAAAAATTTTAAATGCCAGAAAATATATAATTTTTTGTACCGCGTATTTATTTTTTATTATTATTAGATTTTTTGATGAAAAAAATGTTTGAAGATATTTATCGATACACCTTAGTAAGATGTACTTTTAGTATTTTTTCTTAATTTTGTATCAAAGTTATTGAGAATGGCGAGAAAAAAGATGAAAAGGTGTCATTTTCACCATAGATCCTATGGTGTACCATATAAGGACTCAAATATATGGTACTACTGCCAAAATGTTTTATTTAGTACCCTATACAATATTTTCCATACAGCTGGTGATTTGGTTTGGGGGACTTTTCATTCCCTTACCAAACCAGACCCTTTGGAAATATAAAAAAAAATTTTTTTGTACCGCGCAACACTGAAAAAAATCACACATATCTGGAATAGCCGTAGGAACACATTGAAATATGAATGAGAGTAGTACTGAATCTATAAATAAAAAAAAATCAAAATTTCAATATTTTTTAGTACTTAAATTTTTGATGAAATTTATTTTTTTTATAATTTTTTTTTATATATCGTAGTAGAATGCGCATTCAGTATTTTTCTTAAATTGTTATCTTGAAGCTCTTGAGAATGGCGTGAAATAAACGAAAAAGTACGTTTTACACCATAGACCCTATGTTAAACCACATAGGGGTTCAAACAAAAACCGCCAAAATTTCTTATTTAATATCCTATACAATATTTGCCATACAGCTGGTGATTTGGTTTGGAGGCACTTTTTACTCCCTTACCCGGTCAGGCCCTTTGGTTTTTTTTCAAAGATTTTGTGGAATAACACAATTTTTTACCAACTAATTTAACAGCAAATCCAATTAGTTTTTTTAACCAGCTTTCATTTGATTCCTATAACGTTCCTGTAGGACCTTTCAACACAGAGATATTTTTGTTTGAATGAAAAATTTCCCATTCGTCTCTGGTGATTAATAGTTCAATAAATAATGATCGCATCGCAAATCGAAAGGCAGTTAAAAAAAAGGGAAGTCAACAAAAAAAAAATTGAATACATTTGCTTGTCAATTATCCAAAAAATGATTCTTGTACAGAATTTATTTGAGTTTTGGAAACTTCCTTTGAACAATTATTCATCAGAGACGAACGGGAAATTTTTTATGCAAACAAAAATGTATAGAACGGCTCCGCAGGAACATTTTAGGAATCAAATGAAAGCTGGTTGATAAGGCTAATTGAATATGCTATTGAATTAGTTGGCAAAAATCGTTGAGAGTTTAAGTATTAAAATGTAATCATTTTCCGGGCAACCCAACAGACGGACTACGGATCGATCCTGAAAAGTAATATTGTATCGTTTGTTTATTTTTTCCTATATACTAGGACATTCTATTGTTATTTTTTGTCCATGTATTGATATTCTAATAGTAAACCAAAGAGATTAAAAAGAATCAAGTTTACTTTCATGTATTAATATTTTTTTATATTTCTCTCATATACACTCGACAAAAAAATTAGAGGAACAAAGTGCAAGATCGGAAATTTTAAGTGATTTTTGACATGCTGTACCTCCGTGAAAAATCAACTCATATCGATGGGATGTGTATAGTGTGTATAGGTGTAGTGGGCAACAATATCCGGAAGAAATGAAAAATCGGGTTTTCTTTGTTTTTTTTCAAGAATATTCTGGACTAACACAATTTTTTGCTAACCAACTCAATAGCAAATCCAATTATCCTTATTAACCAGCTTTAATTTGGTTCCGAGAACGTTCCTGTAGGACCTTCCCACACAGAGATTTTTTGGTTTGAATGAAACATTACCCCTTCATCTTTGATGATGATAAATTCAATAAACAACCATCGCACCGCAAATCGAAAGGCAGTTTAGAAAACTCCAATAAACTCTGCACAAGGATAATTTGTTACTTTGACGAAAAAAAAATATTTAAGTTTTTTTTGCATTGATTTCAAAAAAGTGCCAAAAACAGCATTTTTGTAGTGCTTTATCAAATTCACAGTAATTCTGCAAATATCGCAGTAAGTTCTAATGTTTCCAGGCAAATTTTTAGCCTAGTGTATTCCCTAAACATCTATGAAAGTTTCATATTGATACGTTCAGCCGTTTTTTCTAGAAGATTTTTCAAAGTTTGGAGTAAATTAGAGGTTAATGCTCCTCGCAAATCGTATCAGAAGTACAAAATCCTGCGCGACTCTCAGAATGAACGAATCGCAACTTTCGTTCTTATTAGTTTGTGGGAGAAAAGTGCGTGTATGTGTTGAAATGCGTATAAATATGAGTGAGTATCATCACTCCTTACAATATTTGTACCTACAAACGCATGAAAACAAAAGTTACGAATCGTTCGTTCTGAGAGCTGCGTAGGATTTTGTACTTCTGATACGATTTGCGATTAAATGCTCCTCTAATTTACTCCAAACTTTGAAAAATCTTCTAAAAAAATCGCTGAACATATCAATATGAAACGTTCACAGATGTTTAGGGAATACACTAGGCTAAAAATTTGCCTGGAAACATTTGAGCTTACTGCAATATTTGCAGAATCACAGTGGATTTTGTAAAACACTATAAAAATCTTGTTTTTGGCACTTTTTTGAAATCAATGCAAAAAAAACTTCAATTTTTTTTTTCGTCAAAGTAACAAATTATCCTTGTACAGAATTTATTGGTGTTTTCAAAACTGCCTTTCGATGCGATGCGGTGCGATGGTTGTTTATTGAATTAATCATCATCAAAGATGAAGGGGTAATTTTTCATTCAAACCGAAATATCTCTGTTTGGGAAGGTCCTAAAGGAACGTTCTTGGAACCAAATTAAAGCTGGTGAATAAAATTAATTGGATTTGTTATTGATTTGGTTTGCAAAAAATTGTGTTAGTCCAGAATATTCTTGAAAAAACAAAGAAAACCCGATTTTTCATTTCTTCCGGATATTGTTGCCCACTAGACCTACACACACCAAGATAAAAATATTCACGTGAAATATTCTAATAGCTGAAAGTTGTACCTTTTAAATGATGCGCATCCCATCGATATGAGTTGATTTTTCACGGAGTTACAGCATGCCAAAAATCACTTAATATTTCCGACCTCGCACTCTGTTCCTCTAATTTTTTTGTCGAGTGTATAATTTTTGTCACACCAATTCCGTTGAAAAATATAATATAAAATATAAAAAATATAAGTTTTCATCATTGAATTAGCTCAACAAACTATTTAGATGAGCTAATTCAATGATGAAAACTACATGATTGAATGATAATCAAAATATGTTGTTTGTTTCATCTGTCTAGTGGACACAACTTTTCGGTAGATTTAATAATTAAATCAATAGTTGTACATCGAAATATACAGTTCTCGAAATGAAACTTCCAATAGTGATTTATGTTATGTTGGTGGACATTCATCCTCGTTCATGCTCTAACATTCGACGAAGATTTATATGCGATTGTTTTGTGTTAAGTGTCCCTTTTTTAGCATATATAGCATGTAATTCCAATTCTTAGCGAAAATAAATATATGAATGAATGTCTCTAGAATTGTGGTACAATGACCAAATGAATGAATGAAACTTTTTACAACTAATTCGTGCCTTGTCATTGTACAAAGAAACAAACAAAACAACCCAAACTACGTACACCTTTTTGAACAATTCAAGGAATTACACAAAAGACGCTACCCACATTTACTATTGCATTTCCAACGTGCTCCCAGAAACAAAAATTCCGGCCGGTAGACAAGTACTAATACACCGCGATACCGATTGGCACTAGTAAAATAAGTTAAACACTTCTCGGAAACAGGTCACACTCGTATGGTCTTTTCCAAAGTACGAGTCATACACGCCATGAATATGTATCGTTTTTTACCCATCTTCCGGTGAAGCTATGGAGCCGCCGCGTATTTCACTTTCATTTCTTCTTAATCAACCCATCAACATATTTGCACGCAAAGTTAAGCACAGCACATGTATGCCTCCTCACAGTTGACTCCACAGAAACTAGTTCACCTTTCCCGGTTGTACAATGCTTCGTCAGTTTAACATGCAGTTTACCTCAGGTAATAATAATCAAGAATCACACGACAAAAAGAAGAGTCACTGTTTTCTATTCCCCTGAACACGCTACTTTTCGCAGTGTCCGCATGCTTGATACATTGGTCAAAATTACAAATTTCACTCGATCAAACATATTATTTTCTGCCGTTGGTATCAATTTCAGACACTCACCTGTATCTCTAAAAGTATTCCTCGCGTGGCAAATATACACAATGCTTTTCCCCTCTTTTTGAAAATTGCAGTTTCGCACTTCACTTAAAAGTACTCACATCAAGTCTCTTATTGGTAACGACTGTTTGTTCTGAGTACCAATTCGAACCTGAATACCTGCTGCTGCGTACACACCAATGATGGCCGGATGCACCTGGCAATCGTTGTCCTGCGTCAGTCTACACTCCGTCTTCTGCTGACAACAAATGCCGGCTGTTGTTGCTGCGATACTGCGGTTCACCATGGCAATGGGTAATGCTTTTATATATCGGCGGCGTACTTTTGGCCATCGGAAAAGGGGGTGGTTGGGTGACGAGTTTGTACGCGCCATCGCTGCGGCATCGATGTGTAGCCAAGAGCCGGAGGACCCACTGCAAGCACAAGCTTTGTTCTGTGGTACGCAACGCGCGCCAATTTGAATGTTGCATATGGGGTACGTTGATGGTTGAGAATGAGAAGTCAAACCACCTAAAAATCTACAACAATCGTAACTGTTTTCCTCCAAATGAAATTGAAATAGACATGTATTATTTATTGTATATTTTAAAGATATAACTAAAAATAAAAGAATACCTATTCGTCTTAACCGTCATAACAAATGTAAACGGTTATAGTTTAAGGCACGTTTAACTACCAGCTTCTATTGTATGTATGTTGTCAACCACATTCCAAATGCAGCGCAACTGACAAAAGCTCTCGATGTGTGTCGCGTGCGAATTGTGTCACCTAGAAGGGAGCGGTTTTCAAAATAAGAAGAAAAAACATTCAGGAGTTTAACCATAATCAGCCTAATCGGCTATGGAACGAATTACATGTAATTTATTTAAAAGGCTCTAGTTTTCTGGACAAGAAAAAATCTCCAGAAAACAATAAATTTGCTTTGTGTTTTGGTTTTGACTATGATTCTATTTTTGAAGGTCTCTTTCAACATTTCGAGGTCGTGCGTTTTATTTACGTTATTGGAGGGCCTCGATCGATGCGTCGGTTCACCTACGGTTTTTTTTTGTGTTTGCACCTTATTTTCAGTCCCTTATTGCGTTATTCACGATTTTCGTTATCCGCGGTGAGCTCGTCCGGCTATTCCGCGGATAATCGGGATTCTACTGTACTGTATTCAAAAAGATGCATGTATCAAAAAATGGGTGGGTTATATCTATGATATAAACGCAAGGTTGACGTGGGACTACCTTAGCTTATCAATCATTTGTTTGTATTGATTAAATTTTTGATGGAATGAAACAATTCCCGAATTCAATTGAATTCAATATATTTGATTTGTAAGTAAAAATATTGTTAAATGTCATGTAAAGTCAATTCATGCATTGTGATAGTGAATTTAATGACAGTCCTTTTACGGTTGGTATGATGCCTAGAACAAAATTTGTGAACGGGAGAATTTTCCTTCACGATTATTTTATTTTACATTTGCTTCTGAAGTTTGCATCTCAAGTGTACGTACTTATCGAACCACGAATTCACTTGATTATATGAACATCAGGCACTCAGTTCCGATTTTGACATGTATGTCGAACGCATATTGTTTAATGAATAGGCGTTACCGCAGCAAATGGTTAACAACATTTTGCCTAATCATCAAATGGTATGCGTAGAAATTCAATGAGCGGAAGATATGAAGGTATATCCTTCAATACAATAATGAATAACCGAGCCAAAGCGTTGTGTTCGTACCCGCTTTTGTAATCCGTGCTAGGAAAACACTTTGCGGAGTGCAAAAAAATGCGGGTGCAGAGATACCCCCGACTTGCATGAATCAAAAACTTCAACTTCTACTATTTATACTATAAAGGATTTAAACTTGAAAGTACATTCGTCTCTAGTGTCTGCACGATTTTCCCATGTTCCTAAGTTTAGGAGACCGTGTTAAAGAAACATATTCTAGTTTGCACAAAGGCAAGCGAGTAGAAAAGTACACGAAGTTTGCATTTATTTGCAGAGCCGATTTTCCCAGACATTTTGGTTTTGAAGTCTGTGTTAAGCAAACACATTTCAGTCGGAACAAAAATTCCCCCGACTTTCTTGTATTTGCAATGTTGATTTCCCCACGCTACATGGATTTGAACTCTGTGTTAGGGAAACACATTTCAGTCGGACCAAAAATGCCCCCGACTTACATGTATTTGGAATGGCATTTTCCCCACGCTCCTTGGATTTAAAGTCTGTGTTAGGGAAACACATTTCAGTCGGAACAAAAATACCCCCGACTTTCATGTATTTGCAATGCTGATTTACTCAAGGCTGCTTGGGTTTGATGGCTGTGTTAGGGAAATCGTAGATCGGGCCAATCAAAATGAGGCAGTTATGCCGTTTAGATAACGCTTAACATTTTACAGTTATTCAATTGTTTATCTAATGAAATATAACATTTTATTAATTGCGATAGAAGCGTAGAAATATTCCCTATCAATTGATGCAAACATCTTTCCGATCCAGTAAGAAATGTTCGAGTTATAAGCATTCGGAATCTTTCATTTTTTTCCTGCATGTTCTGTGTTTAGGTTTTCATTTTACCCCCCATATACTCCGGTTAGACGTAGTCCCACGTCAAAAATGCGACCCACAGTGGCAAAACAACTAAGAAAAGTCCTTTTTTAAATGAAGTGACACTATCCAGCTATCACTAGAAACCGATTTTCTAGTACATTATCATCATAAAAATACATTGTGAAGTTAAAATTACGAATATATTCATACTAATTCGTTATTCAAAAAGTTGACTCGGAGATTTAAATAAAATTGAATTATTAATAACGTTTTTCCAAATGTTATACTGCCGTTCTACACATAGTTGTCCCATGTTACTTTTTGACAATTTTGGCTTTTCTTCATAAAAGGATGTTTTCATGCCTAATCTTCCGGAAAAATACAGAAAAAGTTATTGTTTGTTCCCAACAGTAAAATACTCATTCAAATGCGATAAAAAATGAAAACAACGTGTCAAATTATTCGAATAAATGTACTTTACCACTCTTATAGCTTCATTACATATTAAAGGTTAAATACATTGAGATAGTGAGTGGTAAAAGGCATCATGTTAAATTAGTTGACATTTTATTTTTAATAGAGGATTCAATACTATCCCCGCCGAATCCCGGGTTCTAACAACGTTCAAGATGTTCTTTAGTATTTATATTAATAACTAGCGAACTTCGTCTTGTCCAAATTATTTTTTTGACATGAACTCATTCGAACATTCCCGTTTTCTTACTGAGCGTACGTTCGTGAGTTCAATCGCAGAACTCGTCATTGGTTGATCTTCTAATTGGCCTTTTACAATTTTCTTTTACTATAATGTTCTTATTAGTTCTACCAAAACTCGTCATTATAATATACATTTATTTTCAGATGCAATTTTCGCTCATGTTTCTTGACTTACTTGCAAATAACATGTTTCTCCGTTAATGGAATACATGTTTGATAAAATTTCAAAATTTTAACCATAACATAACATTTAACTACGGGAAGAGATGAGTACAACGAAATACGGACGGCTCATATTGAATCATTTCTTCCTCGGGATTTCCGCCTACCAACACATTTGACCTTCCATTTTTATTCATATCGACAATTGAGGATCAAAAACAAGAAAAAATGATATGATGTGCAACCGCTCCGGTAATTTTTTTTGCATCCTGTTGATTTATTTGGTGAACCAATCAGATAATTATGATTAATAAACGTATGGAAAAGGGATACCTAGTGAAGAATGATGTTACTGTTTGTTTATAACAGAATGGAGCTATTTTCGGTTTTCGGCAAATTTTTTTCGGGAGAAAGTGAATCTCACCAGGGCTGCGCAGAAAAAGTAATTCATACGCATACGCATACGTTTCCTTGAATGCGTCTTACATGTGGTCGGTGTTAAGTCAGACCGGACCATGTGACATTTTTATGATTTCGAGAAAAACGAGCTTGAAGTTTGCTGCTATAAGGGGTTTTTAATAAGCTTTCCAAACAACTTCGATACGTTATTCCTGCTGCACGTGTGATTTTCCATATCTGATTAATGTGGTATGTAGCTTACAACATGCTTAACCAGATGCAATTAATAACTCGACCATGTGTCTTTCAAGTTGGATGTAAAGAAGTTGAGTGCTAATAAAAAAAGAAAACACGGATCCAAAATGAACTTAGGATGGAACTAGGACTGTTGTTGGATGTCGTTAAACAGTATTCAGGTTGTACAAATGGAGGTAAAGCAGCGAGAAGGTTTTTCGAAAACCCTGAAACAGTATTGTCAATCACAGGATTCGACAGGAGTTTAATTGAGCGGTTTTCAGTAATTTTTATAGAACTGGCATTTGGATGTGAGATAGATATCGTAATGTTTAAATTGTATACATTGGATACGGCGAAAATATTCGAGACCAAGTATATTAACATGCCTGTTTCAGTACATTTTATACTTATGCTCCATGAATCAGAATGACATAATGTCATCGCTGGTACTACCCATGGGGAGGAATAAAAATAAAAATATACGATCATTCCGTGAATACAGGAGTCGAAAACCCTAAAGAATTGCAACAATGATGGACTTATTCAATAGATTGCTGCTAACCGGAGATTTGGTTTTCTCTACAGAGTTACTGTGCCGAAGAATCCTAAGGAATTTGCTGAATCAGTATTGAAGCTTTTGAACTAATCTTTTAATTTAAATACAAATAAATTGACCCAAACTACGGATTTTAAACTGTATTTTTATACATAATTGTATTAAATTGTATTGTATTAATTATGACAGCAGGTTGTTTACATCTGATGAAAACATAATTAATTTTCGTAGCGATTCAATCAACTTTTAGTGCGTAGTGACGTGTTTCGGACGCTGAGGAAGCTTTCGGAAAATGGGTAGAAAGCAAATCTCAACACAGATCCGAAATTTGATTGTGCGTGACTTTCAGCGTAAGGAGTCTCAACGGAACATTGCTGGGAAGTGTGGGGTAAACCGTGGTGCGGTCGCACCATTCGAGGACGCTTGGAGGAACGAGACCTGTAAAGCTACTTTGCCAAAAAGCGACTGATGATCAGCAACTCCAATTAAAAAAACGACTTCAGTTTGCGAGGGACGATGTCAATAGGTTGCTGGAGTTCTGGAAGCGCGTTTTTGGTCGGACGATTCCTAGTTCGAGCTGTTTAACAAGAAAAAACGATTCCGAGTGTGGCGGAAGAGCGACGAGAGCCTTCACGACCAGCTCCCACAATCGACTATGAAACACGTTGATGTTTCATATGAAACACGTTGGTGTTTCATATGAAACATCATGCTGTGGGGCTGTTTCTCGTGGGCTGGGGTGGGAAATTTAGCGCAGGTCAACGGTATTATGACTGCCACTTGAAAGAGATCTTGGAAGTATCCATGATGAAAATTGAAGTACACGTTACATCAAGATAAGAACCCGAAGCATACTACGAAGAAAACATTAGCATTCTTCGGGTCGGCTCGGATCAAACCAATGGTGTGGCCACCCAAAGCTCCGACTTGAATCCTTTTGATAATTTATGAGCGATTTTGAACAACAAGGTGGTTAGAACTGACGTTACGAACAAGCAAATCTATTTTGCGGCGTTGTGAAGGCTTGGCACGAGCTGGACCCCCAACACCTCCGAAACCTCGTGGAGAGTACGTCAAAGCATTGTCAGTTGGTTATCGAGACCAAAGGGGGTTATATTGACTATTAATTATTTGTTTTTTTCAATAAACCATAGAGTGGATTTTTTATGTTATTCCCTAAAAGTAATTTAGGAACAAAAGTAATTTTTTGTTTTTTTTAAATTGATTAAAAATAATTAAAAAAATACCGACAAGTTTGAAAAACTTTTTAATTTCGGAATACTTTGATTTCAAATGGGGCTGGATTTCTTTTTGTGTCCATCACTGTAGAGCAAAACCGTTATATGTGCCAGCAGCATTATGAAAGAAAAGGAAAGCAAACAACAGCTAACTAGCTTGTGCGTGTGTTGACTTCGCTGTCTTATTTTTCATATACCTCTTGGATAGAATGATGTGCTGGGTGGATAGCTACGTTTGTTTTCGCAGTAGTATTGATGTATTCAAATTGTATTCCGCTACTAGAGTGCCTGTTTTTTTGTCGATGTGAGCAGGTGAAAAATGGGCCAATCAAAATGAGAAATTTGACGCGTTCAGATAATGCTGACCATGTTTCAATTATTCACTTGTTTATCAAAAAAAAACAATAATAATTTTATTTGTTCTGATACATGTGTAGAAACATTTCTAATCAATTGATATCTATCGAAATCTTTCATTATTTTTTACCCGTTCAATGTTTAGATTTCATTTTCCCCCCCACATCTTCTTGATAGACGTATTCCGACCTACAATAATCAATATTTCAAGAAACAACGATTGAACCGAAAATTTATATGCAGTTTTGAAAACTTTATTCAGGCAATAAAAATAAGTTTTTCGTCAACAAACCACAAAAGTTCTACTCGAAAATAATTAGTAAATTACCCGAAAAATGGCAAAAGGTCATAGGTAGTTCTGACAAACATATGACCAAAACTGGAAAAATCATTGAAAAATAAATTAAAAACCACGGATACTTTTTCAAATGACCCAATATCTCACTGAACCGTTCCGGGAAGCAAATGAAAGCTAAATAAATAGACTAATTTGATTTGTTGTTGACTTGGTTAAAAATATTAATAAAAAAGCTATGAAGAATCTGACATTTCTGTAATAAAAATAAATAACACTAATAAAATAAATAACACTATTAAGCTTTTTCTTACTATAGCACACAGAATGTGTAAAATACAAGAAGGCGCTATGAGCGTGAAATTTCATTTGTTTTCAAAAAAATATCTAAAAGAAGAATTGAGACGTTTTGACGCAGGATTACGTTTCCGAGAATATACGTTTTCGGTATAAAAAATTCAAATTTTGTGTTATTTATTCTCAAACATTTCATGATGATTTCTTGGTTAATTATGTTTTTGTACCAATCGATTTGGACACTCCTCAACAACCTATTCCAATGCAATTATAAAATTTCCAATAGCTAATATGTCAAAATAGCGTTAAAATAGAACTTCTATCTCTATATATATATATAAATCTCGCGATACGATGTTCGTGGCCGAACTCCTCGGAAACGGCTTGACTGATTATAATGAAATTATCCATAAAACGTTTGTTAGGCATGAGAATAGGTCGTAAACTATATTACATACCGCTAGGATACCGATTATCATATATTTAATACCGATTAGGGTGACATGCAAGAAAATCCAATTTTATGAATAAATTGAATAATTTTTTTGTGTATTTTTTTTTAATTTGGTTTCAGAAAAAAATATGAGGACCCAAATTTTCATCCTTTTAACCCATTTTTCCATTTTTTTTTATTCCGCGATTTTGGTGTTTTTATAAACGCAATATCTAAATAAAAACAATTTTTTTTTCTCTATTATAGTGACTTCCAACACATTTCGGCTTTTTGTTTCGCCACTTTTACTTCCATTTTTGGAAGAATATCGGGAGTGAGAATTGAACTCGTGATCTCTGCGTGAGAGGTATGGATGTTACCACTACGCCAGGTCGCCTCCACGATGAAAAATAATTAACTGCAGCTCAATTTTCCAACAGGGCGAATTTATTCACGTTGTTCAATGGCAAATAGCGCTACGTACGCTTCATCGAACCTTCACCCACACATGCGGAAGTAACCTCAATTCATCTAAAGCTAGGGGCATCGACGAGGTACTGGAAACCTTATCGAATAAGCACAATTAATTATTGAAATACTTCAGATCACACATGCTCAGATAGCAAAATGTTTATCACGCTATTTTCATCAATCGAGATAAATTATCAGCTGCAAAACACGCGTATTGATTCAATGATTCGAATTTATATTTATGAATATGTAGTTACAAGAGACGGAACAAACAAGAGAGCTCGACGGATTTTTATTATTGAACGATGATTCAGCGCAGCTAGGGCAACATCATTCTAGGATGTCGTGAGCTGTGCCAACAATTCGTGGTCGGCATGTACGCGAAGTTAGGGAGCGAATGACTGCGAATGACTACGACACAATCGACAGAAGCAGCATGAGGACAAGTGAATTCACCTGCGAGAAGCTATCGAAAGCAACGCCGACACAGCCTTTGTTATTGCCAGGCTAAAGTGCAATGCATTGTTATGGAAATCGATAGTGTAATTTCCTCGGAACTTTCGATCCAATCAAGTTGTGATAATGCGATGATGCATGGCAATTTGACATAGACGACATTGAGCTTCGTGTTCTATTTCTGTAAAAATAGGAACGGATTTTCGGGTAGAATAAAAACGCTTTTAAACGATAAATATTTATGGAAATTAGCCATTTCAAATAAGTTTTGCATGTAACACAGTAACACATTTTATGCAAGTAGGTAAAAATCGTGTACGAAAATTGTGTCTGATAATGTTTTTATATAATGGATAATGTTTTAGCGGAAATAGAATTAAGACTATAGAAAAACAAGTTGAGTTAGGGTCAGGACAATGTCATCTAAGTATCCAAATAACATGAAGTAATAATCTTCATTCAAATATTAACAATGTAACATTGCTTTCGGTCTGCTAATCTGATAGAGAGTAAATTGCTCCACAACTTCTATTTTTCATCAAGGCAAGGTTGCCGCATTTCCATAGATCGATTAAATTTGAGTTGAGCAGATTTCAGAATGCAAAAGTCTATTTCGTTTGAATAGTGGAATCCGATCGGTTTTCAAACCTATCGGATTCCGGAATATGGGTTAGTGTTTGATATTGTTCCCACAAACATGGTTCTTGGCCCATGCGGCGATCTGAAGCTATTACCGCCTTGCGTTACAGATGGAAAACACAATCACATGATATCCAATATAAAAACGAAGAAACGGACAATCACTGACAAATATCAGTAACGCAAACGTTGACGGACTGGAAATCGTTGGGTTGTACCATATTTGCCTCAACTAAGCAAAACATTCGATGTTCATATTAATGTTGAGTACCGCTGTTCGGCGAAAAGCAATAAATACAAATAAAAGTCCGTGAATAAAGGAAGCAATATGGCTGTGTTTCAAATTCAGATCGATATTCTGACTACTTCTCGATTGAATGATAACGACGAAATAATGCGCCAACAAACTGGTCGGTATATCAGCACCAATGAAGTTGTCTGTCATAACTTTGGTTTCACAATTTATAAACGGTACTCAACAGTCATGAATTTGGCTGTCCATTCAGGAAACCTATTTCCACTAACGAGACTGTAATTGAACAAAGTTAATATTGATTTTCTTTATTTCATTTTCTACTTTTAGACAAAAATATATTAACTTCAACTCTTCACATCAAAAACATCAGTTACGCAAATGAAATACATTGAAATAAGATGGTTTGAATGGTTTCATTTTTTTAATGTAGTCGGCGGTTATCGTCTAGAACGCTCAATTCCTCTGTATGCCATAGCTCTTATCGCCACATATATTGATCTTCAAAAACGTAAAACCATTCAAACATACTTACAATATATTTATTATTGTTTATTCAATCACCTGAATAGTCACTAGAAATAATTTATTTGGCAGAACAACGTTTGCCGGGTCAGCTAGTTTTCCCATATATTTGTGTAGACCACAAGGCGTTTCCCTAACACGGACTAGAAAATCGGTCTAGTACGAATTGAAGAAATACGTTGCGGTCTATTGCCCATGATTGCATAGGAGACGTAATCGACAACAACATTAGTGTTGGGAAAACGCATTTTTGTTGTTTTTTGGCCTACAAGCATGACCATGCCAATTTCCGATGAAATGATCTGTCCAGTTGAAGGTTATTATCGACAAAAAGAGGGCCTAGGTGATTTTGCGGATTATAACATATTTTTTTCCATTTGAAAGACGCTTGCGTCTATTTATGCGGACAATCAATCGTTTCAATGAACATTTGTCCGCATAGTTAGACGTAATCACCAGGTTGCTCTGTTTGTAGCGTTAGTATTTACCATTCCGACAATAGTCAAAACGTCTCCGTCGGTAGTTTCCGTTGTTATCGGATAAAATCAAAAAGGTTTGGAAGAAATTTAGTGAAATTTCTGGAAAAGGTGCTCTGGATTTGTTGCGAATCTATGATTATATTTTTTTTCCTGAAGAATACTCTGGGATATGGGATAGGTTCGTGTTTTTCCAATTAATTGCATTTGTAAAGGCAATCTGCAATGTTGGTAATTTTAGCAACATGATTTACCGATATCACGATCAATCGCATAAAGATGGTGGAGTGATCTGATTGTTTCATTATCTACTTGAAGACTCAAATGCAGAAATTTAGGTAATTATAACATTAAAAAACACAATTGCTTCTCTTTGTTCATCGTGCACAGAAAATAGTAATTATATGAGCAACGTTTCAATGGTTTCTTATATTCATCTATTAGGAAACACTAAGTAATAAGATACTATTGTGACAGACATGTTTGGACTCTACAAAGAATGTGATTCAAATGTAGATTTAGTTTATATCACGTAATACTGACAAATGTTGATTTTCGAACGATGTATGAAAGCTATATGGAACTATGTCTGTTATGCGGACAAACAGTGATTTTTCGGAAACGTTTTTTCAAAATTGCTCAAATGTTTTCGAACAAAAAATGTTTGTTTGCATATTGAGCAAACTTATCACATTGTGTAGAATGCGAAACAGCGAAAAAGTCGTTTATCTAGTCATTTATAGTAATTTTTCGCACAACTCAAATCGAAAAGAAGAGATTAACTCAATTCCCGACATATTGAAGCTCAAACCATGGAATCTATCGTTAAACATAACCTAGAGAGATTCAACTATGTCCTAAAACAAAAATTTAAACGAAGTTTGAACCGTTTAAAAGATTTGATGACCATTTTACTATTTTTTTAACTACGTTTCGTTATTGATTGTTAAATTGAACAAAATAAACTGAAACACCTGAATTCACTCAGATTAAATCGAATACTTTATCTTACTATTTTTCAAAAAACTCTGGCAACCATGTCCAAGACTAGGCAAAGTTAATTGTAGCTCCCGTTGTAACAAATAATTAGTGTGCTGTTTATTTTTTTCTCGTTGCAAATCTTTGTTCTAACGGCAGATTATGCATCCCGGATATCTACATATTACTTTTACAAGTTTCTGTAACTAATCCCTGGAGAAAATCACTCTTGATTACAAGTCTGAAGCTGTGCTGTCCATCGTCCATTGTTCTTGAAACAATATATTGTGTAACAACGAAATGTCTGGCGACGAGAAGAAACGGCTGAGGAGCGGTTCGGCAAATGTAGTCTCTAAGAAGGACATTGACCATTTGGATTTGCCGGGACCTACGTTGGAAAGTGCACTACAAATATTGACTAAACGCTTTGACGAAACCAACAAAAAGATTGACTCATTAAAAACCGACCTCACATCAAAGCTGAACGAGATTCAATTGGGTTTACAACAACAAATCGACACTATTAAAAGCGACGTCATCAAACTGGAAGGAAGTAACAATGTTGAATTTCAATCATTCCGATCCAATCTCACCATAGTTGGCGATCGTCTTGATTCGGTTACTGAGACCATCCGCCGTATCGAGCTTAGGAACGAGTTGTTGTAGGCATACCGTACGTCTTGAATGAGGACCTTCATCATTATCTACTTAGTATAGTTCGAGCAATTGGTTACGACGAAAATAAAACATTACACATTCAGTGCAAGCGGTTGCGTTCCGGAAGATTATCCGACGGAGATCAATGTTTTACGCTGCTGCAGTTTTCAATGGCCAGTATACGAGACGAACTCTACGCAAAGTATTTGTCTAAATGCAACTTGAGTCTAAGGCACCTGGGATTTAATCTGGATCGTCGCATCTATATCAATGAAAATCTTACATCCAGTGCAAGGGCCATCAAGCAAGCAGCCTTAAAACAGCGTAAAGAGAAGAAACTGCAATCAGTCACCACAAAACATGGCATCGTCCATGTAAGAAAGAACGCAAACGGACCACTGGAACCAATAACATCCATTGAGCAATTAGAATAGATTTGTATTTTTGTCAAGTTTTCCACACTGTTATTTGTTGATAACTGTATTAGACGAATGAATTGTAAGAAGAGATGGAGTGAGTTTAGTGTCAAAATTTTCCTAAAGCAGCCTAAAAATGATCATTGCTTCGCCTTTGTTAGCTGATGTTCGATTCGGCGAGATGCACCACACATCCTCAATACTCTATTCCAAAAATCGTCATGAATCTTATGTTAAAGGAATTTAAATTCAATGTTTGCCACGCCAATGTTCAGAGTTTGTGTGCTCGTAATTTAAGCAAGTTTGAAGAGATAAAGCAAATGCTGATTGATTCTAAGGTTTCGGTGGCATGTTTTACTGAATCTTGGCTACATGATGCAATAACCGACAGCATGATTCAAATACCTGATTATCGCCTGGCTCGTAATGACCGTGTGTATAAAAGAGGCGGTGGTATCGTTATGTATATTCGAGAAGGAATCCAGCATAGGTGTGTATGCTCCCGTTATCTCTGAACAGAGTGATAGTATGGCAGAGTGCATTGCCGTAGAGTGTGAATTGTTAGATACAAAAATACTAGTCGTTACAATATATAATCCTTCTGAGAGTGAACTATCCCCTTTTCTACGAGATGAGTTGGTAAATCTTACTTTAGATTGTGGCACCGTTGTGTTAACTGGTGATCTGAATGTTGATTGGCTTCGCCCTAGTTTGAAACGAGATAGACTAGACAACATGTTGCAATCTTTTAGTCTTTCTATGGTCAACACTGAACCTACACACTTCAATCGTGATGGATCGTCGCTGATCGACTATATCATCACGAATGATCTTGATAATGTACTAGTTCTAAATCAAGTGTCTGTTCCCGGTCTTTCTAAGCATGACTTGATATTTTGCTCCATTGACATCGATACGCGCCCACTGTCTGTCTTGAAGACATATAGAGATTACACGAGCTTCGATCCAATGATTTTGCGTGAAACGGTGGACCAAATTCCATGGGAGAACTTTTTCAACTCTTCTGATATCGATAGTGCTACTCAGTTTTTCATCACGAATATCACGGAAGTTCATGACTATTGTATTCCTATTGGGACTGCCAGACAACGTACACGATATAATGCATGGTTCAATGATATTATTCGCAGAGGAATTGTAGAGAGAGATCTGGCGTATAGAGACTGGAAGGTCTCGCAGTCTCAACATAAAGATGCGAAAAGAAATGTGTTCAAGAGGCTGAGGAACAGAGTCACGACACTCATTCGGCGAGCAAAGCAGGATAGGCTGAACCAGTACTTAAGATCATCTACTTCGTCGGGAGATATTTGGAGGAAGCTAAGAGGCTTAGGCATCGGAGGAAAGAATAAATCACAGGAGCCTTGCGCGTATGATCCGGATGACATTAATAATATTTTTGCTAGTCATTTCACCAGAGATGATGGCACCGATGTGCAACCTTGGACGACCTTCGACGCTGGAGAAGGTTTTTCGTTTCAGAAAGTGCATGATTATGAAGTTGTTAATGCTATTTTCGAAATCAAATCAAATTCGTCTGGGTCTGACGGCATCTCAACTAAATTTTTGAAAATTATCACGCCACTCGTAATCAATCAAATCACCTACTTGTTCAACAGAGTCATTGAAACGTCATCGTTTCCTACACAGTGGAAAAATGCAAAAGTGATTCCCTTGCAGAAAAAGAAAAAATTACGTTCCATTGATAATCTAAGACCAATAAGCCTACTCTGTGGCTTATCAAAAACACTTGAAAAGCTTACTAAAGTACAGATCACTTCATACTTGGATCGACACAACTTACTTTCAGAGCAGCAAGCGGGTTTCAGAAGACATCAAGGTGTGAAAACAGCTCTGGTAAGAGTCTATGATGACATTGCAATTGCAGTAGACAAGAAGCAGAATGCTGTCCTAGTTCTTCTTGATTTCTCGAAAGCATTCGATACCATCTCTCATCGACGTTTATGAATGAAGCTTCGCACTAAATTTTGTTTTCACCAGAATGCTATTTCGCTAATTCAATCATACCTTACAGATAGATCTCAAACTGTCTATTGTGGAGATGCTCATTCACATAGCCTGCGGGTCATCTCTGGCGTGTCACAGGGGTCTGTATTTGGACCCTTATTGTTCTCGATCTACATTGATGACCTCTCCAATGTGCTCAGATATTGCCGTGTGCAAATGTTTGCCGATGACGTTCAATTATTCTGTATACAGCCTAGCATGTCAACTGAGCAATTAATACTCTGTACTAACCGTGATCTAGAACGAGTAATTCATTGGGCAAGAGAGAACACACTTCAAGTAAATCCTACGAAGACGAAAGCTTTGATGTTCGGAAATATTCGTTTCCTCGACGGATTACCAAGAGTGAATATTGAGGGAACTGACTTGGACTTCAGTAATCATGCAAATAATCTTGGTGTCATCTTCCAGAGCAACCTTGGATGGGAAAAAACTGTTTCGTTGCAGTGTGGCAAAATTTATTCTTGCCTTCGTAGTCTGAGAACAACGACTGCTGATTTTCCGCAAAACATCAAAATGAAGCTGTTTAAAACGTTAATACTGCCGCATTTTATATATGGAGATGTAATACACTTTAACATGAGTTCTGCGATGAGATCAAAGCTAGAAGTGGCATTGAACGATTGTGTGAGATACGTGTTCAGTTTAAATCGTATGGCTACAGCGCGCCATTTGCAAAAAGACCTAATTGGTTGCCCCTTCCGTAACTTCTACAACATGCGTGCTTGTTTGTTTCTTTTCAGGATATTGAATCGCCAGAGACCTTCCTACTTGTTCTCCAAACTACATCTATCTCGAAGTCAGCGGACCTGCAACCTTGTGGTACCTATCCATAGTACAGCTATGTACGGCAATTCACGTATAGTGAGGAGTGTGGTGAACTGGAATAGTTTACCTTCCAATTTAAGACGTATTAAACATGAAGTAATGTTCAAAAATGGCTGCTTATCATTTTTCAATCAATAGATTAGATTTAAGTTGAATAATATGTAGTAATGGTTGGTAGTCATTGTGTGAACAATTTTGCTGCGTTAGTGACACTTTAAAAGTCAAATGTCTTATGTCATGTATTCTGGTTAAATAAAATAAAAATAAAAATAAAAATGAAAATAAAAATAAATATCGTATCCCAAGCATTAGCTTCATAGTAACTTTGTGTCTCCTCGTTGGTAGTCCTCCAGTGTTTGAATTGTTTCCTCTTTATGCTATCTTTTAATTCATTACAACCAGTACATTTTTGTGTGGCTTTACGTGGATACCATCAACATCATCTAATCAATAATAACTATGCCAATCAGTGATACTAAAGCTAAAATTATGCTTTAATATTAAAATTTAAAAAAAACTTATAAATTTCATACAGATTTTTCAAGAAAAAAAACTAAGATAAAAAGATTTTTTCAGACCAAAAACACAGATTTTATTATGGCAATTATGGTTGTAACACATCTCCTTTGACATTAGTCAAAATTTGATAGATGGCGACATTCCTAAGATCTATGGGAGGACAGATTCAGGACTACCGTACCCTGTACACCAGGGGTTCTCGAAGTGGTCGATATCGACCCCTTAGGGTCGATAATGATTTCCCAGGGGTCGATATGAACGAAAATTGTTTTTGGGGGTCGACGAGGTCTAAAAATTTACCCCCATTAATTAATACAAGTTCTTGTTTGAAGCTATAAATAAATAAATGAAAATCTTGTTTGAAACATTTAAGATACAGTATAAGTTGTGTTACGTGATCCAAATTGATTTCTAGTAGAAAGTATTATTGTTGTACTTTTCAAAAACTCAACAAATGGATAAGCGCACATAAGTTCGTAAAGATGAAACATATGGCAAGTGCATTTGACATTTGCGTTCTGGAAATTGTTGGAACTTGAATACACTCATTTACTAATTTAATTCAAGAGATTACATTAGTAGAAATAAAAAAAAGAAGGTGATTTTTTTAATGAAAATTCATCATTAACGTACTATTTTTATATATTTTATTCAAAAATTAATTGCATACTCCAGTATTTGTGAATAATTTGTATCAATTTGTATCAATTTATTGACAAATTAATATTTATATAATTTTACATTTATTTATTTTGTTGAATTATGATGAGAAAATAATATCAAGTTTACTAGCTTAACCCACACTCGCCAGACTTTCAGATTTGTCTGTAATTTTCCAGACTTTGGTAAAGCATCCAGATATCTAGTCCATCCTTTGTCTAGTCCAGACTTTCCGCACTTTGCCCAATTTTTTCCATATTTAAAAAACAATTGCAATCAAATTTGCCTTTATTGAGTTCGTTTGGAAAGCTAGTTCGTGCTAGTTTTATTGGAACTGTTATTCAAAGTGGCATCACTGAAATGGAAATGGAGACGGAGATGGTCAACACGAGGAGCCCATTAGTCATTTATGTTTTATTTTCGAGGAAATAGACACTAGCCTCAAGATAGCCGAACACTGTTTGTCCGGAGGCCAAACAATTGACACTTTTGACAGTTAAAGTTTGGTTTGAAATTTATACAAATACTGTTTTGTTTGCTACTATTCAATCATCAACATTGGCAAATAATGTCAAACATCGAACATGAAAAAAAAAGAGAGATTTTTAAAAGAGATTGTTCATCGCTTTTAAAGGGTGTGTCAGATCAAATTGCATCACGGAAAAAACGCTGTAGAAATTAAATTTTTAGGAATTATATCTTCAGCTTTCGCTTATAATCAGATAAGAGTGTATAGATCACGTTGACCATGCTTCGCTGTCAATTTTTCGTAAATTTGGAAAAATGTCGTCGAACGAAAAAGAGCGTCGTGAATTAATCCTGCGCACTCATTTCGAGAATCCGGAGTTGTCACATCGGGACATCGGTAAGATGCTGGGAATCGTCCAATCCACGGTCAGCAGAGTACTAAAACGATACTTCGAGAACCTAACCATCGACCGGAAGGTGAAGAACGGCAAAAATGGATGCTCCGTCAGTGAAAAAGATCACAAGCGCGTAGTTAAGCAGTTTAGACGTGATCCGAGAAGTTCGGTCCGGGATGTCGCCAATAAGCTGAATTTGTCAAGTTCATTCGTCCAGCGGACCAAGCAGCGGGAGGGCCTGCGTACATACAAGGTTCAGAAGGCTCCTAACCGCGACGAAAGACAAAATATGGTGGGAAAGACGCGAGCCCAGAAGCTGTACACCGAAATGCTGAAGAAGCCGCATTGCCTGGTAATGGACGACGAAACCTACGTCAATGCGGACTTTCGTCAGCTGCCGGGCCTGTTGTTCTTCTCCGCAGAGGACAAATTCAGCGTTCCGGAGGAGATTCGCAAGCAGAAACTATCCAAGTTTGCCAAAAAGTACATGGTGTGGCAAGCGATCTGCTCTTGCGGAAAGCGGAGCGCCCCCTTCGTGATGACCGGCACGGTAAACGAACAGGTTTACCTTAAGGAGTGCCTACAGAAGCGCTTACTACCACTATTGAAGCAGCACGAGGGCCCGACCATCTTCTGGCCGGATCTCGCTTCGTGCCACTATTCAATGGACGTGTTGGAGTGGTACGAAGCCAACGGGGTCACCTTCGTGCCAAAGGAAATGAACCCGCCCAACGCGCCAGAGCTTCGCCCAATAGAGAAATATTGGGCGATTATGAAGCAGGCCCTCCGGAAGAACCCAAAAGTTGTCAAATCGGAGGCGGACTTCAAGAGAAAATGGATTTCTGTTCAAAAAAAACTACAACCTGACGTTGTACAGAACCTTATGGACGGGGTGAAGAGGAAGGTGCGAGCATACGGGCTTGGACTCGAAGTATGAATAAAAAGAAAATGCCAAAAGTTGTTTAATCGTTTTTATTTTACTGTCTAAAATTTTCAAAAGAATCGATCTACTGGGCGAATTTCTACAGCGTTTTTTCCATGATGCAATTTGATGTGACACACCCTTTAATTATGAAGTATATTTGCTATAGTTCTGCCTGATGCTCTTCGATTCGAGTATTTCACGACGTTTCATGGTATTGGATATTGTTTTCACAAATGAGTTCATGCAAACGCTAAAAGATCTGAATGAAGTTGCGTTTCATGAACAAAATTACGAGAGCTTACAAAATGTGTGGGTTGGGTCAACGGCTCAACAACTCATTAGGGAGTACGTAAACGAAGGAAAAATATCTGTTGATCAGCTCAACGAATTAAAGGCTAATGTAATGCATCAACTTCAACTTCAACGACTCTGTTATGATAAATCAGACTTTGCTGGACATGTTCAACATCATCAGAAGAAAACATCAAACTACCGTTGTTCTACCGCTTACTGAAAATTATCCTAATCTGGTTCCCAGAGAAATGATTCAGCCAATTGAATTCAGAGAGCTGCGCAATGTTGATTTTTCAGATTATTCTCCGGATGAACGAATCAATGTAGTCATGTTTTGGGGTAAAGCTCCATCCACAACTACCCGTGGTGGTGAAATAGAATTCCAGCAGTTAAGAAATTTGTTCCCAAAAATAACCTGAACACCGAAGAAAATTGTTCGATGCACATGTCTGCAACCATCAAGTTTAAGTATAATGCGTCGATATATGATAAGAAAAAATAACTATCAAACCATGTTTTACACATCAGACGTAAAAATTTTGAATGTGTTGAATTATATAGAATGCAATCCAAACTCCTTCTTCATCTGCCTTAAGAAAGACACTTCATTGTCATTGCTCGTCAGCAAACCGTGTCCGCTTCCACAAATATCAAACGACGTTCTCGTGAAAATGTTTCGATGAAATTCGCATATATATTTAAAAAAATGTCGAAAAACCCCAGACAAATCCAGACAAATTGATTTTCCAACATCCAGATTTCTGTTCAAAACACCTTGCAACCCTGACTTAACCCTTCATAAGGCCGTGGAAACTAGGCAAGTTAACGACTCAAACACAATATCTTTGATAAAAAATAAACTATTGAAACAGTTAAAAAAAATGGTGCCAATGTAGTTGTCACTGCCCGTTAACCCCAAAAAGTCATTAAGCCCATTTTCTTTTGCCTTTGGTCATACAAAAATTAAATCAATATCTCTAGTGCAGCGAAAAAAAAAATTGTTATATAGACTTACGAAGGAAAAAATATAACATTTGAATTTTCCATCAAATACACCGTTTTTTTTATTCAGAAGCTGCATGAACATACACAGCAGATTCTAAATAGAACGCTTACAGTGAAAAACTTATAAATTGTTGCATGTTCAACAAATTTAAACAGAATTTTTCGCCGGCGCTCTGCAGCCGTGTTTTTTTTTCACATAAAAAAACTCTTAAATCAATATCGTACATTTTTGGCAGCCCTAAAAAAATTGAGTACTACCAGAAAGAAGTCTTTGGTTGAGAAAAATATTGAAATAATATTCTAAGTGCGGCAAAAAAATATTTACTGGTGGTGGTAATATAGTTGTTACGGCCAGGTCAACCAACCGCAAAGTCTTTAAATTAGTAAGAAATTTGTATGAATAAGACACAAAACAAGAAATATATATTTTTTTAATTTGGTCCGGTCTCCATGTGACATTTTTTTGATTTCGATAAAAACGAACTTGAAGTTTGGCACTATAAAGGGTTTTTATTAAGCATTCAAAACAATTTCGATACGTTAATTCAATGTACGCGTGATTTTTCAAATCCAATAAGTGGGGTATGTAGCTTACGTAATGTTTAGCCAAATGCAATCAATAACTCGATTTTTTTAATTTTCGACTCTGACTTAACACCGACCAAATGATAACATCATGATCAGCAATCTCCAACAACTTTTCCTCAAAATATCGCGCGACAAAATTTTCTCTCCCGTAACCAAAACGCATGTCACCGGTTGGGTGGTACGACGGAAATAATGTTTGTGGGAGTGCTATGGTAGCATAATCCAGTGCCGAAGCAACATGTGGTTTCATGCCATACTCACCATGACCTCCACCTCTCCTCCCACTGCACCTTGCATGTCGTTTCGCTTATCGTCACTTACCATCTTGTTACAGACACACACATTTTGTCCGCCCTGGGAGGGGATTTTCCCACGTTGATCATTTTCGTAGGAAGAAGCATCACTCGTGTGGGAATTGGCGCAAATGGAAATGCGCGATTTGGTTGATTTCAGCGCGAACCAATGATAGCCGCTTTCTCTGGATCGGAATGGACAATTGCAATGTTTATAGCCGGAAGTAATGACAAAATGTTGTACATTCTCATTCGTGTAAAAGCAATGGAGGAAATTTGAATGACAATATTTAGACCGAGATAAGATTACAAGCAAATATTGCCTAATCTAATCATTGTATGCTCAAATCTGGACAGGTATGCCGAAGCAAACATCGATTCCGCAATCTGAGCATCGATTCGAGTACTATAATTAATTTGTTGCCTTTGCATTTTCACCCTCGTAAATTATACGATAGTCCCGACTTTCTTTCTCGCCGCCAAATCACCAATAAAGCGAACATACACGGTCGGAAAACTGACACTAATTGTCGGGCTTTCCAAATAAAGATATGAGATTTCTTGAAGTTTTTCCATTTCCATTGGGAGGTTTGACTTTCATACGAGGATATGACAAAATGAATAACACTCTCCACAGTCCTTCGAATAAACTTTACGATCCAACGTGGTTCAACGAATAGTGTCATTAAATTTATTTGAAGCCAACAAATCGATGGCATGGATTATGATTGCGGAAATAAATAAAACCATAGAATCATCGTCACCGGGAACAATGTGTAGTGCCGTGTTACCATATCGGGAATAGAAACTATGTAAATGATAGCACTACATTTATACATTACATTATGAATAGACTTTAAAATTTATGCTCCTAAAACTATATCAAATGTATATCACTATAACGATATCACTATGCCCAGAAAGCGTATGAAGAGACGATTTAAGCGCTGGAGAGTTGAAATAACGATAAGTTCTCCTCTATGCTCCTCTATCACGTGTATTGTGCTCTAAAGTTCAGCCATAGCGCTGTTTTGAAGAAATTCTTTAGTCCAACTCACACCAGTTTCATTCCAAACTGCAACCACATTGTCCACAAATTTATGAAGCTATTTCAATCTTTGAAAAACTCACATTTCGTACACTACCAATATATTTTTTCCGCTTCTAACATACAGAAGATGTATGTTCCAAAGCAAACCAGATTTTTCAAATAGAAAACGTAGAATACTCAAGCCTTTAACCTGTTGAGTTCGAAAAAAAAAAGAATTGGAAGTAAATGAAAAATTATAGGAGGTTGTGTTCGAGACACAACCGCATTGTTGACGTAGAACTACGCTGTAGTTTAATTCAAGTCGCTTGTTTATAACTGCGGATATTATTTTATAATATTAGGAAAATTTTGAAATAACCATTCTACCAGTTTGGTCGCTCTCAAATGTTTTTTTTTTATTGTAGAATCATTTGACGATAAATGTTTGATGATTCATTCTTGTGCTCGAAGAACAATACATGCTCGAGGTAAGCACAGCTGTCATCCTTAGTGGAGAAAGTTTTGCTTCTGGCAAGCGAAACAAATCACATACAAAATTCCAGAACGACATTTACTTTTTTGGTGACTAAATAAACGAAATAAACTCTATCTGTTAATCTCAATAGCCTCGAAAAAATAGCACTGCTTCATTATGATCAAGAGTAGCGCAAATGCAATTTTTGTTGAAAGCAGTTTTGCGACTGACCCACGAACCTAAATAAATCAATAACTTTTTTATAGCTAATTGAATAACTTGGTATTCCCCAAATAATTTTCTGATGAACAACCTTAACACCTGCTTCACCATAGCGTCAGTTCAATGCATTGATGCAATGTCAAAGGCACCAACAAAGCCTTTATGACGACAGAAAACAAACAATTTTAACTGCTTGGAAAAAGTTGGAATATTTGCCTCAACCTCAGAGATTCATTACTAATACCCTAGTGTAAATATTTCCCTCCTGCTATCTCCTCTCCTTGTTTATATTTATCATTACGACTGCAAAATTTGCAACACCAAACAATCGTCAATCATAGTATAAAAAAAAGGCGATTGTTGCATCGTTACAGGGCCAATGCATACCGGTGCAGATACAAATGGGGTTTCAGCGTAGCGAAAATACGCTATTTTTACGTACGGGTTATGAAGCACGCACGTACGCACACAAATATCCATATATCGAAGGCTTGAAGCAACTAAATATATACATACTCATCCCCATTTTGCGGACTTCTCAACAGAAGCCCTTTCTGTTAATATTGCCAGTATAGATTAGCTTAGCTGTCGTCCTTTGTGGAGAGTTTTTCTACCGTCATGCGAAACCAAATCACTGACCAAATTCCAGAACATTTATTGTCTTGGTGAGCTGACGACAGCATAGCTTGAAGATTCCCCACACATCTGTGTAGCTCAAAACCTTAATGCAATGGCATCAGTTTGGTGCATTTACTGCAATGCCAGAGACATCAGCGAGTGAGTAATTTGGTCGCATCCACAGCTCAATCCGAAACGAGGACATGTGATGACGCAAAACAAGGAAGAACAAGCGATATCCATTGCTTTGAACACAGAACGAGACTGAAAGTTTTCCTTCCTTCCTTGCTTGAGACCAAGGCGCATCTATATATACCAGGTGAAACAATCATATAAAATGCACTTTCAGCCATATTGGAATTGCTGTCGGTATTGTTTACAAACAGCATCAGAACGCTGCCGGCGGCTCTCTACAAACTGCTACGATGCTTATTCGAACGATGCCTACTATGTTCGTCTTTCGCGGATTTTATGAAAAAGAAGGGATGATTTTGTAGAATTTCATTCTCATTTCCACTACTCTCCCATGTGAAAATGCAAAAATGGCGTATCCTAGCAATAACAAAACAAACAACCCCCGCTCCACAAACCGTAATCCCTTTCTTATTGAAGTGATGATGTTGTTTCACCTGTTATACATTGCTATAAGCGCCTTGCTTGAGACTTTAAACATCTTCAGTTCATTCGTCTCTAACCTTCAAAAAGGCCCTTGGAAAACTTTACTTTAGCCATCGTATTACTCCTACTCTCCAATTGCCTTGAGAAAGGCATTCGATCTCTCGCCGTCCAGCTCGCCCAGCAACGATGTTGTTCAGTCGATTTTCTCATGAAGAATGAAAATGCCTCAGCGAGATCCACTGTTTATACTCTAGGCAAATATTCTCCTTCGTTCTTCTTCTTTTCCTTTATTCACGGAGACTTTAATTCTTACGATTTCCCCTTCGTTGCTCGTCGATAAGTTGCTCGTTATTGACAGCTCTGTTCGGGAAAGCACACAAATGGACAGAACAAATGTATAAGGAAATGGGAATGCTTCCAATTTTCATCAATTTAAACCATATACAGACTAGGGATTCTAATGTATAGCATATCAAACAAATCTTAAGAAATTTCCGATTCGTTTGGTATGTAAATCTCCAAAACCCGTTCGCGGCAAAAATTACCTGTTTTCTGATTTGGCACCCTTAATGAAAGACGTAGTTCTACGCCAATAGAAATTTGAGTGAATTGGTTAGAGTTCGGAATAAAATAAAGGAAATACAATAAATGTATACTAATGTGCACTATGTTATTTGATACTTTTGTACAGTAGTAACAAAATGTAGGCTGATAATAATGGCTGTGTGCAATAAGGTACACAATCTTACGAAGCGCCTGCCAGAGGTTGCCACCTTCAACAAAAAGTATCACGCGAAGAAGGATGTGGTCTTTCGGCTGGACTAGCTGCGACCTATAGAAAATATTTAGGTGAACAACAAAGTGAGGATCTACTCCTCCGATAGTAATCCAATAGTCAAAATGGAGAAGCAGATGATCACTCAGACCACGAAAGAACTGAAGAACATCCCGACATCAATCTCTGCATCGGCCATGGCAAAGGTTGTGGCCAACTGCCGTAAGGTTGGGCGTTGAAACTTTATCGTAGAAGACCTATACGTAGGTTTAAAGGAAAATTGGTTCCATTGAATTATCTTCTGTGGTTTTTTTTTCCATTTGAACTTTATTGCTGTGTTCAGGCGCGAAACATTCAAAAACTAAAAATTCCAGTGTTTCATAACTTTAGAACCACTCTTTTGCAAAATTAACGTCAATTTCACATGAATTACAATAAAGTTCTTATTCATAGGTCATCTTTAGTCCTCAATCAGTTCAAATAACCCATTCGGGATGGTTTTGACCAAGCTGCGCCATGTTTTAGTGTATATCTCGTTCTTCGCAGAGGATACTGCTCGTTGAAGCTCTTTAAATCACTCATACTGCTTGTAAGCTTCATCTAATAGTCGTACGATCACTCCTCATAAGTTCTTTGTAGGGGTTTCATCTGGTAAACAAGGAGACCAGTCCAGCCCCATGAAGCCCCTATTCATTAAATCATGCAATGACTTTCCGGATCTTTCAAACTGATGCAAAATTACCCAATTGTCACGGTGTTTTTGATGCAAAAACAGAAGTAAACGATTCTGAGGTACTTTTTTGAACTTCTGACTGTACATTGATGTCGATGAAAAGCTATCTGAAGCAGGCCGTTTTGAAAATATTTTCCGGGTACACGGAGCTGAACGATGTAAATTTCTTGATAAAATTTTATTGGAACCCTTTTCGTCCTGGATTCAGGCTTATTCTATACTATGATTACAAAGCAATTCCAAATTAGGAGCTTTGAATGAAAGGGGTGTAACTGATTCGATCGATTTCTTTTCATCAACTTTCTCTTCAGTTAATAACTCAATTGTGAAAACGTTCCAATTGGAGTTTACTATAGAATCCACTAGATGAAGTTCTCACCCTTCTTCCACATTGTCAAATACAGGTGGGAATGAGTTTACTGCTAAGTTATGACCAAAAGAGAGAGTCGATGTAGAGACGTCGATGATGTCCCTTACATCCCTTTCATTTTGAGCCCCTCAGATGTAATCGTTCTAAAAATTCAGATGATTAAAACATGTATTTTTGATTCGAATGAAAGTTTGAATTCCGTTTGGGTTAGAGGAAATATGAGTTTTCCATAGCAATTGGGAATTTTTTGACTCAAGTGTAACTTTTCAATAGGGCGTATCGATTTTAGTAAGAGAAATCTTTGATAATTTCTATCTCGAAAACTATGAGTCGTACTGAAATGATGTCTTAGAAAAAGTTATAGAGTATTGATGTTCAAACGTGAAAAAATACCCTGAGAAAATAATACCCTTTTTTATTTGCGAAAAAAAACTTTAATTTACAATAACTAAAATATATTTTTATTTATTATTTTCATATAAATTAGATGTCATGTAGAAAATTTAAAAAATGAGTCCAAAATGGTAAAACTATTTTTGACGAGCTTTGTGGAACATCAATTTTGTATGAATTTTTGAAACTTTGTATACAATCTGACTTCAAGTACAACCTAGGCATAACTTAAACAAGATAATTATTTTTGTACCCATTACGTCCGATTGAATCAACGAGGTGTACTTGTATTGTTATGTTTGTTAAAAGTTTGTTTTAAGATAAAAAATTTTTTTTGATATCGCTACCTTTTGTATTAACCCCTATGTCTTCAAATGTTTTTCAACGTAACTCCCAAACATATAGTTTTACCATAATGATGTGTTTGGAAAAGTTGTTGTAAATTATAAGCAAATTCATAAAATTTCATGCACATGACGGTATAACATGACAAACATATTTTAAGGGCCTATTTGCTATAAAAACGACAATAAATTAGAAATATTTCCGAGATACGAGGTCTGTTCAAAAACTTTCGTATTTACGCGGGTCGATTCTAGATTTTTTTTTGAAGGCATTATGTTGGTACTCACGTCTCTCACTTATGCTGACAAATACGGCTATTGAATGTTCAGTTAATTTTTGATCTTCGATTTCTGCCTATTGCAAAAAAGAATCAAAGAATCTGTATCAATTTTTGTGTGAAAAACAAAATTAAGGGGGGACCCCGGTCTGGAAGGTCAAAAAAAATATTTTTTTTTGCATTTTTAGGAAGCTTATGTCCTCAGAAATGTTGTCTGAAAAAGGATTTTTCGACATTTGATTTCGTTGGAAAGTTACAACCAAAAGTATGAGGTCACCTCGAGAGATATGTTATTGCTGTACGAATTTTGAAACGCGTTTTTTTCGAAATCATATTTTTCAGCTGCTGGTATCGATATCTCAGGATTTGGTCGACCGATTTGACTGATGTTTATTATCAGCATGTAAAAACGAATTATCAAAAGCGTTACATAGCCGTTTTTTTTGATATTTTATGTTTTCGATCTTTCATGAAAATTACTCAATTTTAACAAGAATGACCACCATTTTAGCAATTTTTATAATTTTTAAACCCCTCACCCCTCACCCCTGGCACCCCGTTGCTTCATAACCGATACCACCAGCAAGGTGCCGATTTTCAGACAGTATTTACGCATCCAACTGTCAACAGCGTAATAATAATTATTCGTGCACTTAAAAAATGGAAAATACATCTTTGAATATACCTTAAACAATAACCAAAGTACCCGAAGACTTCACTTTGTTCCTTACATCCGGAAAAAATCACGAAAATTCATTATTTTTCGACCTTCCTCACAAGGGTCCCCCCTTAAGTGCCCAAACACATTCCGAATGTTGATTGTGACATCTGGTGAACCTACCTTGGAACGAAACAACGTTTATCGGAGTTCGGAAAAATGTTCTCAAAGAGATTGCTAGCATACAAAAATTCGAAGTTTCGAAAATTCATAAAAACTCGATGTTCCACAAAGTTCGTCAAAAATAGTTTTACTATCTTGGACCTATTTTTGAATTTTCTACATGACTTCTATTTTTTATGAAAACAATTAAAAAATAAATTGTGTGTGCACCATGGCCGAGTGGTTAGCGTCTCACATTATCATGCCGGGTGTTCGGGTTCGATTCCCGTTCTGGCCGGGGGATTTTTCACCAAAGAAACTTCCTCTGACTTGCACTGTGGTCACGCGTATTCTAGAGCTTGCCCCTCGGAATACATTCAAGCCGTGTTATTTGGCTTAAAAAATCTCAACTAAGTATTAATAAATGACGCTAGTTAATGCATACGTTGAGACGGCAAAAGTTCCACAGGGAACGTTAACGTCATTCAAGAAGAAGTATTGCAAATTTTTCGTAAATAAAAAAGGGTACTATTTTTTCTCTCAGTGTATTTTTTTTTCACGTTTAAACATCAATACTCTATAACTGTTTCTAAGACACTATTTCGGTACGAGTCATAGTTTTTGAGATATAAATTATCAAAGATTTCTCTTACTAAAATCGATACGCCCTATTGAAAATAATAGGATTCTCGTTGAGTCCTTTCTAGTGTATATTCTTGAATGCCTATACTACTGAAATATGAAGGAAAATTTATTTTGATTTTTTTCAAATTTCCAGACCAGAATACTCCCTTAAGGTGGCTACATACAGATACACTGTTTAAATTTTTTCATCAAGTTCGCAACGATGCCACCGGATCGACAGTGGACTTGTCGTTTGGAAAGCGTCGGCATTGGGAACGACAATAACAAAGTTCGAAAATCATTTCTAGAAAAGACCACTATCAACCCGCAGGGACCTGTATGAGCCGGATGGAATGTTCATTGCCGGTCCTCTAACTCGATCGGGGCTCAACGTGTTAATCGGATGTCAAATATTTTACTCTTTTTGACAGATAGTATTTGATTTAAATTCTGTACAAATACTACTTTGTTTGTCACTTTTCAATCATTGTGACAAACAATGTTAAATATCTAACATGGAAAAATTTTTATTGGAATATTTAACGCATGTCAGTACATGGTTCGAGGAACAGGTCAAAAAAGTTTAAGCAACCCGTATTTTAATCTTAATATTTGTTTGTCATGTTTTGTGTAAAATACACTCGACAAAAAAATTAGAGGAACAGCTGTAACTTCGTTAAAAATCAACGCATATCAATGAGATGCGCATCATTTTGAAGCTACAATATTGAAATATTTTTTATCTGTGACGTTTTTGCTATGTTACATTTCTTATAATAATCTACTACATAAGAAGAGTATTGTTATTAAAAGTAAAAATAATCGGAATAAAAATGAACGAACTATATATTTTCATAAATTAATGCTAGCGTTCAAAATCATAAGGGTCCAACTGACATTTCAACACAAACTGAAATTGGGGTGGTGTTCAGATGTTCTAAACTTGATTACAATTCAATTTGACTTCTCGTCAAATGTTAAGTTTTTATGATTCTTTACGCTAAAAAAATAGATTTTTCGGACCACCCTAAAATGGAAATGGGCGCCCGAATAACGATTTAAAAAGTACGTGTCTAATGTTTTGCGATAAAGAACAAAATTACCACTTCTGACGAAAATCTGAGAACCACTATATCGGTTTGGCATGGAATGGCTGTAGATATAATTTCAATCTTCCAATAGTTCAATAAATTTATATAATGTGAAAATATGAATTTATTAGACTATTGGGCTCATTGGGCATTTCTCGTCTGCCATTATTTTCTAATCATCTGGGTTATAATCAGATTACTAACGTTTAGTTCCTTTTACTAATTCCAATTTTCAATACTAGGATATCAGCGATCAGCGTTCTAGTGGTATAAACTAGCAGTAAGTTTATGTTAGGTATACATAAGTTTTCTTCGTAAGCCATATTGTGTTTTTTAAAGGCGAATAAAATGAAAAGTTTAAAGCCTCGTAAAAACAAAGAACTGAATATTATGTTTTCTCAACGGTCATCAATAATATTGGCCTCGAAGATAGCCGGACTATTCATACACGAATTCTGTAGTTGTAGGTAATTTTTAGATTATTTATTCATAAGACATTAGAATAAGTATAATTTACTGTTAAGTAGACTTTAGGATCAGTGGTGTCGACTGGGAGGTGCGGAATGGGCGGACCGCACGATTTCAGGGGTGCAGAATGAACCGAATTTATATGAAGAAATTGGATAAATATGATTTCTGATGGGGGGTGGGGGTGAAAATCGACTCTTCCGCCCCGGGTGCAAAAGCTTCACTCGACGCCACTGTTTAGGATACACATATTTTATCATTTAACGAATTACAAATTCTTTGCTCTTTGGTTGATTTTCTTTTTTGCTCGGTTTTCTTCTAATCTATTGGGGTTTTTAACTCACTCAATGTGTCATACGGTAAGGCTGTCACTACACAGTGCCTGTGCTGACCGCAAGGACGCACTGTTGATGATCGGCAATATTGTTGAAGCTCAGAGCTGAGCGCGCAGATCAATAGGGTAGCCCAACAGTAACCAAAAGACGTTGGATCTGTAAAGAGGTCGTATGGAAGTTCTAGGTTAATTTTTTTTTATGATATATATAAATACAAAGTCACAATTATTCGAATTCTTGAGTGCAAATGAACTAATGTCTTCTAGATACAATATGTATTCAGACCACTTAAAGTTCTCCAGAATTTGAAGTAAAAGTTTTGTTATTGAATTCATTCTATATAGTTGAGAATTTTTTGCATGGAAAAGATTGAAAAACGCTAGTGGATGACCTCGAGACAAGTCTCTGTTGACAACCAAGAACAGAAGCAAAAAAGTAAGACACTGTTAAAAAAAAGCGAGCGAATGACACTAAGACAAAAGCCCTACTTCTTTTGGAAATATTTTCGGCCAATAGTTAGAATTGTATGGAAATAATATCTCTCAAAAATCCACTTACGCTATCATACTAAAATGACTTCACATATTTCATAATATCTTCAAAATCTTCAATCCTGGCATGTCTGATACACAGTTACAAAAAAAAAAAATTTTATTTTTCATCAAATACGCCATTCATTTTATTGAAAACTGCATAATTTTAAACAGTAGATCCTAAATAGTACATTTAGGCCTTGTTCTCTCTGCAGCGGGGCGTCAACGTGGCGTGAGCGGGGCGTGTTCTCTTCTCGCTAGGATATGTTAATTCACTCACATTGCACCGTGCCAGCGGCGTGTCTTCAGCGTGTTTTATGAAAATTGTTAATGTGTGTTTTTGAATGAAAGAATGAAAATTGGTTTATTTTTGAATATTCATAGTTGGACGCATCCGGCTAAAAACTCGGAGGGTGAAAAACGTAAAAAAAATAAAACTAAAAAATTAAATTATGTCACTACTACAAATAAACATATGCAAGAGAGAAGCGGAGAAGTACAAATATCGTCGGCGTGAAGTGTTTTCGGTTGCACGCCAGCAACACGCCAAAACCACGCTCACGGCACGTCATCCTGGTGTGAACACATCGGTAAGAACACACACGATTATTCGTAGGCGTCACACGCCCCGCCCAAGCCACGCTGACGCCCCGCTGCAGTGAGAACAAGGCCTTACAGTGAAAAACTTATCAACTTGTTGCATTTTCAATGAATTAAAATAGAATTTTCTGCCGGCGCTCTAAAATCTTGCTTTTGTCACATAAAATGACTCCCAAATTAATATTGTACATTTTAGCAGCTTTAGCAGCTTAATAAATACCTTTCGAAATTTTTGGTTGAAACAATATTTCAAGTGCAGTTAAAAAAATATTTTTCGTGGTATAATGCCACTCACGAAAAACATTATAAAATACATTTCCACGGCCTTATAAAGGATTATTAGAAGTTCCTTTTTATTCAATAACCAGCGCTTCTATTTCTATCATCAGATCATGTAACGTTCAATTGTTTCAGTGTACAAGATGAAGTTCCCTCTAGTTTCACTAGATGTCTCGACTGAGCGCAACTACTTCCTCTTCGTTTGACAGCCAGAACTGTCAGTTCGCATAGAACTTACTTTTTGATCTAGATCAGCCTGTTCGTTCTCTGTTTCCGGCATCTTGTGCTATAGTTAGTACCGCATTTATTTTGCTGCTTTACCAAAAGTGGTGTAAGTTTACAGAAATTTGTTGAAAACGCATAATTCTGACCGACAAAAGCTGCTTGCGATTGAGTGCCACATAAATATTCGATAGTGTTTGACTCCCGAAGTGATTTTCCGTGGAAATGGCAAACAGCCTGTACGAAAATATTTGCCGAAACTGACAATAGTTGAGCCGTGAAAAGTGAAAGAGCTATAATTAGTTTTGTGTAGAGGTTATATCCAATTGTGTGCAATAGAACCTTTTTAGTTACCAGTGATAAGCTATCTACACATACGAATATTTGCGGTTTTCGAATCTCACCACAATTCTTTTTGATATGATTACACTCAATGCAATGCAGCTTTTCGATAACAGTGTTCAAAAGACTGGATTACGCATCTTCGATGTTTATAGTTTTTAGAACAAACTAAGACTGTTTATTTCCGTAGAACTATCATCTAAAACCAAAAACATTCAAAGCGTGAGAATGCCAGAATTGACTGAAATTACGGAGAGCACCGCAGCGGCTGCAGGCGCATCTGTTGCTCCCAGCACCTCCGCCGACAATACGGAGGCCAAATTGGAAGATGCTCCAAGTGACACCGAATCGGAGGACACCATCCCTGAATTGGAAGACGCAGGTGAGTCGAGTGGTGTTTTGTAAATATCCTAAAATTGGGCGAGTATTGCGGAATATGACGCGCTGTTCATATTACGTCACATGGGATATTGCAAATGAGTCAGTGAAGTATTTATTGATTAATTCTATTTGAAAACTG
Organism: Toxorhynchites rutilus septentrionalis; assembly: GCF_029784135.1. Classification (NCBI taxonomy): domain Eukaryota; kingdom Metazoa; phylum Arthropoda; class Insecta; order Diptera; family Culicidae; genus Toxorhynchites; species Toxorhynchites rutilus. Next base: position 265,760,090 of record NC_073745.1, read on the forward strand.
ATATGTGAAAATGATACTTTCTGGATATAGCGTGATATCATATCACTGAATACTTTTCCGACTTGACAAAAAACATGTATCGCAAACATGATCTGTGAATTATTCAAGTCTAATACAAACTTCTTTATTCCAGGATCAGCATCCGCACAGCTATCCACTGGTGGCTTACCAGACCTAGTCTCGAAGGCCAAGCAGTCCCGTGGTGAGAAGAAGGCTCGCAAAATTATGTCAAAACTAGGACTGAAGCCAGTGCAAGGCGTGAACCGAGTGACGATTCGCAAATCAAAGAATATCCTGTTCGTGATAAACAATCCAGATGTATATAAAAACCCGCACAGCGATACCTACATCATTTTTGGTGAGGCCAAGATTGAAGATCTCTCGCAGCAGGCCCAGGTAGCAGCAGCGGAGAAATTCAAGGCCCCAGAAGCATCCCCGGCTGCTGGAGAAGCCGCAGGAGCTACCACCTCAGTTGCACCCATTGCCGAAGAGGACGAGGAAGAAGTGGATGAAACTGGTCTCAACGATAAAGACATCGAGCTGGTCATGCAGAATGCGAATGTCCCCCGCGCCAAGGCAATCCGAGCGCTGAAGGAGAACTCGTATGATGTCGTGAACGCGATCATGGAGTTGACGATGTAAAACTCGAAGTCGTCTCAAATGATGGTTCATGATCGCACCCCCCCCCCCCCTCCTCTTCAAATACCTTCTAGTAGTAATAGAACATTATATATACAGACAGAAACATCTCTAGTTCTGAAAAGCGCGTTAAAAGAAGGAACAATAATGGAACAAGTTTGTTGCAGACGATGTATGTGCAACTGGTTTGGGATATTATTAATTTTATTGCTAATAATACTACTACTATTACTGCAACACACATACAGATACTAAGGTCTATTCTTACGTTTATCACGCTAGGAAAAAACATGAAAAAACAATAAAATATACCAAATTCGGAAAACATTCCACATTTTTGTACACTGTCCGAATTCGTTTTAAATGTTTCACAAGATTACGACATGCTTTAATCTGCAACAGGCGAATTGGTTTACATGAACATCTCTCCCAAACCTTCTGTTCAGGATCTAGATCAGCTTTACTCATCCTGCGGCCCACCGAGCTCTGCTAGTTGGCCCATCTGGTGATACTTTATTTTAAACCATTTTGTATGGGTAACAATCACGAAAACTTTCACATTCACGTTTTCTTACTAAGCGCACGTTATGTGTCCAATCGCAGAACTATCTACCCTTTAAAATTACCTTTCACTATTAAAGTCCTAGTATTTCTACCAAAACTCGTGATAATGATATCAGATTATTTTCAGACACAATTCTCGTTCAAGATTTTTCAACCACTTGCAAAAAACACGTTTCTCTGTTACGTGGAATTTTTCGAGTTTTGCTGTTATCAACACATTCGGCGATCCATTTTTATTTATATAGATAGAACAATGTATAGGAATGCGTTTTATCACATTAAAATTCATTTCCACTTTCGAACAAACATCAAATGGACTAACAACGCTTGTCACTATGTACTTGTAGAACATATGCGAATTGATAGTCCGAATTTTCCCATTTTCCTTCAGAGTTTTCCGAAAATTTTCAATTGTCATGTTTGGTTGGAGTATTTGTATTATTTTTACGGGTCCCCCTTTCCATTTCAGAGGAGGAAGGGGTGTCATACCTAAAACCTCCGCATGCCATGTTTGGTTCAATTTTCTTGATTAGTTCTTGAGTTATGCAGAAATTTATGCTTCATTTGAATTGAAGAGAGGGGGAGAAGAGTCTTTTCACCATAGAAACGTTTTGTGCCCCCTAAAACCTTCACATGCCAAACTTGGCCCCATTTGATTGATTAGTTTTCGAGTTATGCAGAAATTTGTGTTTCATTTGTATGGCAGCCCCCGCTTAGAGAGGGGGAGAAGTGTCTACTCATTTCCTGTGAGGCTACGTCAAGTATATGGTCTATGCCAACAAGTCAGCGACGATTGATGAACTTCGTACGAATATCGAACGTGAAATTGCAGCAGTATCGGCCGATTTATACTTGAAAGCCGTCGAAAATTGGGTTCAGCGTCTGGACTTCCGCAAGCGTGCCCGTGGTGGCCATGCAAAAAATATCGAGTTCCATACATAATGGCATCAAATGTACTTTTACATGAATGAAGAATTTCATTGATATCTAAAACCGTTTTTGTTTCATTTAAGATTTTCGTGAAAAGTAGTAGTTTTGTTCTTTAACGCAAAACATTTCCCGTTTTTTTTTATTTTTTCAGTAGGCAGTAGGATGACCATTTCCATTTTAAGGTGGTCCGAAAAATCAATTTTTTCGCATTTTTACCAAAAAACTTTTGAACTACTGGACCGATTCAGATGATCGACATATCAAATCAAAACCAATTAGTTGGTCTTTTTTAGAAAAATGCTACAGTTTTTCTGGAAAGCTGAGCATTTTTCACATAACATATCTCGAAACCAAGGAGGCGTTTTTTTTCGTTTTTGAGTTTTGATTTTTCAAAGTCAACCGATGGTACAAAAAATCATTTTTTCCCATTTTTCCACTACAAAAAATCATAACTTTTGATCTACTGGACCAATTTAGATGATCAACATATCAATTTAAAGCCAATGAGCTAGTCTTGTTTGAAAATATACTACACTCTCAATAAAAATGGATTTGGTTTTCGTTATTATTGATTATATTGGTTTTTTATAGCTTACATCGTTTCGGGACCAAGGGCGCCATATTTTTTTATATTTTTTGCCTGAAAGCTGAGGTTTTTTCACATAATATATTCGAATACCAGAGAGGTGTTATTTTTCGTTTTTAAGTTATGATTTTTCAAAGTTAACATGTTTTCAGTTTTCGTTCAATATTTCTATGTGACTAGACTGGATGTATGTGACTATAATCCAATTAATTGGCAAGTGTGTTTTTTTTTTTTGAAAAAAGACTAGCTAGTAGGCTTTAATTAGACATGCCGATCATGTGAATCGCTCCAGTAGTTCAAAAGTAATACATTTTTGACAAGAGTCATTTTTGGGAAAAAAAGGAGATTTTTTTTTTGACCATCGGGTAACTTTGAAAAATCATAACTCACGATGCCTCCCTGATTTCGGGATATGTTATATGAAAAATCCTCAGATTTCCATGAAAAATATAGCACCGTTGGTTCAGAGACCAGGAAAACTACAAAAAACTAATACAATCAATAATGACAAAACCAAAACCTAGAATTTTTGCAAGTGTAGAATTTTTTGAAAAATGACTAGCCAATTAGCTATAGTTTGATATATCGACCGTCTAAATCGGTTCGGTAGTTCACAAGGTATGAATTTTTGTAAAATGTCATTTTTGGAAGAAAAAAAAGGGGAAAAAGTTGATATTTCGGAGCACCCTAAAATAGAATTGGTCACCCTAACAAAACAAAAATTGAAAAATACGGGTGGTTTTAATTTGATATGTCGAACTTCTGAATCGGTCTAGCAGTTCAAAAGTTATGAATTTTTGAAAAAAGTAATTTTTGGCAAAAATGTGAAAAAATGGTTTTTGGACCACCCTAAAATGGAAATGATCACCCTAACAAAAAAAAAAAAAAAACTACGCGTCTCATAATTTGCGATAAAGAACAAAACTACCACTTTTGACGAAAATCTGAGAACCACTATATCGAATTGGCATGAAATGGCTGAATAGTAGCCCTGAAAAGGGGCATTTGTTATATGTACTCATAACCTTTAAACGGTAACGAACAAAAAAAGAAAAATTGCTTCTGGCAAGAAGTTCAACTTTCTAACTAAAAAAAAAAAATAAATAAAGATCAGTGTGACACATAACAGGGTGGAATGGTAGATGAAGTATATGTGGATCAGTAAACAAAAAAAATATATCGTCCTTGATTACATTGAATATGAGCAAGTTGAAAATACATACGATTTCGTGATATTTTGAGTTAAAATACACATTAAATCATGAAGTTGATTTATGTTTAATGGATAGCTATGGTAATGTTAGTCTTATTCTAAGGCATTGGGAGTAGTAACTTTTTTGGTGAAATGATGTTCGTTTGCAGACTATCACAATCAAGTCGTATTGGTTCTACTGCTCAATCTATCATAGAAGGAATTGAGCCATTGAAAATTATGAAGATGAGTCATGAAGATTATTAATATTTCATTTCGTTTCATTCTTGTGATGCGATGTTATGCCGATCTCAATAAGTCATCGTATGATAATCGCTGCCATCCTCCTAGTATTGATATCATTTTTCGCTGTACAATTGCCCATGTTGCCGCAGCCTGGAAGACACTCACTTAAAATGTTCGTCACCCGTTGTATAAAGAAGTCATTCACTAACCGAACTATCTTTAACTGGACTTATCTATAACAGGGCGTACGTTAACAGGCTGCAAAGCAGTTATGTATCAATAGTAGATGTCATCTTAAATTTGAACTATTGCCTTTGCTGTTTTGCAGTCCAGTTAACCCAATTAACGAATGATCACTGTATGGGTGACACTTTCCTCGTTGCTTTGATGAAATTTTGCATGACATTTGAATGGTGCGTGAAATCTTGCATCTGATTACTTCAACATGTTTTCATTCGAAAAAGGTCTTGATAATTTGATAGAACGAATTATTGCACACAATTTGGTGTTGCATACAACATTCATGGAACTATGTCAATGCATAACACATGATTGACCTTCGCATACGCAAAACATACCTCTTTTATTTGTTAAATTGCTCACTTGTTTTATTATTTCCACTGTTGATGTCTCGATGGCGAAAAAATTGCTGGATAATTTTGCCGTCCAGTGGTATGTATTACTGATTCAGAGCTAGCACGAGTTCCTGCCGCAACATCCAATTCTACAAAATTTAACTGATGCACTCAACGATGCTATACCAGAGAAATTAAATACAAAACATTACCGACGAGCGACAGCGCGCGCCACTTGCGTTTTGTGGAAACTAACTGACGCATTCCAAATCTACAATATAAAATCAGGGAGCAGCGGTTCATCAGGGTAGTTATAATTATAAGTTCAAATTGCGGAGTAGTAAAAGTGAAGTAACAAATGTTCTTGTTCTTGTTTTTGAAGGGACTTTAACCCAAAGGTCATTCGTCCCTCAAAGTGAAGTAACAAATAATAAATAAAATATTTTTTTAGATAAATGTAGTGTGAATTGATTATCTTATTATAACATAGATAGTAAGAAAGATTCTGCGTGATATGCGTTTGAAAACTCTTAATAAACGTTACATTTTTCGTGGTGACCCACCTATATAGGAATCAAAGACGTCAAAAACTTTTATAGCACTCTTATTGAAAAACCCATTATAACAAAACGCATATTTTATACAACAGATTTATTTAATTTTTTGTTCTTATAAAAAAAATTCTCCGATACATTCGAGCAACGAAATTTCATTTACTTTATAAATTACAAATAACGTCTAGCCTAGCAACTATTTATTAATGCATGCCTTCACAGATTAGCTGCCACACCGCTCGACAGCGTGCATCTGATTGATGATTAGTGATCATCGGTTTTCAAAAATGCTGCATACTGCTGTTCGTTCATCAGTTTTGTTAGTTCCTCTGGCTTAGTAACTTTCAACTTAAATAACCAACCTAAAATATGGAGAAGATTTTCATAATTCCTAGACAAAATTACGCTAATAAGTATATGTACCCTTTTCATAACAGGAAGTGTTTACCAGTCCGGGAGTTTCTTCAACGGCGGTGTTTTTCTCTGTGACTATTCCTGATATAGGGGAATACAACTCACTGGCTGCTTTCACGCTTTCCAGGGCACCGCACTCATCCTTCTGTGATAATTTGGTACCTGCGTCTGGCAGTTGAGCAAATACCACCTCTCCGAGCGCTTCCTGTTAATACGATGAGGATATTTGAGCATTTCATAATATCAAAAGTATTATTAAGAGACGAATAAACTCTCAGAGTTTCAAGTCTCTATAATTTAAAGGAAGAAGAAAAAAAAGGTTTTTGAAAAGGATTACCTGCGCGAAATTCGAAATACCAACAGTTCCGATCTCTCCCTCGACTGAGACCCATTCGTGTTTGTCAGTGTAGAGTCGGTCTGAAAGTAGAAAAATATATGTCTTATTCAATATTACCACTTGTTCAACCCTTTAACCTACAACATCGAGTCTCACTCGTGATGAAATGATTTCGCCTAAAACTACTACATCGGATCTTATACTTATGACAGACATACAGCTGTACTACCGTTGTACTTCGAAAATTGTATGTCTGTCACCATGTACAGCGCTAGAACCATGCAAGCAACTCGGTACAATCGCTGTACCTGTACCGACTTATTTTACCACTGTACATGGCTACAGTTGTACTGCGCGCAGCGCCATAGACGGTTAGTGATGGGTAGCATGAACAAACCGAATCAAAACACTTGGTATACATTCTTTTCATTGACTTTCTCTTGAGTTAATAACTCAGATTGGAAACATATTTGTTGTGTTTGATAGTTTAGACGCTAAATAAAAACCTTTTTCATTGAAATATTGGTGAAAATACATTGCAAATTTCTGATTGTCAGTTTGACATGTGGTACAGTGTACAACCAAAGTATGTCTGTCATGGTACGAGAGTACCTGCACAACGCTGTACTCTTATACTTATGACAGACATACAGCTGTACTTGCGTTGTACTTCGAAAATTGTATGTCTGTCACCATGTACAGCGCTAGAACCATGAAAGCAACTCGGTACAATCGCTGTACCTGTACCGACCTGTTTTTCCGCTGTACATGGCTACAGTTGTACTGTGCGCAGCGCCATAGACGGTTAGTGGTGGGTAGCATGAACAAGCAGAATCAAATCACTTGATAAACGTTCTTTTCATTGACTTTCTTTTAAGTTAATAACTCAGATTGGAAACTTTGTTGTTGTGTTTGATAGTCTAGACACTAAATAAAAACCTTTTTCATTGAAATATGTGGTGGAAATTGGAAAAATATCTGATTGTCAGTTTGACATACGGTACAATGTACAACCAAAGTATGTCTATCATGGTACGATGGTACCTGTACAACGCTGTACACGTACAACGCAAGTACAGCTGTATGTCTGTCCCTGGTATTATACCATGGACAGACATACAACTGTACTAGCGCTGTACGTGTACAGCGTTGTAAAGGTACCACGATAGCATGACACACATACTTTGGTTGTACATTGTACCGCATGTCAGACTGACAATCAGAAGTTTGAATTTATTGCATTGTATTTTCACCAATATTTCAATGAAAAAGGTTTTTATTTAGCGTCTAAACTATCGAACACAACAAATATGTTTCCAATCTGAGTTATTAACTCAAGAGAAAGTCAATGAAAAGATTGTATACCAAATGTTTTGATTCGTTTTGTTCATGCTACCCACCACTAATCGTCTATGGCGCTGCGCACAGTACAACTGTAGCCATGTACAGCGGTAAAATAGGTCGGTACAGGTACAGCGATTGTACCGAGTTGCTTGCATGGTGCTAGCGCTGTACATGGTGACAGACATACAATTTTCGAAGTACAACGCAAGTGCAGCTGTATGTCTGTCATAAGTATTACAGCGCAAGTACAGCTGTATGTCTGTCCCTGGTATTAGGGTGCTGTTTGACCGAAGCGAAAGATTTAACTCTTCTTGACAGTTATAATTTTATCATCGTGTACTGATCAAATATATTCGACATAGAACACGAGAAGCATATGTTCAATTCTCGCGTAACTTTTGAAACGGTCCTATGTAACAAATGTAAACAAATCGAGTTAATGGATGCACGCTATTAGTTTTCAATCATTGAATGCATTACAAAAACAATCGTTCACGTATCTATCTTCTTCATCTTTTAATCGCCGATGCAAAAAATATCCAATGTACAGATTCGGATTTTAAGCACTCGGCTGTTACTTCAGACGCCTCTTTCCTCCGACGCTCGAAACGTCCAAAGTAACAAAGCAATCAAAACAACACGAAGTCGTACTTCGGTCGTTTTGAGTTTTTGTTTCTTTCAGGTGTTGTTATCTATGTCAGTGCAATTCAACGAGTGATGACAATAATAATCTGTCTTTAGAATGAAATGCTGATGTTTCGATTGTTCTTCAGTAGTTAGTTTCAAAATCTTATCGTGAAACGTAATATGTCCAATGTGCAAACAGGGGCAGTCAAAACGTCCAATGTAACATTTTTCGCTCCGAGGCTTCAAATTTAAGCTCAAATCACGGAACAACTGTTACGATTGGTTTTTCAGAGTTATTATTGACTGCTAGTGGTAAAAGTAGTGATAAAGATCGATACCTTTTAAGACAATTCGCGGAATAATGTTCGGGTCTTCAACTTCATTTTTCTCGAGTTGACGAAAATGTTACATTGGACCTTTTCAAAAGTTACGCGAGAATTATTGGATGCCTAAAATATTTTTCCGGTCTGTTCGTCAAACCTGTCGGTACATGGTTAGGTTACCCTAAATATTTCAGTCGATTTTTCCATGTTCGATGTTTGACATTGATTGCCACTGCTGATAATTGAAGAGTGGAAAACAAAATAGTAATTATACAAATTTCAAACCAAACTTTATCTGACAAAAAGTGTCAAATATTTGACCTTCGTACAAAAAGTTTACGGTCACCTTTACTCGTGGCGCACTTGCATATCGTAGGGCGCTAGGACGCTCAGAATTACTTTAATCAAACACATTCGAAAGTGAATGCCAAGTTCACAACTTACATGAATAATATTCTACCACCTCAAACGGTCAATTACCATCTTGTCAGTGCTGAACACTTGGCAGCATTTTTTTTGTTGTATCAAATATCACGTGAATTCATTATCTCGAATCCTGTTAGATGTTTTATGTTCGTTCCTCCTTTGCGAGATGATGCAATATTCAAATTGTTTTTCGGCATCTATCAGAAATGCGAATTGTCTGAATCTAATGGAGATTACGTTGAACGTTAGGAACAGTAATGGGCAAAATAGATGCAACCGATAAAAATCGTATTTTAATGCTTCAAAATTGAAACATAGCCATCTAAAGCGGTCGATGAATCAGATATTTACATTTGTACTTCAACTAAAGTGTTTTATTCTGAAGTCTATTACTAGCGCATGGTAAATACAGTAGCAAATGGCAGACTCAGAGATGATTCCCGACTGGCAAGAATTGAAAATGAGGAAGAGGAATATTACTGAATACAAGTCCAGAAAGTTTCAAGAAGCAATATTAATCACAAATTACAAATAAAAAATCGAACATACCATACTACAAATTATGTTGCATGTTTTACTTAACTGGAATGATTGCCGACCGGAAAAAAATGACCATCGACCACGTTCCACCAGCACTAGAAATTACTTTATGATCATCAGATGCATTAAACAGAATCCATTGAAAACATCCTTAAATAGGCACCAATAAATATAACTAACTGTACGAATTAGACAAAGTGCAATCGAAGTCGGACGCCTAGGAGGAATGGCTCCTGGTTGCCCAATAGCATGATAGGATTTATAACTATCGATCCTGTTGAGAAATGCATCGATATTCAACATCCTAAATGATGTTATTGAAGGCAGCATCGTAAGCTATCAAGTTATCGTGTTATGTTATTGAGCATGCAAGATCCATTTCTTCTGAGCTGAAGGAGTATGCCAAAACAACCCCAAGAACACAGTTGAAATGATTGAACAGTGGTACAGGTCGGACTCGATTATGTATAGTCGACCATTTTTTTCAACAATTATTTTCAAATCCTATACACAATCGAACCTCAAGAAAACAATTTTTCATCAATGTATGAATGTCAAACATTAATAGAAAAATAACTTTTTTGTGATTTGATTATGTACTGAATTCGGAAATTAACGTTGAAAGTGAAATTGCGATTATATACAACTTTAAATTTCCAACTTTAAATTCCGAAAGTAAATTGAAATAAAACACACTTAGAATTCGAATTTCGATGAAACTTTTATTTCAAATTAAAGTTTGGTTTATGCCATTATGTGTGAAATACAACATCATTCAAATGTCCACCTAGGGCTTCCTCGCACACCTTGATCCGGAACAGGTAATTTTCGAAGACTTTTCGGCACATATGGGGCGGTATCTCGGTCATAACTTCACGAATGTTGTCTTTCAAATGTTCAAGAGTTTGCGGAGAGTTGGCATAGACACGGTCTTTCGCATAACCCCACAAAAAAAGTCTAGCGGGTTCAAATCGCATGATCTGGACGGCCAATTGGCATCACCAAAACGCGAAATTATGCGTCCCTCAAATTTCGTTCGCAATATGGCCATGTTCGGTCGTGTTGTGTGGCACGTGGCGCCGTCCTGCTGAAACCACATGTCATCCGTATCCATATCTTCAATTTGTGGCAAAAAAAATCGGTTAACATGCGGCCATGCCGTCTCGCCGTCTTCATTTTCAAAGAAATAGGGCCCGATGACTCCACCAGACCCTAATGCGCACCAAACAGTGACTTTTGGCGGATGCAATGGCCTCTCAACAATCACGTGTGGATTTTCTGAGCACCATATACGGAAATTTTGGGTGTTCACATAGCCGCCGAGCTCGAAATGTGCCTCATCGCTGAAAAAAAATTTGATGCGAAAATTCAGAATTTTGCTGCTGTTGTTCGTTCACCCAATCGACGTATGTCCGACGCATTCCATGGTCACCACGCTCTAATTTTTGTACCAGTTGGACTTTATATGGATGTAGGTGCAAGTCCAAATGCAAAATTCGCCACAATGATGTGTTTGACAAGTCCAATTGCTGAGCACGCCGTGGAATCGAAAATTCGGGTCATCCTCCACACTGGCAGCAACAGCAGCAATATTTTCGGCCGAACGCACATTACGATGATGCACAGGTTTCACAATATCCGCTACGGATCCAGTTTGTTCGAATTTACGCACTACATTAGCGATTGTGTGCTCTGTAGGCCGTCCATGACGACCAAAATCCGTCCGTAATGTTCGAAAAACATTTGCCGGTTTTTCATCATTTTTATAGTATAATTTAACAAAATTAACACGTTGTGCGATGCTAAAACGATCCATACTGTAAAATGGCAGACATTCAACTAACGATATGACGCTTTGGTTGACAGCTATGACAAACGGTTGTCAGCGCAGGGCTGTATACTTTCGGAAGCCCGAAATGGAAAACCCTGCTTGCTTGCTTGTAAAATCGAGTTCGACCTGTATCATATATCATTACGATTATATACTGTCAAAATTCACGAATCTCACCCCGATCGAGAAATTATGATTATTACTCGCAGAATAGATCGTGACGGTGTTCGCAATAAGAAACCAGTTGTTTGAGAAAAACTTAAAATGCTAGCGCATCGATTCCGCAGTATAACATAACCGCATGTGCAAACTTTTTTCTCGCAAATGGCTCATGAACAGTTTCACGATTGTGCATGATTGGTTTCAAATATTTTGTTTAACACTGTACGAACGAATGTTTTTAAAATGATTGGTGATACACACATTACGACAATTCTACACATAATTGACCTCTAGTGTTACTGTTAGCAATCGCAGTTGATACTTCTTTCTAACGAAAACAATTTTTAATCTAAAATGACCAGCCCTCGTTGAGAGGTATCGCACGTACCGTGACCGGAATAATTCTTAGCAATAAACAACTGAAACAGAAACAACCACTTAGAAAAAGTGTAGTAGGCTTGAAATATTGTGACGCGGGAAAAATATCATGTGTATAAATGCCTCACATTTCTATTAGAAATTAATTCTCTCATTTTCGTTTTTCGAAATTTATTCTGAGGTCAATGTAATGGGGACGAAGTCCTCGGCGATTTTTGAAATGATGTTGTTCATTCGGAATTCATTCTGGAGGGCAAACCGTTCAATGAAGATTATTACCTTGGCGTTATGAGGCGCCTCACCCTTTCAGTACGAGCGTCGTATATAGGCGACATCCGCGCGACGACCTGTATGTACGAGTGGTCGTCTATAGACGACATCAAGGTGATACTGCACATCGAACACACCAGCGTACTTTTCGGCGCAGTGCTCCGTTCAGCGGTAGCACTCCGACGGAGCACACTGCCGCATTGAAAGGGTTGAGAAAGAAAATTCGCTAGTGTGAAAGAAAGAAAATTTCGCATGAGAGATGACAACATGAAAAAGTAAAACGGCTTAAACGACTATCTCATGCTCCGATCGAGCTCGAATGTTGCATTCTGCAATCCGTTCGACTTCAATCGAGCAGTGAACTTCCATTTTCGACATTTCATTATCATTATCAGAAAAAAAATTTGTTTAATAATTTTTATTAATTTTTTCACAATTTGGGGAAAAAACATGTTACTTCATTGCATAGAATATATATATTCGATATGGAAGAGTAAATTTTCATCCATAGTTTTATTTTGAAAGTGTTTATTCCACCTGAAAATTAATTATCATTTTCGCTTTCCGCTGACAGAACACGAAGCTCAATGCCGTCAACGCAAATTGATCTCTGTCAGAATGTATGTTTCACTCCAGAGATGCCAGATGATTTTCTAAATCTGCTAAAAAGCCAGTAAATGTTTGCTAATATCTGTCAACTAAGATTGGTCGATCTTGGATCGATATCCTGAAGATTAAAAAAAAAAATTATACTACAGTAAAAGCTCGATTTTCCGCGGAATTGGCTGCAAGGTTCCGCGGATATCGCAATAGACGGATTTCACGCCAACTCGTCTTAGGAGTTGGCAGCACCATATCAGATTGCAGTGAAACGTTTTGAGTGTGAAGATATTGGTCATTTAAGCAACTTTGCATACTTGAAATATTCCAAAAATAATTGGACCACTTTTTGAAAAGGGCCAAAGTTTTTTTAAATTTTTTTCCAAAAATTTCTATCTCAAAAACTATAAGATTTACAAAATTTTGATCAAAGAAGAAATTGTAGGAAATTGTTCAAATGTTCATAAAGAAATATTTTAAAATTTATTGTTTTTAATTTACACCAATTTTTTTTTTCAAAAACTCAAATTCAATTTTCTCAAAAACTTATTTTTTTCAAATTCTCAAAAAAATTGTGTGAATAGCCCATACTTTTACAGGAAAAAAGTTTTTCTAACAACAACTTTTTTATATTTTCTTTGAAAAAAATACAACTAATCCTAATTTTGTTTAAAATCAAGATAGCAATTAAGTTTAATCGACAAAGTTTCAGATCTTGTTAAAATATAAACTTTTGTCGAAGACGTCAACTTTCTATCTTTTATAGTTTTTAGAATATAAGTCAGTTCTGTATGAAGACTCCTGAAAAAAATAATGTTTTGCTCGAAACATTTTTGTGTGTAAATTCTCACGTTTGACATGTTTCTAAATAGAGAAAAGTTTGCAGAGCATTCAAAATGCGATAATTTATACATAAAAATGTAACAAATTGAACATTAGTAACATTTTTTCGAAAAAAAACATGAAAAAGTTTTTGTTCGAAAACCATAATTAAATTCCATTTGACTAAAATTTTGTAGGTCTGATCGATTTTTTTGTAGTTTTTTTTAATTTTAAGTTTTTTCAACTTTAATCAACTTTAATCTCTTAAATAATCTTCATTGAAGAACTATAAGATCTACAAAAATAATTTACTTCTTCTTTCTTCTTTGACCAAAATATTGTAAGTCTTATAGTTTTTAAGATATAAATTTTTGAAAAAAAAAATTTAAAAAAAACTTTGGCTCTTTTTAAAAAGTAGTCTAATTATTTTTGGAATATTTCAAGTATGCAAAGTTGCTTAAATGACCAATATCTTTACACCCAAAACGTTTCACTGACCATGACCAAAATAAAAGAGCACTGACAAATTTACAAAATTTACTGACAAATTTTGATCAAGGTTCTACTGTACTCAGTGTAGTACTCAGTATCAGTATCAGATTCAACCCAACAGTGGTGCGACAACGAAGGCATCACTGTGATTTCCAAGAGGTCGAATCCGTGAAGAGCAAATGAAAAAGGGTAATACAGATTACATGCGAAAATGAGACCTAGTTGCCAAACAATTGGACAAACAACTGAATCAAAGGATGATAAACCATGTGCGGGAAAAAGTCCCAGCTATGGTAAGAAATTAGACTGAAACAATACCCTTATAATATACATAATACTCAATACTATGTTCCCGTCACATTGAAAAATGGAATTTTGAAGGGTTGCGTCCGAGACTCGATCGCGTAGTTGGCGTAAGTTTACGTTACAGTATTCGTTGCATGTAGATTCCACTACTGGCTTCAATTTACCCGTGGCGAGCTATTTTATATTCTCTTGATCAGGTACAAGAGGGCACACTGCTTGCTTGTGTCGTCAGAGACGATTTCGTCACGCTGCTTGATTTTGTAATCTATGGTGAGGAAACGCTTTGCGGCCTGCACAAATGTATGAAGAATATGAAGCTGTAAATTCAACGCATATAATTAATTGAATATTGAAAAAAAAAAGGATTTTTTATGTTGCATTAGATTGTAATGTGCTTCCAAATTGGAGACGCATTAATCGTATGATTTAAAGTCTCCGTGAACAAAGAAACGAAAAATAAGCGAGTTTCCTAAAGACGTAGGGACTTATTCCTGTTTCTACTTCACAGTGAAAACGAAATGAAGTGTATCTGCGATGACAACGGTACGGTGTCGACATCTGGATACGAAATTAGTTTTTCACTAAAACTTATCATTATTATGTGAAATTATCGTCAGATACAATTTTTGTAAGAGATTATTTTACCACATGACGAAAACAAAGTTTCCGATTTTTATTTTAACACTAATTTGATACGGAGAAGTCACTTTTCATTCATAATTTCTATTTAGGAACACCTTCATTCTGCCTAAAACCCATTATTATCTTTGACTACCTTGTCAAACGTAGTTCAATGGCGTGCCGTTTATTCCGTTTTCACCGCGATGTGTGTATGGGAATAAGGCCTGTAATCCTATGTCAAAAAAATTAATATTCACAAATTTACATGATTTGCGTGTTCAACCCTTACGGTTCGTTTCATAACTATAGATCACTTCATTTTTGTGTTTTCAGAGTTATATAGATGTTTGGATGGAGTGATGTTAATTGGGTAGGTAGGTTATAACAACTATCTACAAGGTTTTGAGTGGCAGGATCAAACATATACGTAAACAAACGCAGAAGGCCTTGCAACGGAAAATTCCGCCGGAATAAATGAGAATCGAACTCGGGGTATAATATCACAGAATGTAGAGTTGGGTATAATGTCGCTAACCACTCGGCTACGAGAACTACAAAACAATTTCAGGCAATCTGACCTATGACACATACATCTTTGTTCTAAGTAAAATCATATAGACTATTTTACCGCAACATCACATTTTCCTCATTATTTGAATTTATACTACCACTATACGATCACTCACTAGTGTCACTTTTCAATAAGAAATAATTTGTTGTTGTTTCTGAATTTAATTCACAATATACAAGTTGTCAATGGTTGTGGTACATCTCAACTAACAGTTTTTACATTTAGGTTTTTTATTTTTCATTTCACAGTTCAACACCGAGCACATGTTGGATTTCCACTAACGCATTTGCGCATTTCGACCCGTTATCCCATAATTGGTGAAGGTTCACACACGATAAATACAATACGGTAGCGCAACTTATGAGAAAGGCCTTTCAACCATCTTGGATTTTGTATGTAAACAATATGCAATATTTTGCAATATCTTTTTTTTGCTCTTTGTGTGTGGTATTGTTTTGGTGGGAATAAGAGCATTGAAAAATTAAAAGGTATGTCTTTTACGGTTAAAGTTAGGTTTGTAATATACTCTATCTTATATGTTTCAGCTCAAGAGAATAAATCGACTTTCGGTGTCGGTCGGTGATGGAGGAATTTTTCCCGCATTTTGCAGTTAGAGACGTCGGTTAATTATTCGATTGTAAGGTTTCTGGAATTTCAAGTTTTCCTATATCTAATATTCTTTGTTTATGTGTTCTTGGTTAACAAAAACCTAATGCCTGTTTTTGATGGGGCATAAAAAGATGATATAAAAGGATTTCTAGGAACTTCCTGCGATTTGTTTTATCGTCGATATTGTTCAGCTCATATATTATAGAAAAAAACCCGAAGCTGTAACTGTAAAAATAACCATAAGCCACCGATTAATTTATAATTTACAGTTTACAATTCTTCCGCAAGTGCATTTATTTCACATATTTAGTGAACAACTAAACGAATGTCAAACATTTGTACTTTACTTTTGCACGTATGAATCTAACGACGAGTATATCGACGAATAATATATGAATCCGTTTAATCCGGTGACAAAAGGACTAAAATCAAATAGGAATAGTCCGAAAATGATATTATGCATTAAATTTAATAAATATTCCACGCCACTGACATTAATTTATACATTTCATTGAACAATATTCTAAAATAGGAAAAAAAGTCACTTGTCCAAAAAAGTTACTCCTGTACGCGCGTCAGTGTCTCAGACCGAAGGTGGTGAAAAAGTGACATACGTCCCCTTCGTACCAACTTATACGATACGCTAAACGATGATGAACAACGAATGACGAAGCTAGAGAGAATCGCAATGTCGTAGTGCTGATGTTTTCTGAAATGAACGAATTATTGATTTCTTGGTCTCTCAGACCTATGCGCGAGTATAGGAGTATTAACCGTCATGGTATTTCGTCGAAATTCTTCGGATATGCTAAATCATTTACGGTTGAACCATAAAAATGATTCTCAGGTGGTGGAGGAGACTGGGAAGAAGAATTTAGGGTCTGCAGGAGTAAAATGCGGACTTAAAGAAGGTGGTCTCAGCTCCCGTTCTATAATAGTAGTATTCAAATTCAGAGTGCCGAGGAAAATATACCATACTAGTGGTCAATGATTCTATAAATGTACCTCTTTTGAACTAGTAGCTATAAGGACCAAGCAGAAATATTCAAACAGATCAGCTATTTCATTCAACATTCAAAGAACAGGTAATTTTGAACAGAAAAAAATTTATGTTGGTACAATAATAATATTGTGCATCATTCTCATTGTGTACTTTTTTTTTCAATCGTCCTCATAAAATCATGAAATGGTAAATTTAGCAATATACTGAAATACCATTTCATTCAAAAACAATTATTCTGCACCATGTTTATTTCAAAATTATATTTAATGTAACTTTTAAAATTATGACATCATACTTTTTTATTACAAATATGTCTGTTCTTTTTGATTACAAGAAATAAATATTCGCTTGGTTAATCGAATACTGAAAAACAATTATTCGAATGAATCGAATATTTAAAAATGACCCCACGATTAATTGACAATTGAATAAACGAAAAATTTAGATATCTCTATTTGTAGTCAAATCCCTTTCCACAGTCCTCTGTATATTTATACCGTTTCCCCTCGCGCACTTATTGACGACACGGTCACACCTTTATTCCACACATCTTGGGTTCACACACAATTCACTACATTGCTATTCACTATGGCAACACATCCATCCAATGACAAATACAATCTCGCCGCATTGGCTCATGACAACAATATGAAACATTCCGCTTGCCGGTGGATTTTCTATTAACTTTTTAAGCAATATAATTTACCTTTTAACAACAGACTGCTGGTGCTCAGAAATCTGCACTGGTATCCATAATGTGATTTGACTGTGGCCACGTTCATCAACCGGCTGAGTCGCATCGTTGCACGAATATGACATAATACCATTTTACTAGAGCGCGCAGATACGAAGGATGAACCGAACTTGATGAGTATTCCTGCTTTACTAACGCGCGAACCGAACGACTGAGATGAAGAGAGCAACTAAATGTTTACTAAACCAACGCTATCAATTCTTGTCGCTCTTAATGTTTCATTATTTTCCGTTCACCGATTGGCAATTCCACATCAAGGAATACTTATTCCCCGTGATAAGGAATAGTAAATGCCAATGCGGGAAATAAGAAAGTTTGTTGTCAAAACATGCGAAAAGCTAGTAATACAGGGTGTTCTGACAGGTTAGGTTTGTGTATCCAATATGTACGTTATCCTTGTAACGTCTACATTTTCTGTGATTAATGTTTGCAGCTTCCCAGAACGAGTGTTCCAGTTTTAACATAAAACGTGACTAAGCATTTAATGTTGATAACGAATTCATCATACATCATACATTGGAATGCGAAAATCGAACTACGTTAATAGGCAAACTTATTGCGACTTTAGTTTTTACATGTATTATGTTGTGTTGTCTCATCATGCGATCCTCAGCTGACACGCAATCTGTCACGTAGGTTTACGCTTCAGCATGACTATAAATTCTCCAGGCGGCATTTAATCTCTACTCGCAAAGCTCAACTGACCCTTAACTCAATAGCGAGACGTGTCCCTAGCTTCATAGAATGAGTACAACATGTACTTTGACACCATTCTGTTGCAGGCGAACAGATAGTGCAGTATTGTAAACACGTGTTCGCGGGGGTTAAAGCTGCAAATTATGCATCTGTGCGCCGGGGATTCAATCTCATCCTTATCGCTCGCGTAAGTGTGTGGAAGGGACGAAGTTTCAATGGCGGAATGGTGTTCAACAACTTCTCCCCAGTTGATGGTCTAGCTTCACGTTTATCTGAAATTCAAGTTGTGTTTTCGCGGGGTTCATTCTTCCCTGTTCATTAATTCTGTTAACATATCTTCAGGAGAAACAAAATCTTGTTAATGTTCAAATCAAGACGTATATAAATACTAGCAGACCCAGCGAATTTCGACCCGCCCAAAATTGATAATCTGATCGTGGTTTTGCATTTTGTGGATTACAGATGACGCCACTTGAATTTTAATTAGTTATTAAATGCGATTGTTGACACTTTCCAAATTCGATTCAATTTAATACTTTTTATTAACTTTGTGGTAGATGTACGTTTGTTCGGTTGCAAGTAAATGTAATGAATAAGTTTGATTATTCGTAATTCCTCACGCATGTCATGGCGTCTTGGTTTTATTCTCCTCCGACATATGTGAACGGAAGAATTATAAAATGACCAATGTTTATGTAGTTTCGATGATATTGCAAAAATTGTTCGAAAAATGATTATGTTATTGTCAAAACGCATTTCTTCCAAGGTTGTCATGAATGACTGAATTAAAGCGTTATATCCTTCAAATGATTTTTGCAGTTCTTCAAAGATCTGACATTCCATATCATGGCTGCACGTACAATACTGTTCAATTCGGCTTTAAAATTGCCAACGAAATAAATTTGCTGGCCACAACAAGTGAATTTTCACTTGAATGAGAACATTTGTTTTATTTTTTGCGGTGCTGTCTCAATCGTTCAACAGTTGCATGTTTCGCCGTTGCATTGCGTTGCATCGTTGCATTCGCTTCAATGCGTTACTTAGGGGTTTGCGACTACGAGAACCAATGTTCGATTCTCTGGATGCCACATCTATTGACTACTGAATTAAGGAAAACGATTGAAAACCTTGAATTTTCCGGTTTGCAGCTGGACCATCTTCGAATCACTCGAACCTTATCGCTTCGGTATCGTTGCACTGCAGCACTTCAAGAATCACTGGGGACAAGAACGTGTCCACCGGGAAGGAAAATATGTACAAACGGAGGTCGGATAGCACAGTCTGCACACTGTCTGACAATGCGGTACTTGAAGCTACCCGAGGACTGGTAGATTGACCTTTGTACCTTTTTCCCTTATAAGAACAAACGAAGGCCATACAGAGATCACCTGACCACCGAACGACAAACCAAATTGATTATGTTCTCATCGACAGATGGTTCCGACTCGGACCACCATTTAGCAGCGGTATGTTTATCAGATCCGACAAAGCCGGTTCAACATCAAGCAGCTACGGAACCTCCAAATGGTCAAAGACTACGCATATCATCATTATTCCACATCTCCTCACTACTTTAATCTACCTCTGGCAACGCATAAAAACAACAAGAATGTGTGAATGTGAGGCCAAAATACAAAGCACTTTCCACCAGACACGACACGAGAATTGACACGGTACATTCACCGAACAAAATTGTATCACTGTTTGTGTTGCATCGGTAGCACGAGAGCGGAGGACCTGGAAGAATAGTTCTTAAAAGAACTGATAAATTAACTCCTTTTGCTTCGGTAAACTGTGAAATAAAATATTTTACGATAGGGGGAAAGCCTAAACTCGCGCGTTGTATTTTCGTTCAGGTTGTGACAGCTAATTAGAAGCTCGTTTCCTGTTGCTGCTACCGATGTTGTTGTCGTTGTTGTTGTTGTTGCTGCTGCTGCTGATGTTGGATTGCATTGTTTCTCCTGGTATTAACTAGTTCACGGCTGGAAAACGGCTGATCACCTCGCTAGGGCAGTTATTTTTATATATACTGACTGGCGATGCCAATCTTCTCTTCAGGAACTCTACAGGAACAGTGCAGTGCGCGATATCCTCCATTTTTCCTTTGTATCGATCAAAATCGTTGTGGGTGATATCAGCATTAGGGAAGGCAATTGTCTGATCGCTAGTTGATGCAAGACTGTGATTTGAGAGAGAGTTGAATTATAATGGTTTTGAACTTTTGTAGTTCATTCGCCTCTAGGGTTAGAAATTATCAATTCAGAAACTTTAACTAAAACTCTCGGTCTGCCGAATCGTAATTGACTCTGATTTGAAATCGCAAGTGTCTTATTTATATGTAATAAGTCGAAAGCGGACGGAGCATAAGTTGCAATATTTTCTCGCTCCACATTGTCCGTGCAACGATATTGTACCTCACTGATTCATTGTTTGCTCGTTATTGATAGTATGGATTGGTAAACACAGAGTGCTCCCGTGGCCGAGTTATTAGGTCACACATTATCATGCCGGGGGTTTGAATTCAATTTCCGTTCTGGCCGGGGTACTTTTCATCAAATAAATTTTTTCGACTTACACTTTATTCTAGAATTTGAATACATTCAAGACAGATTATTTGGCCTCATAAATCTCAACTAAGTACCAATAAATGACGTAAGTTTATACCTACATTGTGACGACATAATATCCTTTAGGAACGTTAGTGTCATTCAAGGCAAGCACAGAATTGCTCAGAACAATGTATGGAAAATGGGAATGCTCCTAATTTTCGAGAATTTACACCTTACCTGCGACCGGGACTTCATGAAAACTAAACCCTGACCTTTCAGTTTTTTTTATCCCATCCGTTTATTAGGCTCATTTAGCAATTCAGCTGTCACAGAGCCGAATTTATTCGTATACATTTTTATGTTAAGATAACTATTGTTGTATATTATTTAGGCTTAAGATTCCTATCCATCGATAAACATTTGTTTTTTTTATGTATAACACAGTAGCTGTTTAGGCCTAAGAATATTCCAATTCTATCGATACACAACACATGCCGAGTATTCCATTTCTATCGATACACAACACATGCCGCCTTTTTCGGCGTTAGAATATTCCTATTGTTCGAATGTTCACAGTTGGACTGTTCACAACGGGACTGCTGATATGAGGCTTCCATTGCTGTGTTAGAATTAGCACCAATTACCGATGCAGCAGATCGTAATGTGAGCGGTAAGGGACTGGGATCACCGACACATGATGATTGTTGCGTGGACGTAGTAGCTAGAATAACACACACAGATGGTCAGTTGAGGGGCCCTGAGTTATTAGCTCATGATCGTTCGCTTAGTAGCGGACACGCAACCAATTAGGCTACGAAGACCCCCGACCAGAAACCTTTCAGTTGAAGGATGTCGTTTTTCAAATCTGTAGCTTTTCCCACCCAAATGTGGGCTACATCTGTGATATAACCGCAAGGTTAACGTGGGACTACCATTGGCATTGAAGTTGCATCTAAATCAATTATCAATAAATGGATGAATGGATATTTTGTTTTCCTTTTGAATTGTCTTGCGTTCTATTCGAAACAATATACTTTCGTTTCTTTTGATGCTCGTCACTCAAATTTTCAAGACAAGATTATTTAATACTCCGTATATCCGAAATGTCTTTTCATGATACAAAAAATCATCACGGGAACACCTAGTTAAGTACCCAAATGTGTGCGAAACCTAATTTCATCCCTTGGATGCACTCACAAGCAAACGATTTTGCATGTCCGGTCATCACGGCAGTAAAAGAAAAACTGACAGATGTTGGCCAGCCAACCTATCATGTATCATGCATTATCCGCAGACCAATCGAGACAAAATTGAAATTAACTTTAAAATGATTTAAATAATTTGCTTTCGAAGCAGTTTTGAGGTATTGAATCAAGTTTTTATGGGCAGTGAGTAATATAAAACATCTCTCGTAGATCTTTTATCTTTAGAATAATGTTATGTTCATACCACTTCGTTCATTCGTTAGAGAGATATTAACTCCCAAAACTTTGTACTTCGAACGTAACCCCCTCGTTCTCGGGACTTTGATTTTACACCCCAGTACAGAAATGAAAGATGTAGAATGTCGAAATAATAAACATAAAAAACCAAGAAAGATTCTATAACACGGAGTTTTCCATAGTGACTTGTTTTGTCAGATTATAGATAAATTAGATGTCACCCCTCTAAGGGTGACACCCGGGGTGGAACGCCCCTTCCGCCCCCCCACACACTACACCACTGCTGTTCTACATTGATGATTGAATGGTTCATGTAATTAACCTCAAATAATACAATAGTGTCTTAAAATGGTCTGCAAGCTGTCATTAAACACGATACAAGAATTTAGGTCTTTGCGTTTCATAATGATCAGCTGATTTCAAGTTTCTCATTATTCTGTGGACGCTTTTCACTTGTCACACGTTGTTTAGTAAAAATGGCGAAGATTATTTTTCTACAAATATTTATTTTAGTATCCCTGGTAATTTTATTTGTTTCAATAAGTATAGGTTTGAATGTTTTGACCGTTGCTGTATTATAAATTTGAAACGGCATGAATTTCATTATTTTCTAATAGGTCTTAAACATCAATTTCATTGTTTTATCTCATGAAAATATTTTTCAAGAAGGAATAAACACTCTTTATTCTTTTATACTTCATGTAATACTTTCCACAAAAAAAAACTTACTCTTGATCTAGGACAAAGGCAAAAAAAATCATCTCAAAAACAAACAAACAATACAGCATCCAGAAGTTTTGATCATCATGTAGAAAACTTTTAACTTTTTCAGAGTATCTTTATTATTAATTAAAAAACCATCAAAATAATTTTTTTCAAAGGTGACTGAAGTGACATTTGACTTTATATTTTGAGGACTACGTCTTTCATTTCTGTACCGGGGTGGAAGTTCAAAGTTTCGAAAACGAGAACGTTACGCTTGGAGAGTGCAAGGGTTTGAGCGTTAATACCTTTTTACAATACCATAAGATATAAATGACATAAGTTTTACGTAAGAGGATTACAGAGGCTACTCTTGATCTAGGACAAAGGCAAAAAAAATCATTTCAAAAACAAACAAACAATACAGCATCCAGAAGTTTTGATCATCATGTAGAAAACTTTTAACTTTTTCAGAGTATCTTTATTATTAATTAAAAAACCATCAAAATATTTTTTTTCAAAGGTGACTGAAGTGACATTTGACTTTATATTTCGAGGACTACGTCTTTCATTTCTGTACCGGGGTGTAAGTTCAAAGTTTCGAAAACGAGAACGTTACGCTTGGAGTGCAAGGGTTTGAGCGTTAATACCTTTTTACAATACCATAAGATATAAATGACATAAGTTTTACGTAAGAGGATTACAAAGGCTACTCTTGATCTAGGACAAAGGCAAAAAAAATCATTTCAAAAACAAACAAACAATACAGCATCCAGAAGTTTTGATCATCATGTAGAAAACTTTTAACTTTTTCAGAGTATCTTTATTATTAATTAAAAAACCATCAAAATAATTTTATTCAAAGGTGACTGAAGTGACATTTGACTTTATATTTTGAGGACTACGTCTTTCATTTCTGTACCGGGGTGTAAGTTCAAAGTTTCGAAAACGAGAACGTTACGCTTGGAGTGCAAGGGTTTGAGCGTTAATACCTTTTTACAATAGCATAAAATATAGCATGAAAATCTGCTTTTTATTGTGATTGGAAAGTGACGGGAAGATGGTCTCGGTCGCTTAAACACTATGCATTTCTCTCCCAATTCCATTTCTTTTCTGCAACCGGAGCGTTTAGCGAGAAATGAAGTGTGGATGACAATTCGATACACATTGTTTCAAATTGGTGACATTGGCTATGGATTTGATAGCGAAGACAATGAAATGTTTGATACGATAGTAGGAAATATTCCACCATATCAAAGAAACCATATTGTTTGATGAAAGCAGGATTTTTAATACCATTTGTTGACGAATGCCACAATTAATCAATGAGAGGGGTTTTACTAATGCTGGGTATTTTCGGGGAGAACTCGATTCCTCCTTAGAGCGTTCATAATTCTTTCCCAGCTAAACGAAGTGGTGGTATAATCACTTTATTCGAAATATAAAATGTCTACGCGTTAACTATTGAGCGGAAGAAAAATAATAAATTGCTTCTATAACAGGCTATTGAAATCATCATTGTCTGTATACAAACTGGCACCCGCTCGGAAATAAATTTGGTTGGTATTGCGATGTGAGGATGGTCACGCTCACACGCCTATGAATTATGCTCTTCTGCCAATTCCATTTATTTTCTGCAGCCGGACAGAGTGGAGCATTTAGTGAAAGCAAAGTATCGATGATAATTCAATACATATGTGCGCCATTGACTATGAATTTAATAGTGAAGAATACGAAATTATGGTGGTATTATTTGTGCTGAGTAATTCCGCGGAGGAATCCATTCTTTTTTCAAGCGTTTATAATTCTGCTCCGAATAAGTGAAATGGTATGATAACTATTTCATACAAAGGATAAAATGTACAAGAGCTATATTCTTGCTATTCATTGACACGGACAATTGTTTCAATTGCTCAAATTTGCTTTGAAATCATGTTATTGACGAATTTCTTGCCAACTCTACTGGCCGTTGGCAGCACCATCTCAAATAGCAGTGAAACGTTGTGGGTGTAAACACATGGATCTTTTGAGCAACTTTGCATACTTGAAATATTCAAAAAATAGACTTTAGCACTTACAATTTCCTACAAGTCGTTCATACAAAAGAAGATGGGCACTTTTAAAGGGAACAACAACTTTTTCATGTTTTCTTTGAGAAAATACAACTTATCCTAATTTTATTTGAAGTCAAAAAAATGTTAATTTGAAAACAATGAGATCTTTAAAATGATGTTCAGAGAATGAAATGTACGAAATTATGTAGCTTTCAATTAAAAAATATCAAACAAATTTTTGAAAAAAAATTCACTGAAAAAAAAATTTTGAAAATTAAAATTTATTTTTCTCGAAAATATGTGTTTTCAAATTTATGAAAAGAAAAGATATAAACAGCCCTTACAATTTCGAACAAGTCACCTATAAATCCGAAGATGGGCACCTTTACAGGGAAAAAGTTTTTTTGACAACAACTTTTTCAGGTTTTTTATTGAAAAATTACTATTAATTACTATTAACATAAACAACTCGTAACATTTTTATGTATAAATTATCGCGATTAACATGCTCCGAAAACTTTTTTTCTATTTAAAAACATGTCAAGAACATGTCAAACGCGAGAATTTACACATAAAAATGTTACGAATAAAACATTGTTTTTTCAAGAGTCTTCGTAAAAAAATGTCCCTTGTTCCGGTAACTATAAAAGATAGAAAGTTGACATCTTCAACATAATTTAACAAGATCTAAAACTTTGTCGAATACGCTATACCGCTATCTTGGCTTTAAACAAAATAAGGATTAGTTGTATTTTTCTCTAGGAAAACATGAAAAAATGGTTGTTAGAAAAACTTTTTTCCTGTAAAAGTGCCCAGCTTCCTATGTATGGACGACTTGTTGGAAATTGTAGGGGCTATTCACATAAATTTTAAGAATTTAAAAAAATACGTTTTTGAAAAATTGAGTTTTAATTTTTTAAATTTGGTTTTTCTTTGTTTTGTTTTTTAGTGAAATTTAAAAAAATAATTTTTGGTAAAATAAATTTTTGGTAAAATTTAAACAATTTCCTGCATTTCAACCTCTGACCAGAATTTGGAACGTATCATAATTTTCGAGTTATATTTTTTGTAAAAAATTGAGTAAAATATTTTTAACCCTTTTCAAAAAGTGGTCTAATCCTATCTTGAATATCTCAAGTAATCAAAGTTGCTTAAATTACCCATGTCTTTACACCCACAACGTTTCACTACTATCTGAGATGGTGCTTTCGTCTGCTGAAATCATACTAATCTGTATGTAAGCCGGTACCTGCTCGAAAATTAATTTAGTAGTGATTGTAAAGTGACAGTTTGTGAAAGAAGCAGTTAGAAGGAATTTTCTTCACTAGGGTCCTTCTCAGGGTTTGAAATGAATGTACTTTAAAATTTCAAGTCTCTATAATTCAACTAGAAGAAGAGAAAAACAGGGAAATAATTATAGGTTAGAATGTACACGAATGCCGCAATCGATCGATGATTCAAATTGTTTGAGAGGGGGAAAGTGTTTATGATTTGCGCGAAGGAATCGATTCCTCTTTTGAGCGTTAACAATTCTTTTTCGGCTCAATAAAATCGTATGATAATCCCTTTTTTCGAAAGATAAAATATCTAAGAGTTATAAGTTTGTTACTTATTTTTTTTTTCAAAAATATATATTTTTATCAAGGCTCATATGGCGTTAGCCTCACGGGGCCGGGAGTTCAATACTTTGACAATTTTTCTTATTATCTATGTAAGTAATATGTAACCGATTACTCGCGGTTGGCTCGAGGTTAGTATTACAAGTGTTTTCGTAATTGGGATGTTGCTGTCTCCAATGCTCTGTACGTGTGCCCGACACGGGATACTTCCTATTTGGATGCAGCTGACCATTAATCAGCAACGCCCCCCTAGTCTGTACCTCATATCTAGCGTGGTGCGTCTTTCTCGACTCGAGTAATCCAGGATAGAATGGTCACTAGCCGGCGCAAACATCAGTTCGTGTAGAGTTGTCATGAGCGGTACAACCTTTGGCTCTTGTTGAATGATCAGTGGACTGCACAACCTTTGGCCCGTGTATCTGTAAAGAGTGTGTGTATGTATTGCCGCGACTAAGTAAAAGTTTATCGATAGGATAGGAGGGATATGAAACGGGGACACAATGAAGGAAACATCATTAAACGTTGACATCGGCGTTTCTGAGGAACAGGTATAGATGAAGCAGAAGATCAGGATCACGGCTACCTAAGATATCTCGGACGGGGATCTCCGATTGTCTGCCTTGTGCTCTCAGTGCTCTAGAGAGCTGAGAGCGAGCAGTATGGAACCGGATACACGACCAGACAACATGCTCGATGTCGTAGTAGTCATCGCCACAATCACAAAGATTGTTTGCTGCGAGCCCAATGCGATAGAGATGCGCGTTTAGGTTGTTGTGATTGGACATAAGCCGAGATATCACGCGAATGAAATCACGACCTACATTCAATCCCTTGAACCATGCACTCGTCGAGACCTTAGGGATAATCGTGTGTAACCAACGACCGAACTCATCTCCACTCCACATGCGCTGCCAACTTACGAGCGTGTACTGACGAGGAATGTGGAAAAATTCATTATAAGCAATTTGCCTTTCAAAAAGAGTGCCTTCTAAAGCGCCCACCTTAGCTAGCGAGTCCGCTTTCTCATTCCCCGGAACTTATATGAAACTTGACTGAGAAATCAGTTGGAGTAGATTTTCGAAATTATCAATCACCAATGGATGAGAAATCTGTAGGATAATTCTGTGAACCGAAGAGTAAGCGGGGTTACTCCTGCCAAGACTTCGAGACTCATCGTATGTGTCGAATGCAAACACCCCATGGCTATACGCAGGCAACGATATTGTATTCTCTCCAGCTTGAGAATATGAATCCTGGCAGCTGATCGGAAGCAAAAACTGCCATATTCTAACACTGATAATATCGTTGTTTTAAATAACTGAATGAGGTCTTGTTACTTATTGATTGCTAAGCTAATGGTAGTCCTACGTCAATCTTTCGGTTATATCATAGATATATCCCACTTTTAGTTTTTTCTTAACCTTTCCATTTGCTTTTTCATCAGCGGTTTAAATATCACAAATTTTCACAAAATAGCTACAGTGACTTAAAGTCGAATTCGAACCTTACCATGCAGATTTCTTGTTACTACTTTTGAAAGTTGAAAACAAGTTTTCGAACCATTTTATTTAGATAATACATTATTTTAAAGCTTAAGCCTTCAGCTTTTGGAACATTTGACGGTCATATTTTTAGCTTGATGTGTGTAGATGTAGTGGACAAAAATATCGGAAAATTGATTTTTTTCTGTTTTTTCAAAGATAATATTGGTCCTCAAAATCTTCTAACCAGCTAGCTAGCTTTCATTCGGTTTCTATAACGTTGATGTTGGACCCTCCCATACAGAGATACTTTTGTTTGAATGAAAAAATAATGAAGATGAATAATTCAATAAACATTTATCGCACCGCAAACCGTAATCTAGTTTTGAAATCCCAAACAAAAGCTGTACAAGCTGTACAATTTGCTTTGACGAGAACAAAATTATTTAACATTTTGCATCAATTTTATAAAAGTGTCAAAAATAGGGGGTTTTGGAAAATCTCTCCCAAATCCGGAACACTTTGAGTAATTGAAACCATTAATGACACGTTGTCCCACCATAAGTATTCGAGAGCATTCGATGGACGTCAATTACATCTTCATATCGATGCAAAAAATAAAACAAAAATTTCTTTGAAAGACGATAATCCATCTAGTGAAGTAACAGATAGTCAATAGCTTTATTATTCATATACAAACGGTCCAATATTTCTCCAAAATGCAAAATTTAATAGGAAAAAATGAATGCAATCAGTAGTATCTGTGAACAAGTTATTCGAATAAAGAGGCTTAAAGATAGCCAACCTAAGTGCACTTCTGTGAGATGTGTGATATAAGTAATGGATGCATGGTCATTTTAATAAAACATCGGTGGGTGAAAAAAATACTGGTTTTCGAGAATATGGCCGTAATTTGCGTTCAGGGCACGGCATAGTCATAGTCAACTGAGGATAGTCAGCTGACTATCTGACTGACTATATCCGTATTCAGTCGGAAATGACTTTTGGCTTCTTCACACAGTTTCTCAGCCACAACGACTAAACAGTTAGTCGGGTGTTTAGTCGCTATCTCTCTCTACCGACTCGAAATTCTTTCTAGTCAAGTTATCTTCATTGCATTTTGATGTAACTTCCCCCAAAAGGAATTCGTTCCTTATACCAGGGACAAACATACAGCTGTACTTGCGCTGTAATACTTATGACAGACATACAACTGTACTAGCGTTGTACTTCGAAAATTGTATGTCTGTCACCATGTACAGCGCTAGAACCATGCAAGCAACTCAGTACAATCGCTGTACCTGTACCGACCTATTTTACCGCTGTACATGGTTACAGTTGTACTGTGCGCAGCGCCATAGACGGTTGGTGGTGGGTAGCATGAACAAACCGAATCAAAGCACTTGGTAAACGTTCTTTTCATTGATTTTCTCATAAGTTAATAACTCATATTGGAGGCTTTTTTGTAGTGTTTGATAGTTTAGACGTTAAATAAAAACCTTTTTCATTGAAATATGTGGTGAAAATTGGGAAAATTTCTTATTGTCAGTTTGACATACGGTACAATGTACAACCAAAGTATGTCTGTCATGGTACGATGGTACCTGTACAACGCTGTACACGTACAACGCAATTACAGCTGTATGTCTGTCCCTGGTATGAGAGACTGTTCGAAGACTTTTCTTTACTGTGGATCCCCAAAATGTTTTGAGCTTAATTGTTTCGTGATTACTCATAATTGGATTTATTGGATTTGATTTATGAATTTATTCATCAACGATGGAATATCTAAATGTCTTGAGGTATCGCTTTCGATAATCAATCAAATCTTGTACTTCTCAAAACTGGTCGCAGAGGCGGTCGATTGGCGAAAGGATTGTCCCTCAACACGGGTGGACTGTCATCATCATTTCTACTCATCCGAGCAGCACCAACTGGACGCAATCCATTACTAGCACCATTGGTGTAGTTGAAACTATTGCGATAATTTAACTCTTGGGCCACTTTGGCAGCCGCAACGTCTCGCCTGACTACCGTGTTTATGTTAATATGTTTCGCCGAAGGCGCTGGAGGAATTGGTTTCTGCGGAATCGGACGAAGTTCGTCGGAATCACTAGCGGAATGCTGCCGGGCCAGTGGTTCGAATGATCGCATCACAGATGTGTGAGGATGTGGTCGTGGATTATCCGGCCAACTTTGTCGGTCATTCACAATTTCGCGTGGTTGTTCTTCGATACTTTCAAGGCGGTGAATGCTGGTGGGTTGGTTGTATGGTTGCCGAATTTGCTCTTGACTGATCGGCTGGCGAGGTCTAAAAATAATACATTTTATTATTTTTTTGCAATGAAAATACCATGGAATATATCTCACTCAATCACATAAGCATCGATTGGTGATCTTCGTACGTCCTTATTATCCCCTACAAATGCTTCATTGATGAAAACACGCTGTCAACGAGGAAGGCATGAGAAGTGTAAAAATGTGTTCATTAGTAGCAGACAAATAGATAACCCAGTCAATTATTTGAACGGCAGCGAACACCGATTGATTGATTAACAGCGGTAGTTTTATTAGCACCGACACGCCCATTATGCTGTAGCACTATTCGACTTATCGGCCGATAGCAAATTTTACACACATGATATGATTCATACCTTCCCCCGCAGTTGATTGTAGTCGTAAATTTTGAACGTTTGGGTGAAAAGATACGCAGCAAGTCCCACGTTGATTATCCAGAATATCCATCCACGGAAAGCCATCACCATCATTATTCCCGAAACGGTCGCCGCTGAAATGAGAACCTGATCAGCTGGGGTAGAAGCTGTATATGGCCGTTCGTGAAGAGCGCGCTGTAAAAAAATCATGTCAATCAAAATGTTACACGAGCTTAGCTTGAATTATCAACTTTAATAGTATCATAATCCACAGCAAACTGAATCCCTAGTGCAAAATCCAGAACGCAGACGACCACGATAAAGGCGACCCAGATGTATAGAAAAACGTTTATGTACCAAACATATTTCTTACGAGCATCTAGGAAAAAACCAACATATTAGTGAGAAAACTACAAACATCCGAATCGAACTTACTAGTCAGTAGTGTAAGCGAACTGATTCCCCAGAAAAAGTGCAGCATCAGATAGACCCAAAGCCAGGCTTGCAGATCTCCCGGTGAAAGAAGATTGAGCCCTCGAACCGCTGTCATGTCGATGAACGGAATGTTTGTTTGTCCGCATGTTCCTGGTAATAAATTGGATAAATCATGTATGTAGTGTGGTAGTAGTAAAAATTCGGTAATATGAACTTTTTCTCTATTTTTGATTAACACTTCTCGAATAAATGCAACCAACACCAATGAAAAAAGACTGCCCTGGGAGCTGACAAGGCAGATTAAGGCTACGATGGATAGAAAACAGTGCTGGGAGGCGATCTGGCGTAGTGGTAACATCCATACCTCTCACGCAGAGATCACGAGTTCAATTCTCACTCCCGACATTCTTCCAAAAATGGAAGTAAAAGTGACGAACCAGCCGAAATGTGTTGAAAGTCACTATAATAAAGAAAAAAAAAAAAAAAAAAAAAAGAAAACAGTGCTGTGTGCGAATATCGAGTAGATTATCTGAGTCATTCGAGTCCCGCGGGGAGCTTCGACAAGTTGATGGTCTCTCTTGCCTGCTGTTCAACATTGTGAAAAAGACCTCAACCCACCTAACTGTCCCTAGCTGCGGCCAATTGAACGTTACTGGGCCAAGTTCAAGAAGGAAGGTCCAGTGTCTACAAATATGCAGCGTCCACAAAGTGCACAAAGACTAGTGTACAGAATTTGAGTAGAGTTAAATCTAAGGTTCGATCAATTTCTAGAAATCAATAATAAGTTTGATTTTTTAATTTCATTGCTATGTAAACTTAATATTCTTTGATAAAATTCACTTTTGTAAACACTTTCTGAACGTTTTCAGTTTTATTTTGATGTTTGAAAATTTAAGACTACTCTTCGATACACTCCTTAATCAGGGCCATCAACAAGTTTAAAAAGAGGTGAATTACTTGTGTATCAATTGAGAATCGATTCAGTTGCAACTTCAAACAAATTGTTACCATTCCAACGTTAGTCCTACGTCCACACATATATAACCCACTTGAACTCAACATGACAGAACCTTCATCGGAACCCGTAATGAAAAACTCATCACTTAGTATTAATGTGGGATAATCCAATATGTCATCACAACGTCGTGTGGATTCTTGGAAGATTCGACAGAATATCCATTAAAAACATTGCAAGTGCAATTTGATATCTTCATAATTCGAGCGAACAGATCAAGAACTCAATAGCATTTTACATTCAAAGGGTCACATACTGCATGGACTGAAATGTCCCGGGATTTTTCAACCGTTAACCGTCGACCAAAAACGGCGGCTTAATCGAGTGGACTTCTATCGACGTTTTGTGACAATAGATGAAACGTGGATCCATTACCACACTCCTGAGTCCGATAGGCAGTCTACAGAGTGACACTGAGGCATATTTCGTAGACCTAGACGTTTCGTACTACAGAAAGGGAATCGAAATGTTGGAAACTCGCTATACCAAGTGTATTGCCCTCGAAGGAAACTATGTTAAGGAATAAATACAGTTTTTCCCAAAAAAATTGTTTTCATTAAAAATCCCGGGACTTTTCAGCCCATGAAATATACGAGGGCAGTCCAATAAGTACTTAGCCTTTTAAAAAAGACAAAAATTTTGGAAAAGTGGCGATTTATTTCTCAACATATTCTCCTTCAAGCTCGATAAACTTGACCCAGCGATGCTCCAACTTCTTTAATCCATCTGAAAAATACGTTTTATCGAGGTCTGCAAAGTAGGCCTCCGTGGCGGCGATAACCTGCTCATTCAACTCAAATTTCTGCCCGGTGAGCGACTTTTTCAAGTTTGGAAAAAAAAAGTCACACGAGACCAAATCTGGAGAATACGGTGGATGGGGCAGTTCGCAGTGCAATTCGACCAATTTGGTCGTGGCGACGGCGGAATTTCCATTTTTACAAAATCCGCGGACACACCCGCTGCCACATACGGTCAAAACAAAACTACGAGTCCGATTCGGCTGAAATTTTGACAGTAGCCGTTTACGAGAATGTACTACACGATAAGTAATCTCTCTTGCGATACTGACACCATCGGGCGATGAGGCTAAAGCCGGGTTCAGACGGTGCGAGTAAGCATACGAGTCAGTCTAGTCAGTTACTGCAGTGCCAGTGCCAGCATGCCAGCTAGTGTCATGTGTGATCCGGCGTGCGAGCTACTTCAAAGTTTTTTGAATTTACTCGCACTCGCATCCCTCAAAACGTCAAAAACAAAATTTAGCGTTCGAATCAGGGATGCCAAAAGTAAAGAAATGTCTCTATTTTTAAGATATTTGAAAATATGCGAAGATAATTATAGACTTGAAAATTATAGGAAAAACAAATAAAACCCTCATAGTTTCTAAACGAAATCGTTGTTATTTTGTTTTGCACTCTTTCTTTTTGAGATAGTTTCCTTGAGAATCTTTAATATAGAATCATTATCAGGCACAATATTCATTCAAAATATACTCACAACTTGCAAAAAAAAAGTATTGAAACAGCATACATATTCGATTTAAAAAAGTACATTTTCATTCATTATTTT
This sequence comes from Toxorhynchites rutilus septentrionalis, assembly GCF_029784135.1. Lineage (NCBI taxonomy): Eukaryota > Metazoa > Arthropoda > Insecta > Diptera > Culicidae > Toxorhynchites > Toxorhynchites rutilus. The sequence goes on from NC_073745.1 coordinate 265,794,019, forward strand.
AATTTTTGACGCGTACTTCGCGTATGACGCGTGCATCTACTATAAATCTACTATATTTTTCATTTCACAAATTGGTACACGAAGCTGCTGGCAAGGCGAAATAAATAAAATTAAAAAAAAATCTTTTAGACTGCCATTTATAGCATCACATACTTCCGGAATTATCTTAGCTATGGATGCTTTCGATATACGATATAAAAAAACGACAACAATCTGAACGATATTCCAGAAGAAAGGCACATCAATGTCGTTTTTTAATTTCACTCTTGCATGTATAGCATCTCTCAAAACATCTTGGCGTTGTTTCTTTGGACCAATGAAATCCAACAGTGTTTCCACTTATTCAGGTGTTTTTCTCAACACTGCTCTGTACTCTAGAGGATCATCATTGTAGAGTTCCTTTTCCTTGCATCAAATTAATGGCCCAAATCCTTTTGCCTTTCTGCTTTTTCGGATAGTACCTTCAGTTCGAAGAAATTCAGCACAAAGTATTTTTATACACGTTCAACGTGTATTTCGCGATAAAATTATGTAATGATAAATGCAACTGAAAACCTGAGACGAAAAATGCCAATAGAGAAGTCGATTTCGGATCAATCATCTGTCAAATTCGGACCTGATTGCTGTTTCTGACTATTCGATGGACATTTGAAAAATCATCTGGCATTCCTGGTAAGCCAATGCTGTAGTATCAAGTTTCTCGTCAGCAGCTCACACTGTGTGAACGGACAGGGCGAGTCAAGCAATTGTCAAGCGAGTTCACCGGCCCAGTAGCTGCTCACTGTCAAGTCAGTTACTAGCAACGTATAAATGGGCCTTAAGACTTATCCGACCGCCCTCGTATATTGGGTTCAGCATCAAGTGGATTATTGTTGGGAACTATCGCAGATGAAGTTCTATATTAGTAGTCTGAGTTCAATGTTAATGTCGCAATCACTCAAAATATTTTAGAAGTGCGAGCCGTTCAATGAGATTCCTGGAAGTTTTATTTTACACCTACGGGTTTTTGAATAAGGAGTGTATCGAAAAATAATCTCGAACATTTGATACGATATAACTCACAAACGGTTACATATTTTCTGGACGTGTATTCAGAGCATGTTTTGTTTATACCCTGGTTTTCTTTACACGGGGGATAAATACCTCGTAAAAAACGCGTTAGTTAGAAAATTGGCGTAAAAAATCTCGTAAAAACGCTGTAAAAAAACCGCGGTAAAACACCTGTGTGTACTTGTCAAAAACAGATCACTTGTTTCCGTTTGCAAAGTTGTTTTAAAGATACCGTGAATCGAATTTAAAACCAAAATAAATCGCGAAAAAAACCAAATTTTACCGGGGGAGTGTGAATCGAATAATTAAGAAGTTTGCTAATGATATCCTGGAGAATCTGCCAAGAAGTGGACGTAAACCCGGTTCTAGTGACCCTGGAGTGGACAAGGAAGTATATATCGATTTTCCTCTATTCGTGACTGGGTCAATAAATTCGGTGCCATCATCGAAATGATCCAGCGGATTAAGAAGAGACATGATTTGAAAACCTACAAGAAGAAGAAAGTACCCAAACAAACTCCGGAACAGCAACATCGTGCTATAACAAAAGCTTGAGAGGTTTATAAGGCTATTCTGGATAATCCCAAACACTGCATTTTAAAGGACGACGAGACATATGCCAAAGAGAACTTCAGAACTCCAGACTACGGATACGACTTTTGCGGTGGAAAAATTCAGCCAAAACGTACTAGCCTGGGAAGCCATTTGCACATGTGGCTTGAATCTTCCATTTTTCTCACAAAAGGGACCATGAATTTTCAAACTTATTTGGCCGAATGCTTAAAGAAGAGATTGCTTCGCATTGAAGGCATGACCTGCCTTCTCTATTCTTGCCAGATTTGACAACGGCTCATTACTTAAAATCTACTTTCCTCTGGTATGCGGAAAACACCATCATGTACTCGACGTACACATTCACCTACCAAATTGTCCCCAGCTGCGACCAATCGAACGTTACTGGGCAATTGTGAATGGCATATTCAAGAAGGGTTGGTACAGTGTCTCGGAACATTACAGACTTCGGAAGAATTGGTAAGCAGCGTCGAGGAAGTGCACGAAACCTACTGTGCACAATTTGATGGGAAGTGTGAAATGCAAAGTTCGACATTCTAGAGAAATTAGCGATCTGCGTGAACTATTCATTCTACTGTCTGTCAACACTGTGAGCAATAATAAAATGCGTTTAACCTTCCTTCTTTTTTTTAAAGAGGCTTTAAACTTTCCAGTTCATTCGCCTCTAGCGTTTAACCAAAAACTTCAACTACCTATTCGCATTTTCTTTACTTTTTAATAATTCGAGATTACTTTTCGATACACTTCTCATCATAAGGTATGTTTATCAAATTTATCATCATTTAACGTTTACTCAATTATGTCTCAATACAATATTTCTTTGAAACAACCGGAGCACGTAATGTGCTAAAAATATTTCGACAGCTGGATAAAATCAGCCCTTATTATTCGTAACAGTTTCAACGAACAGATAAAAATAATTTGATATGTCAAAAAAATCTTTCCGCCACCAAACATTTCGAAAACCCCACAGATTTGATACCTTATCTTCAGATCACTATCGCTATATTGTTATTCATGTGTTCGCATAATAGGGATTATCTCATTAGTCATACCAGTGAATCATTCCTGAACCTTTCTTATTCTGTATTCATTTTTTCACCATGCATTTAGGTGATGCCACAGTGAAATGTCAATGAACGGATGAATTTCAAGGACGGGAGCACAAAATCACTAATCTGTAGGAAAAATACTGTCTATGTGGATTACATTGTTCTGCGAACCTACCTTCAAAATACTGATAGAAGAAGGTCAGAGTTAGAAGTGATCCCAGCGTGTTGGTTTGGCGGGAAAAGTCCATCGAGCAATGGAACGCTACCAAGCCGGTAATCGCAAATGCGATCCATACTAGGGATTGGAACTGGTTTTAATCGGAAGTTGACGTCAATTCACAGTGCGGTACTGAAATTCAATTGCGATATCACTCACTATTCCAAAGATTCCGGCAAACTTTGCCACTGCCCTGAAAGCATCATAATTCACAAAAACCATTTTTTTATACGTGTGAGTGCACTATCTCCGGAGCGACGAACAAAATTCACACATCAGTTTGGTGTTCTTAAAACTATTTGTATACATAAAAAACTTTACATATTTTGAGAAAGCGAAATCTTATTGCATAATTCGTCTGCAAAACAAAAATAACTGCTATCGAGAACGCGGTCAAATCAAAACTGACTGTCCCAATTGGACACCTTTTCCGGTTTGAAATAACATACAAGTTGACATCAGAAAAAACGATATCGTAACCTCGGCATATCGCGGTTCTATCGATACCTAGACAAGCAGGTGGAAAATCTTATCTTTTCATCATGCTATCCACCGGCGCCCTCCACGCTTTCCGAAATGTATCCCAGAATGAATGGCCCATGGCTTCCGATAACAGCAGAGGCGCATGAAATTGATGCACTTTATATCTTAACTTATCATCGGTGGTAATGCCGACTTTTTTCCGATAGAAATATTTGAAGCATGATGTAAATAAATTATTTGGACAACAGTTGGATAAAGCAAAGGATAGTTTAATGTGAAGGCTATCGCCTTCCTTCATAGTAACTGTTTCATGGAAAATATGACAGCTCTCAATTTTCTAATATTAGATGCAATACCTTCAAGCTGCAGATCCATACATACTCTACGTTCCTATCAGGTTGGCTTTGAAAACATTATGCATCCGGTTTGGTAGGGTACATAGCATTAGAATGAATTTAATCCACCAATGTACACTTTGCAATACATCAGGTGTATGAACATTGGATTAAGGATTTGAGAAAACAGATGTCGCATCAATACTCTGTATATGCTATGAAGATTTTACATTTATGAGCTCATGAGCTCATAACATATCCTAAAATCAGAGAGGTGTTTTTTTTTTGTTTTGAAGTTATGATTTTTTAAGGATAACCGAAGGTCCAAAAAATCCCCATTTACCCTTTTTCCAGAAATGAAAAAAATCATAACTTTTGAAATACAGTAGAACCCCGATTATCCGCGAAACAGTCGGGCTAGCTCACCGCGGATCACGAAAATCGCGGATAACACAACAAATGACTATAAATGAGGTGCAAACACAATAAACAGATATTTCAGCATGAAAACAATCAATACAGAAATCATTGAACTATCCATCTGTAAGGTCGTGTATACCAGTTGTCAAATAATGTTAAAGTCATGACCAAAACAAAAGAACAAAAACCTACCACTCATTGACACATTTTGGACAGGTCCATAGAATTATTGTAGAACTCGATTTCGCGGATAAACCGCACCGCGGATCATCCGCTCGCGGATAATGGGGGTTCTACTGTACTAGACCAATTCAGATGATCGACATATCAAATTGAAGCCAATAATATTCATTCAAAAAATGGATGTTGTTTTCATAATTCTTGATTGTATTTGTTTTTTTTTAAAGTTTACATGGTTTCGGGACCAAGGGCGCCATATTTTTTTATATTTTTTCTTGAAAGTTGAGGTTCTTTTACAAAACATCTGCAAAAATCAGGTAGGTTTTTTTTTGGTTTTCGAGGTTATGATTTTGCAAATTATAGATGTTTCGGTTGCAATAGCTTAATGGACAGAAACTAGGAACATGGGAAATTCATTTTTTTTGCTAGTATAATATTTTTCCAAACAAGACTAGTTAATTCGCTCCAATTTGATATATCGATCATATGAACCGGTCTAGTACATCAAAAGTTATGAAATTTGAAAAAAGGGGAAAATATGATTTTTTAAAAATTCATGGCTCTAATATGAAAAAGAACACCTCTCTGATTTTTGGATATGTTGTGTAAAAAATCCTAAGCTTTCAAGAAAAAATATATAGCGCCTTTGGTCTGGAGACCAAGAAAACCATAAATAATAAATACAATTTATAATTACGACAACAAAATCCAATTAGGGGGTCTTCGTAGCCACTTGGTTACGCGTTCGCTTACTAAGCGATCGGTCGTGAGTTCAAACTCAGGACCCTCAATTGACCATCTTTGTGTTGTTATAGAATAACTACGTCCACGCAAACATCATCAGCGATGGAGATCGATCCACGGTCGAAATTAGATCGATTCATCCATACAACTGCTCTGCTCTGCAAGAAACATCGGGCTGCTGTTCTATAAAATAACCCAACAATGATCAATATCAACTGTCTCCGCTGTCCGGTCTGCTGAACAATGGAAGAACAGAAAGAGAACCCTTACGCCGAAATGGCTACTACTGTGTAATTTACCATAATGTAATGGAACAGAAAACTTAACGCCTAAATGGCTACTACTAACTACTGTGTAATTTACAGTTTATAGAAACATAAACATATGTACATGTACACGATTAAAACCCGGCTCTGTTACAGCTAAAATGCTAATGAGCCTAATAAATAAATAAATGGGATAAAAAAAAATAAAAAAATCCGATTCTTTCGCAAATGTAACAAATTTCCAAAGAAAATCGGCTCATTGGCTTCAATTTGATGTGTCGAAAATTTGAATCGGTACCCTAGTTCAAACGTTATGAATTTTCAAAAAAGTCATTTTGGGGAAAAAGTGGAAAATAGTGATTTTTCGGACCACCCCAATATGAAAATGGTTACTTTAATAAAAAAAAATTAAAAAACGGATCTAATGTTTTGGGGAAAAGAACAAAATTAGGGTAAATGATCTTGGTTTGTCCAAACAATGATTATGATTTGTCCGGTTTTAGAAATCACCATTTTTGAATGAAAAAATTCGAATTTTGCATTTGTTGCATTTATTATTGCTTGAGTTTACTGTCATCATTATCATCCATTCATAATTTAGGCTTTCTTCAGAATATTGCCTTTTCTTGGGCATTTTAAAAGTGTTCACCTCAACCCTCTCAACACACAGAAACTTTATTTCTGCTATGCGCGAAGGACACCATAAACAAACAGCAGCGCGCCAAGCGGTTGCCATAGAAATCATATGGACAAAACAACATTAGTGAATCGGACAACTTATGATCAGAATTCAGGTCATCGAAATGCGTTAATTACATGGTTTAGCTATGAAAATCTGATACAAATGTGCAAGCATGATGTTTACAACATTTGTAAGTGTTATAATCCAAAAAACGTCTGAATACGTGCCAAATAATCATCTGGTGATCGATTAAAAGTTAGCTCAAGTGAGGGGCGCATTGACACCAATAGCATGTGGATTGTATAATCTTTTGAAACATGTGAATCCGTAAAAATATACTATAAAACTACTGTAAATCATAAAGAAGACAATATTATTTATATGTTTTAAAATATTCGAAAACCTTATTTGACGCAGGTGCGTTGAACTGGAGCATTCAAAACAGTGGACAAACCATGATCATATTTTCGACTGGACAAACCAAAATCATTTACCTTACCACTTTTCACGAAAATCTGGCAATCACTATATCGGTTTGGCATGGAATGGCAGAATTGAGGTACGAAAAAGTAGGTGATCATGGCTCTGTAGCAATCATCATTAAATTTCACGTTCTGGCCGGCACAATTGTTGAAGAAAAACTGCATCAAAGGCAATCACTCGTCAGACCTGTTAAGGGGGTTTTGATCAAAATTTGGCAAAATTCCGAATAAGTCAGACCTCAAGTTAGCGAAATCGGTAAAAGATACGAAATCAACTATCACAAACGTATTGGAAGTTTTGAGAATGGTATGTCTACAGCCAGGCAGTTTGTACTTGAGGGAAAAGTGTAGAAGTTGCAAGCATGTGAAGCAGTCAAAGTTCGCTAAGAAACATCCGAATCGGCAAGACATTCGCACTTGTGACTTGAGAAGTGATATTTCCATTGCAGCTGGGACTATCAACTAGGAAATTTTGTGAACGAGTTTCTGGAAAATCGTCTGCTGCCTTCCCCGACCTAGAATCCGACGATAATCAAGTATTCCGAGTCCTACTTATTGATTTAGTTCCTAGTATTGGCATTTCACTTGTAGAGTGAAGTAATGTATAATAATACAGTTTATTGCCAAACACAAAGTGACAATTGGGACGACATCTGTCCTGATTTTGCAGGAAATCCTGATTTTGAGATCCGTTTGTGGTGTCCTGATTTATTTTTCATATTTTAGCGTTTTTCCTGATTATCTTAACAAATTAAATTTAGCTGAAGTATCATATTTTTTCAGTGTATTTTGTTTCTGAGTATGGCCTTTTCATTTGTGACTAAATTTTTACGAGTGGCTAATATGTCATTTTGTTGAAACAAAAGTTTGAAATCAATCGTTACAGTAAATCGTATATCCAAACACCGAACTATTGCAAGAATATTCAATTGGCATCCACTTCCAAATCCATGCTGAATTATGTAGTGCAAAAATCTGGCAGGCTCCGATAATTTGGGCTGCAGAAGGAGCTCTTGTTTTTCATACCGTGATGCGTCATAATAACTTCAAATCCATGGATTGTACTCCGGGACTATTACACATGGTGTTCAATGACTCAGCAAAGAGTCATTAAACACCATGTGACAGAAGACAGAAGGCATAATCTCCGGAGTATTTTAACCAAATCGATCATCCGAGAAATACTGTTAATAGATGAATTTCAGTATCTTGGTCTCAAATGAAAATCACATACAACATGTTTTTGTTTATTTATATCTCAAAGAATTACAATGATTTGGACGTAATCGTAGCTGTGACAGGTGTCCTAATTTTTGCTCCGATCAGATGGTATCCTTGCACAGGACCGCAAGTAAAGTTCATTTCACGAATCCAAGCTAAAACAACGAATACTCGAGGCCAGTCAACTATAGCACAGGCTGGCTTCGAGAACCAATTTGAACTCCGTTCGGGAATCTTTTTGCTTATTTGTTGTTGTTGTTGTTTGCCTATTTATTGATGTTTGATAGATATTCAGTCCCAATATCATTAATTTAATTCAAAATAAATAACGCACATAACGCAAATAAAATAATGCACATTTTCGTCAAAAATCGACTTTTCAGACAAAAAACGACCAAGTGCCAAAAAGTTAATTTTTGACCAAAATAATTTTTTCGAGTTAACAGTAAATTTCGACGTTTTCATGCATTCTGGGACATTTGGCATCATTTTTTTCCCAGAGTGTCGATTTTTGACAAAAAAAAATTCGGCATGACAGTAGATCCCGACGTTTCATTCAAGTTGAAGACATTTGGCATCAACAAAATATTTTGGAAAACCCCGATTTCCTTTACTCTCCCCTTGGGTGATTTTTCGGTTTTCAAAGAACTCAAACTTCAACGGCTGTGCGACACTAGTAAATGAAGTCCAATTGAGCTGATATTTTGCATAGGGTAGTTTTTCATGAGAATCAACTTGTTTAATCAAGTTCCCTTTGAAAATTCGAAGATCGCTTTTTCCCATACATCCATTGGTACTTTAGGCTACAGTCTCACGATAATCTTCACTATTTCGGAATCCGATCGGATTTGAAATATGCTTACTGGGCTGGAAATATGCTTACTGGGAAATATGCTTAAATATGCTACAATACGATTGTAATCGAATCGAGTCAAATCTAATCGGATTATGCAAATGTGGCAACCTTACCAAACAAATCAACATTCACGACATTGAGCTCCGTGTAGCATTTCTATGAAGCAAAAGTGGTAATAGATTTTTGGACGAAACAAAAACGTTTTTAAAATAAAAATTACCTTTTTTCATATCAAATATGCGTTCTATGTGATAGACATTTTCGCAATCGGCGGAACTTGTACTAAAATTGGGTCGAATATTAATTTTACATTATAATGATAAAATTAGGCTGAAAACCAATCTCTGAATTCTAGGAAACTCAACAAAAATATTTGTTTAAGGTCAGAAGGATATATTCTAAGTATTCAAATTACATCAAAAAATAATTTTCATTCAAATTTAAGGGAGCAGTACACCATGAACAAAATAAAAAGTATGTGATTCTCGCGATTTTTTTCAACGAGAAAATAAATTGCAATGATTAATACAGTTTTATTAGGTATATACACTGCGTTTTACTACTATAGAACCACTCATTTTTTCTGAGTTTCCAGAGATATGTAAGAAGTCGGATGAATTGAAGTATATAGTGTAGGACATAACAACGATCTTCATTTAAAAGACTTGCCATTCGAACTTTATTGTTTTGTTCAGGCGCGAAACAATCAAAAAACAAAAATTCCAATGTTTCATAACTATAGAACCAGTTGGAAAAACTCTCTTTCCGTTACAAAACTAACGTCAATTTCATATGAATTACAATAAGTTTCTAATTCGTAGGTCATTTTTAGTTCTAAATCAGTTCAAATAACCCATTCGGAGTGGTTTTGACTAAGATGGGTCATGTTGTACTGTGTATTTCGTTCTACGCAGAGGATACTGCTCGTTTAACTCCTTTAATCACTCATACTGCTTCTAAGCTGCATCTACTATTCGTACGATCACTCCTCATAAGTTCTCGATAGGGTTTTGATCTGGTAAACAAACCATGCCTTGACTTTTCGGATTTTATGGATTCTCTCAATTGTATTGCAAAGATTCAAATATGGGTTGATGTCATACCGTTCCAATAGATTTCTGCGTTATTATCAGTTTTCAAGAAACTGATTTGTTTGAGTGCTTTTATCATGTGATAAATACAAATCAGTTCGTTTGTTCCGAATGATAGTATCACTTTATTTGTCACAACCATATGCAAATGGCGTGTGCATCGTTTCACAGTGCATCTAGTAGATCTTAACAATTATTTACATATTTTACAGAAATAATCCACCCTTCGATACCGCGGTCGTCGGATCGCCTATCTGGTTTGTGTCAATACCTATACTCGGGTCCGCTCCATTCTAGAAATATGAAAATAGGTCATTAAATCTAGATCCCAATTATGTCCCTACTTATCATATTCTTACTTCCTTCATCGCTGGAACGGTCATCGTAGGATACTTGTTTGGATATTCCCGAACTCAGATCATCGTCCGAGTTTTCCTTTTGGTCCTTTACAGTCGCAGCAGCTTTCCTCGTTGCGGCGAGATCTTCCGAGCTGGGAAAGTATGTCCAAGGTAGTTGATTCCGAACCTCAGGCACGCTCGATGAGTTCCTTGAGTTCAGCTGAGGAGGTCCGGCGAGGTATGAAAAAGGTTGGGGATTCCCCGGTATATACGAAAAACGTTTGTCAATGTAAGGGTTGACTGTCGAATTTGGTTTAAGCGGATTTGGAGCTCCTTCTGAATGGCTACTTTGAATTGAATATTCACGCTGAGAAGAGTCCTGGCCACCCTTCAAAGGTTCGACTGTCCGTCGAACGTCAACGATGACAGGTGCAATATCGGCATATGTCAAGTTGTCGTTTGGCTGTCTTGCTGGATCTTTGTATCGGGCATCCGCGCTAGAGAATTCAACATTGGTTGTTTTCTGACCCTCTGTGAATTCGGTTGGACCCGGAGCAACGGAAATCGAGCTTGTTGTTTGCATAGCTGTGTTGTATGAAGGAACTGGTTTGTTCTCGATCCACAGTCGGCCTGCGACTCCAATCATTACAAAACCTAGCAACAGAAAGATAATCCATCCGATAACGCCTTTACTTGCTGCAAACCACATAAGCAGAGGGGGGACCACAAGCTGAACGTACTCAATTTGAATGAACAGATCTTGGATGTGACCTTGATACTCGATCTCCAGCAGCTTTATTACGGAATCGAGGTTCTGGAATCAATAATTATTTTATAAACTAATGTAAATTGGAAGCAGAAAATCATACAAAGCTGTTTATAAAATCGATGAAATAAAAAACGAAAACTACAGCATCGAAAATGAGCACCGCAAACAATATAACAATGTAGGGATAAAGTCCAAAAGCTATGCAAAACCTTCCCATACAAGGAGTACAAGTTGATCCTGAAAAATATAAGCTGTTAGATATATTCCCACAGTATCTTTTATGCAATACCGATCATAAATATTGATGAAACAAACCAAAGTCCATACAAAACTACTCCAACCATGCAGAAAATATACGTTCTCTTCGCGGCAGCTGAAACATCGGGGATGTAGATGTGTAGCTCGGGTGGAACTTGTTCAAATCCAAGATCGTAGAGGCTGACTCGTTCACATTGAGATGCTATCGGGAATAAGAGATAAATAATACAGTTACCCACATAGTGCGCTCGTTGAAGTCAACTTACATCGTAAATAATACAGATAAATCGTAGATTTTCCTGGCGTGGTAGTCATGTCGATTTGACAGTTTTGTACTAAAATACCGGCTGTAGTGAAGAATATATAAACTCCTGAAAACAACTGGAGCGAAAAAAACAACTACTTAGTTCCTGTCCTTCTTCAACGGCGCAATGCTTCAATTCGCCTTTTCATTCTATGGGTTATTGAACATTACAAATCAGACTCGTGAAACTCATTTTCACGGACAGGACTGGCAAACCCATCTATTCTGGACAACGTAGCTATTTTTTTTACTTTTTAGTTGAATTTCTTACGGAAGTATAAAACTTATGTTGGATAATTGGATCAGGCAAGGAATACGTAAGCGTTGTAGCAGAACAATCATTTAATTCCTGTGATGAATCATACCAATCGTTCTTGCAATTTTGAATCAGATGTCGTTATCTGGTGTAATAAACTTTCCTACAAAAACAGTAGCGATAAGTATTCTGCTGGCTCATATGTTGCACAATGCAAGAAGAGAGCTGATATGATTAACCTCCCCTATTTCATTTATAACCTGCACAAACGCGAGAAAAAATTATCTGATATCAGAAATATGCAATATTATAATTAAGTGTTACAGGAAGGTTGTGTCCAAGAGACGACCGCATGGTTGACTTTGTCGCATACTGATTGTTAAAATGTAACTAACACTGTAGCCACAAGTAAGTATCTATTTGTTCCTCCATTCGATAAACATCGATAAAAATGAAACTTCGGGAAAATTATCGTTTATGCGAAAACGAGAGATTGTTGCATCGGAAGGGGGCCGATGGGCACGAGAGCAAATACTAATGGCAAGGAAGCAGCAAAGATATGCGACTATACTACGTGGGCTAGAGAGTCCCGGGGTTTTTAATGAATACAATCGTTTTTGGGCAAAACTGTATTTATTTCTCAACACAGTTTCCTTCGAGGGCAATACACTACATAGTGAGTTTCCAACATTTCGACAATAGCGAGTATAACGAGTACAACTTTCTGTAGTACAAAACATCTAAGTCTTCGAAATACACTCGACAAAAAAATTAGAGAAACAGAGTACCAAGTCGGAAATTTTAAGTGATTTTTGACATACTGTATCTTCGTGAAAAATCAATGAATATCGATTAGATGCATATCATTTCGAAGCTACAACTTTCAGGTATTAGAATATTTTACGTACATATTTTTATCTTGGTGTGTGTAGGTGTAGTGGGCAACAATATCGAGAAGAAATGAAAAATCGATTTTTCTCTGTTCTCTCTCTGTGGAAATGAGTATGTATATGTGTGAGCATTATCCCTCCTTACAATATTTGTACCTACAAACACATGAAAACGAAAGTTAAGAATCGTTCATTCTGAGAGTCGTGTTGGATGTTGTACTTCTGATACGATTTGCGATTAAATGCTCCTCTAATTTACTCCAAATTTAGAAAAATCGTTTAGAAAAAACGGCTGAACGTATCAATATGAAACGTTCACAGATGTTTAGGGAATACACTAGACTAAAAGTTTGCCTGCAAACATTAGAACTTACTGCGATATTTGCAGAGTTACAGTGGATTTTGTAAAGCACTATAAAAACGCAGTTTTCCGGTACTTTTTTGAAATCGATGCGATTTTTTTTCGTCAAAGTGATAAATTATCCTTGTGCAGAATTTCTTGGAGTTTCAAAACTGCCTTTCGATTTGCGGTTCGATTGAAGTTTATTGAATTATTCATCATCAAAGACGAAGGGGTAATTTTTCATTCAAACTGAAATATCTCTGTGTGGGAATGTCCTACAGGAACGTTCTTGGAATCAAATGAAAGCTGGTTGATAAGGTTAGTTGGATTTGCTGTTGAGTTGGTTAGCAAAAAAAATGTGTTAGTCCACAATATTCTTAAAAAAACAGAGAAAAATCGATGTTTTATTTCTTCTCGCTATTGTTGTCTACCATACCTACACACACCAAGATAAAAATATGTACGTAATATATTCTAATACCTGAAAGTTGTAGCTTCAAAATGATGTACATCCCATCGATATGCGTAGATTTTTCACGAAGTTGCAGCATGTCATAAATCACTTCAAATTTCCGACTTCGCACTCTGTTCCTCTAATTTTTTGTCGAGTGTATGTTACATTCATTGTCACAAAACGAAAGGAGTCCACTCGATTAAGCTGGATTAAGTCTGGAATACAATCGTCTCATTTTTAAACTTTCGTCTAGAGCGGACAGCATAACCACAGAGCTCCATCAAATATGCTCTGCGGTGTACTCCAAGCCAAATCTGTATCACTCTGCTAACCTTTTCGTGCACTTCTTCAGTTTTGTCTGTAACAAGGAGCGAACTGCTGCTGAGAATTCCCAGCCACTTCTGCACGTCTAGCTTCGTCCATCTTCCTCGTTTTGAAGTGTCCGCTGAGAATATTCTGACAGCACTATCAGCTGTGGACTCGCATAAAATAAGCCCGAACAGCGTCCGCGATCCGAAGATCGTTGATTGATTCAAAAGCGAAGTTCAATAGACGCATCTCTACAGACATCGTCAAAGTACAAGCTCTGCTATGATTCATCCAGCGCAACACGTTCGAGTTCGATGATGAATACACTTTGAAAACTCTATTTGTTCTAGGTTCACGTTAAAGCACCGTATCGTAAAAGTCCCGAGACATGCGTTGCATCGCCTATCATGGTTCAACCCTAGAGTTATCATCATATGAAGATCGTTATGAACTAATCTATTTGAATGCATTAGCCATGAGACAAATAAAGTTACATGAACTGCTTTTTCAAATTTTTTTAAAACATAAACTGCTCGGATTGATAGCAGCTATTTATTGCAGAATCTACATTTTGTTTGCACCTGCACATCATTTCCGTAATCGTGTTCTTCTGTGGATTCTCACTAATCGTATACAATACGGTTAATTAGATCTTTTTGTCGCAATCATCAGATTGATGAACGGAGTTTCTGGCAGCTTTTATTCCAACATGAAGAAACAAAAGTTTAATCAGAAAGTGAAAACTGGAGGAACTAACAGTCTGTTCTTCTTCTTCAAATTGAAGGCTGAACAAAAAAAAATAATTACAAATTCAACCTTGAAAATAATATACATTCTGTGAAATATTAGGTTGGGGAAAAAGTTATCCATTATTCTCTCGTTGGCTGGTTTTAGTGATCAATATCTCGCGTAATATCGATCATACAATTTCAAGTTTAGGTTTAGTGAAGAAAATGCTTCATTTATCATCTGGCCGGGTATGGAAGTAAAAAGTGCCCCAAACCAAATTACCCCTATCAAGAATATTGTATAGCGTACTAAATAAGAAATTTGACTATTTATTTTGAACCCCTATGAGGTCTATGTTCAAAAACGTACTTTTCATGCCATTCTGCTCCGTCAAAATTGTCAAAATTTTCATCAAAAGTTTATTTACTTAAAAAATCTTGAAATATTCAATTGTTTTTGGAAGATTTAGAGATTCACTACTACTCTAATTCGTATTTGATCGTGTTTAGATATTCAGAATTTTAACAGTGTTACGCGATACAGAAAAATATATATTTATAATTTTTTTAATTTTTTTTTTACAATTTTGAGACTTAGTACTGGTTTAATTCCTATTCAAGTATGTTCGTATGTCGTTTTTTTCCAGAAAATTTCTAGAACTGCTCTGCCCGAAAATATTTAATAATAAAGAAAATCTTTTTTGTTCATTTTCTAATATTTTGTTATTATCCTAAGTCTACAATTGTATTGTATTCATGTGCTTGTTAATAGTGCATCCAAATTTATCACTAGCGCAATGGAAAGTGTTGTATAAGGTATCAAATTAGAAAAATTAAGTTTTTTTTTTTAATCCCTATATAGTTCACTACAAAAGCTATAGTCAAAAACGTAGTTTTTCTTTTTTTCACGCCATACCCAATAGGCTTGGAAATGAACATTTGAGAAAATACTTAAAGTATGTCTATTATGGTGTACCACGACAAATTATAATTTTTTTTATAGAAAATATTTTTTTTTAATAAAAGTAATTAATATTTTTTTTATTTTAGACCCTTCTTCTTCTTCTTCAATGGCACTAACGTTCCTAGAGGAACTTCGCCGTCTCAACGTAGTATTACTTGCGTCATTTTTATTAGTACTTAGTTGAGATTTCTATGCCAAATAACACGCCTTGAATGCATTCTGAGTGGCAAGCTCTAGAATACGCGTGATCACAGTGCAAGTCGGAGGAAATTTCTTTGACGAAAAATTCCCCCGACCAGAACGGGAATCGAACCCGAACACCCGGCATGTTAGTTATGACGCTAACCACTCGGCCAAGGGAGCCATTAAAACATAATTTTGATTTAAATGTACCTGTTTTTGATGTGTTTTTTCTCAGAATTTTAGAGGGTTTTGCGGTTCAATTTTTTAATAATTTGAAATTTTGGAATTAATAAATTAAGTTTTGAGACACAGTACTGCTGTGTTCGTACTTGTTCTTTTATATTTATTATTTTTCCATAATGTATCGAGTATTGAACGTACATTTTGAGGCAATTCTTAAATACATCTATAAAAATGGATTTTGTGTTGGAAAAAGTATATTGATTCAGAAGGGACATATTTTGAAGACGATAATATAAATTTAAATGATAAATAAAGTATTTAACTTTATAAACACAAATTCCCGGTATAAATATGACAGAATGTTTTAAATATTTAGTTGTAAAATCAAAACTCGAAACATAGAATATTTCCAATTGTGATAGTAGAGCGGTGAAAATTATGTGACAATAAACATTTAATAAACATTTCCAAATGTTCACCGTCTGTATTTTTTTATTTTTATAAAATCGATGATTAATAAAATCGTCATAAGACTATGTGTGTCGCCTAGTTGAAAAACGGGCAAATCCAAAAATAAAAATTTTACAGGAAAGACTATTTTCGGTAGCATCACGCCACCGGTTTTGCAGTACAGTATAGATTTATAGATTTATCCAATTTCGTGTGAAAAAAATCGAAATGCCAAAAAATGGTAATTTTATGACTATACTATGATTCACTATGTGTATTTTTTCTATATTTTCTTTTCCAAGTTATTGAGGGTGTCGTGAAAAAAAACTACGTTTTTAGCCAATGCTCTTATAGTGAACCATATTCAGAAAGGATTCAGAAAAATTATCTAATTTTCTAATTTGCAACAATACTTTTAATAGCGCTGGTGATAAGATTTGGGGCTCTTTTTACGAATACACGAATACAATACAATAATAGATTTTAGGAAAATTTTGAAAATGCTAGAAAATCACAAAAAATGGAAATAAAAAAATGTAAGGGGTTGTATCTAGGACACGACCGCATATTTTTGACGTAGAACTACGCAATTATATTATGTAATCCACTTGTTTACCACTTCGAATACTATTTTAGAATGCATAGAAATTTTTGTAATAGATTATGTTATTCGTGACAAGTAAATTTGATGAACGTCCTTTTACGTTTGATATGATGCGTAGGACTGCCAAAATATGTGAACGGAAGAATTGTCAAATGATCATTGTATATTACAATTCCTTCTGAAATTATTGCACATCTCATGTTTACGTAGTTCTCGAACCGCGAATGTTCATTCCCCTCTAGTATCTGAAATGGCGATTTTCCCAGACTTCTCAGTTTGAAAGTACGTTTTAGGGAAACAAATTCCGGTCTGCACAACAACAAGAGAGTACAAAAGTAATCTACACCAAAAAATACCCCCGACTTGCACGTATTTGCAAAACGGATTCCCCCAGGCACATTGATTTTCAAGTCCGTATTAGGGAAACACAGCTCGGTGGGAACGAAAATATCCCCGACCTGCATGTTTCGACAAAGCGGATTCCCCCAGGCACATTGATTTTGAAGTCCGTGTTAGGGAAACACAGCTCGGTGGGAACAAAAATACCCCCGACTTGCATGTATATTTGCAAAGCGGATATCCACAGATACATCGATTTTGAAGTCTGTGTTTGGAAAACCGTAAAACGGGCCAATCAAAACTTGGTAGTTAGGGCGTTTAGACAACGCTTGACATTCTACAGTTATTCAATTGTTCATCTCATGAAAAATAACTTTTTATTAATTGTGATAGACGCGTAGAAATATTTCCTATGAATTGATGCAAACATCTTTCCGATCTATCAAGAAATGTTCAAGTTATAAGCATTCGAAATACGGGTAGGGTGAGCACACCTATCGGCAGAACAAATGTATGGGAAAAAGGAAATCCATCCAGTTTCCATGAATTTAAACCGTTTAGAGCAGGGTTTCTCAATGTGGTCGATATCGACCCCCTGGGGTCGATTTCGGTTTCCAAGGGGTCGACATAAACGAAAATTGATTTTGGGGGTCGACGAGGTCTGAAAATCGACCCCTATTAACACCAGGTTTACGGGACGCATTTCAAATTTTAAAAGGAAAATCATCAAAAATCATCGGCATTTTTATTCCATCTCTTATAATGACTTTTATACATTGATCGAGGTAAATCCATATAGATGTTTATTTTCTTTAAAAGCGTTGAAATATTGGAATTATCTATGTTGTATACCTATTTCTACGGATATGCGTCAATTTGACGCGATCGAAATGTAGACAAAATTTTGCGTAAAAATGCAAACATCACAACAATGATAATTAGGAATGTACCGACAACACTTCGATCCGTTAACTTCGTTATCCTATATCATTATCTCAAATGAAACAAGCAATAAACAACTGTTGCCGAGAAGCAACAATAGAAATAACGAAACACAGAATATCAATTGTAGTCAGAGTGCGAAAAGGTTTTAAAAATTACAGTTGCTTAGGAAAATTAAATACTAGAATATTTTTTTGATTCAGTATCACTTATTACGTTATTGTGAACCTCAATTATACATATTATTATTTTTTACTTATAGTATACTAAGTGTAGTTATATGCAGTGTTGCCACACATACAGATTTATATGAACTGATACAATTTTTTTTCGTTATTTTTTTGTACAGATTCTATACGGTACCGAGTACAGTTTTTTTCAAAAAGTACAGATTGGTACAGATTTTTTCCACGTGTGATAATTCTTACTTTTGAACAAAGCAACATTAAGGTACATATGATAACTTTTACGTCGCAGTAGCGCTTGGTGCTGCTAATCATAAAAGCATTTACAAAGCAATAATTGATCAGTTTCATAATGATGGAATTTCTTACAAGGATCGTCTGAAAGGATTTGCGTCGGACGGTGCGACGTATGTTTTGCCCCAGATCGACAGATTGAATCGTTTGTTCCTGGCTGAAAAACCTGAATTCATGATGCTACATGAAGAGCTGAAAGATTTTTGTTTGACCATTTTCACTAATATGTGCGAGGAGTCTTACGTTGTTTCAATGTCCAATGCTATTAAATTTCAAGATCATTTGAAAAGCGGCAAAATCTCGCAGAAAAACTATCAGAACAATGGACAGCGAAAGGTAGATCATTTCTAACTCTCCTGTACTCACGCGCAAAATCGTAACTTACATACTCACAGACTTTGCGTGTCACTGTAATTGTTTATTGTTTATTGTTTATTGTTGTTTATTGTTTTACAATTCATCCATCGGACTTCAAGGTCTACATGAATACTACACTTAAACTACATTTAAAATTCGATCACGGAAAACTTTACAGCTCACATTGAAATCAAACAAATAATAAAAAGAATTAAAAAGAACACACATAGATGAAACTGGTTCGTGCTAAGCATAATCTGTTCGGTGTGGTGGAAATCGAAGGAAACTCCGCTGTCTGAGTGGTCGTGGTACAACGTTAATATTGATTCGAGCGAGAATCCATGGGGTATCGATCTCGCCAAGAAGAAGTTTTCCGACGAATGTGGCTTTAATTATGTTCCGTCTCTTCTCCAGTGTATCCATTCCCAGCAGACGGCATCGGCTTTCATACGATGGGAGCTCATTTGGGTTTTGCCAAGGCAGAAATCTCAATGCGTACCTCAGAAACTTCGATTATATTCTCCCAATCCTTTCGATCCATACCGTGCGAAAGGGACTCCATACTACAACCGCTGTTTCCAATGTGGACCGGACTAAACTGAAATACAGAGATCTTAAGCAGTATGGGTCACGGAATTCGGCGGATATCCGGAAGATGAACCCTATGTTTCGGTTGGCTTTGTTGATAACATAGTCATAATGTTCACGGAAGTTTAGCTCTGAGTCCAGCATTACACCGAGGTCCTTCACAACGCGTGTCCTTTCCAATGGTTCATTCCCTATGCGGTAGGTCCAGATAATAGGGGTTTTCTTCCTAGTGAATGAGATGACTGTGCACTTCTTCACGCTTATGATCAGATAGTTTCGCCTGCACCAACTCGCAAAAATGTCAATGATCGTTTGCAACATCCTGCAGTCATCGACAGACTTCACGTGCCAATATATTTTGAAGTCATCGGCATATATGATTCGACATCCCTGTGGCACGGCATAGCAGACATCATTGAAGAACAAGGAGAACAATAATGGTCCAAGATTGCTACCTTGTGGGACACCGGAGGGGTTAGTAAACGGTTCAGATTCGGTAGTCCCTAACTTAACGTTAAGCTGACGGTTTGTCAAGTATGATTGCATACATTTTACGAGATTCGTCGCCACTCCCAGGCGGTCTAGCTTGGACAGAAGGATTTTGTGGTTCACTCTGTCAAACGCAGATTTTAGATCCGTGTACACCACACCGACTTGCCCTCCCTGTTCCATGGATTTCAAGCACAACGAGGTAAATTGTACTAAGTTCGTAGCTGTAGACCTCCCCGGAAAGAAACCATGTTGATCTTGGGAAATATATGATTTTGCAATTCGAAACATTTCATTGCTTATCAGAATTTCAAATAATTTGGATCCTGCACATAGTGACGTCACGCCGCGGTAATTCATTACATCATTCTTGTGGCCCTTCTTAAACGCTGGGAACATAATGGATTTTTTCCAGCATTGTGGAAACACTGCTTGCGAAAGCGACTTGTTGTAGATGGATCTTAACGGCTCACAGATCGACCGAGCACATTTAATAAGAACAATAGAAGGAATCCCATCCGGTCCAGGTATGGTAGACGACTTCATTTTCCTTATGGCATCGAGAACATCTTCCTCATCATACTCACTAATACTCAAACTCATCGCTCCTGGAGGCACGTCCCCTACAGCACTGTCAGTTTGATCCTGAGTAATTACCGTATCATCAAATGCACTGGTAAAATGTTTGGCAAATAGGTTGCATATTCCTTCAGTTGTAGTAGACGTTTCACTCCCTAAAACATGCTCATCGGCAACCCGGTCTCCTTTCGCTTCTCATTTACAAATGCCCAAAAACTTTTGGGATTATTTTTCAGGTTTCTTTGTTTCCGTTCTACATAGCGGGCATAGAGCACTCGGTTGTAATGCTTGTATTTGGAGCTAGCAGTGTTGAACGCTATTTTGGTGGTTAAGTTTCGCTCTCTGGAAAATTTCCTGAGAGCCCTGGCACGCTCTCGTTTGAGAGTTCGAAGAAAGTGGTTAGACCAGGGCGGTTTTTGGCGCGGACGAGAAGGAGGTACAAATTCAAGGAACAGTCGCGTGAGGGTGGTGGTGAAAAACTCAACTGCCTCGTTGACATCGGATGCATTGTATAAAGGCGACCAGTTGATAGAGAGAAGAGATTCGTTCAGATGTTCAAAATCGACTCTCGAGAAATCTCGATGTTTTTCCATGACGTGTTCAGCGAAAACGATGCGGACCGGGCATCGCAGAGTTGCAAGGATAGGAGGGTGCAGCGGATCAATCGGTATCAGTGGTTCGTGTGGTTCAACGAGATTGCACATCGCTAGGGTATCTTCATTCACAAACACTAAGTCAAGGGTACGATTCATGCAGTTCCTCGCTACATTCAGTTGTTCCATGTTCAACAAGGATAAACCATCGACGAACGCAATACTGGGCGAAACTGATTCAGAAGGGTCAGGACGAACATAGCCCTCCGGAGTAGTGTCCCAACATAAGTCAGGCAAATTAAAATCCCCAAACAGGAGATGTACGGCGCGCATATCATGCGATGACACCACCGCAGAAATAGAGCTGATATGACTCTCGATAGTGGAATTACTTCTTGCCTGATCAGGGGGGATGTACACGACGCCAAGGCAAACATTTTGGGCATTGCAGTCAATGTTTACCCATAAATGTTCGAGACCAGTTTCAACAGAAGCAGTGCACAGAGAAGAGTTGAATATATTCCTTACAGCTATGAGCACACCACCCCCTCGAGTTTTTCCGGAAATATCTGGATCTCGGTCTTTGAGGTACACACTATAATCATGACCGAATAGTTGAGCAGACATGATGACATCATGCAACCACGTTTCGGTTAAAACGATGACGTCATACTCATTGTCCAATGCCGCGATGAAGAATTCGTCAATCTTCGTCCGTAATCCTCGCACGTTCTGATAATATATGTGGAGGGGTGTGTCTGGTACTGGAGCATCACGTGGGTGGTCACCAGCAAGCGAGTCCTTCGATAGTAGCTGAAATGGTTGAGTTTCTCTGAGGGCAGGTGCAGTATCTATCGAAGCTTCGGCTGAACATATACTGGTCGAATTTTTACCTGGACCAGCCGAGTCATCAAGCTGGAAGATTACATCAATCGGTGAGAGCGGGTCAATTGAGTTAACCGGTAGAAGCTGGAATGGTTGAATTCCTCTGAGAACAGGTGCAGAATCTTTTTTCGCTTCGGATGGACATATACTGGTCAAGAATTTACCTGAACCAGCTGAGTCTTCAAGCTGGTGATTCATATCCATCGATGATGATGAACCCTCGCCGGTTGTTTCATTTATGGATTGCTAGCTTGAAAAATCGATTTTTGTCTCGCTTTGTTCAGACGTTTTCGGTTAAGTGGACATTCGTTACTCCAGGCAGCATGGGCAATATTAAGTAATTCGCCTGTGACTCGTTTGGTATTTTCCAGATGGCAGTTAATGCACTTTACAAAGTCTGCTTTGCACTCTTCTGCCATGTGATGACCGGCACATTTCGGGCAGCACGCTGGTTTTCTGCAATCCACTGCCTTGTGCCGGAATTCTGAGCAATTAAAACAACGGAGAGCATTGGTTGTGTCGATTACTCTACACCTTTCCCATCCCAGATTTACGCGTTGAAGTTTCATCAGAATATCATAACCACGGGCATCTGTTTCAATAGTGGCTGACATCTGGTTTCGTTTCTCGTTTTTCGTCATTCGAACAACTTTCAATTCGCACTGATCATCTAAGCTGTTCTGCTTTTTCAAGTTTATTACTACAGCTTCCTCACTCATATCCTCGGAGAAGCCGATGATTTTGATTCTAGGCTTGAGCAGTTTTTGCATTTCCACGTTGTATTTTCCCGAGAACGCAGCAACAGCTGCTTTGACGAGATTAAGTGCAAAGTCATTTGTTCCGCACCTCAAGGCGACTTCACCATTCTCCTTGAGCCAAATATCCTTCACGGCGAAAGCTACTGGATCGAATTCTGCACATATGTCACTTTTCGTTTTCTCTGCGGGCTGGTCTTTCTTTGGCTTGAAAAGAACAGTTTGCTCGATTTTGGAAATCGTAGCCATTTTGGTAGCTTGAGTGCAGGGTACTGCTGGGCTGGACGATTGGGGAACATCTAAAGTACGGTTAGATGCAGTGATGATTGGGCATGGGAGTGCTAATCGGCGCTTTCCAGAACGCAACAGACCACCTTGTTCTACATGGCTTCGAGCAATATCTTGCGAATCTGAGATAGACGGTACACATTCAGTGACAGTGTTCGTTGCCTTACTTGAAGCTATGACAGTTGAACTGCGCGCAACATTAGCATAAGAAGCATTATTCGTCCGCATTTGTCCAGAGATTGTGGCCTCATCATTAGCAGTATTAACAGCTTTCGAATTATTGCCGAGTTGATTATTCATCGCAGAGAGGATACGCGGCAGAAGGATTGATTCAATTTTTTCTGGATCAGCAGTCTTCATACCGGTTAGGATTGATTCGTGTTTGTTTACAAGTTCGCGCAAATCATCAACTTTAGCTACTAGCTGAGTACAATGCTTTTGGATATTGTTTAGAGTGGTTTGTTCTTTCCTACATCCGAAGCACATATATATTAGGGAGTTATTTTCCCTTAGAGCAGCAACAGCAGCCGAGCTCAGATCGGCGCAGTATTTGCTCACATCCTTCGAAGCAATACACTCTATCGGTCTCAGTTGGTAATGTTTACTATTGTGTATTTTTAGGCGTAATTGGTATTTATTAAAAGAAAAGGATACAATAGAATGAAACTAACTTCAGTAACTTCAGAAAATATTTTTCTTCAACTCTATTCAGTTTTAATAGTCATTTTATTCAGCTACCTCATTGATTCTCGGTCTTTAGACCAATGTGCGATTATAGGAAGCTTAAGGATATTTGTCACAGTTTTTCTCTTGGAGCTTATAAAGCAAATGAGAAAAAGATTCTATTTTGATAATCCGACGCTTAAGGCTGCGGCAATGTTAAATCTCAGAGAATTTTCAATTTGACAAGCATAAACGTTGTGTTAGTAGCGTTTACTGGATTCTACGATGGGAAAATACAAGATCTGAGGAATCAATTCGGTACCCCAAAGATAAAATTACTTCGTAAGGAAATTTTCGAAGAAACAGTTTTAGAAAACGACCATGTGCAGGATTGGTAGACAAAAATTGGATGCCTAGTTTGTAATGCCTCACTCCTGGCAACTGTCGAGCGATTTTTTTCTTAATATAATCAGAACAAAAATAATCTTCGAAATCTGCTTAGCAACTATACGATGAACGATATTTTAAGATCAAAAAATTAAATAAAAACATCGTGGCGGCTGGATAGTATGAAATCTAGATTCTGAAAAACTATGTATAAGAAAAAGCACAGATGAGGAAAGATTTTTAACCCCTCTGGTACAGATAAAATTGTGGCAACACTGGTTGTATGTATTCGTCCACGCGTCAAATTGAGATAGGAATATAAGAACGTCCGTAAACCTAGTGTTAAATAACACAAGTTCTTATTTGAAACTTTCAAGATGCTGCATAAATAGTGTGAACAACCCTGTTATAAGAGTGAATTTTGAATATTACACATTTAATACAAAGAAAACCATTATGAAATTCAAATTAAAATAAAATTAAAATTATTTCAGTTGACTTGAGACGGGGAGCGAACAGGGAAAAATGTCATTTAATTTATTATAGACCAACAGATTTTCTTTCCAGCTGGACGAGTCTACATTACCCAGCAATGAAGCTCTGTTGTTAGGGTATGTTCGATACATTAAAGATGAAAATATGTGCCAAGAAATGATTGTTGCTACATACATGAAAACTGATTTCAGAGAAGAATCGATCTTTCTGGCCATGGAACGGTTTTTTTACCGACAAAGCTATTCCATGGAAGAACATTGTGGTGAGTCGTCATCGTGGTTTCACAGCTCACTCAAAGTTATTGCTGCGAAAGGTACTGGTCATTCACTGTTTGATTCACAGATAGCTTTCAGTAGCAAAAAGTCTGAGTCCTAAATCGCATCAGTCTTTACAATATGTTATAAGCGCTATTAATAAGCTTCGAAGCAATTTTTTTGAACTCTCGATTATTTGCTCAGCTATATGAGAAGAACGACGGAATCTTTACTGGGTTACTTCTACACGCTGGAGGTCGCTGACCACCAATATTTGAATTTGTGTTTCAGCTGCAGGGTGACGATCTCAACTTGATTGAAACAATATCAATAATATCGGTATTTCTGACAAAACTTTAAAAACAAAGTTTAGGCAAGAAGAATATTCACAGTTCCCTCATTTGTCAAAATTATTACAAAAGCTCCAAGATCAAGTTATATTAGGCTGTCAAAAAAGTCCTGCGGTATTTCCGCGAGGTGTCGTTGTAAGCGCGTAGTTCTAGTTGTATTCATTGTATCGAGTCATACTATAGCTTGTTGGAAAGGTATTTTTGCGCGCTATAATATCCTTGTCCTTGGCAGTGTTTTGTTTGGTTAAGTCGTTTGTGAGTTATAGTGTCGCAAATATGAAGCAAAATAAAGAGAAAATCCGACATATTTTACAGTACTACTATGACAAAGGCAAAAATGCATCTCAAGCTGCCAATAAAATTTGTGCAGTTTATGGACCCGATACAGTTTCCATTTACACCGCATAACGATGGTTCCAACGTTTTCGTTCTGGTGTAGAGGTCGTCGAAGATGCGCCACGCTCCGGAAGGCCTGTCGTCGAAAATTGTGACAAAATCGCTGAATTAGCCGAGAAAGACCGGCATAGTAGCAGCCGTAGCATCGGCCAAGAGCTGGGGATAAGTCATCAAACCGTTATTAACCATTTGAAGAAGCCTGGATTCACAAAGAAGCTCGATGTATGGGTGCCACACATGTTGACGCAAAAAAACATCTTTGACCGTATCGACGCATGTGAATCGCTGCTGAATCGCAACAAAATCGACCCGTTTCTGAATCGGATGGTGACTGGCGATGAAAAGTGGGTCACTTACGACAACGTGAAGCGCAAACGGTCGTGGTCGAAGCCCACTGAAGCGGCTCAGACGGTGGCCAAGCCCTCATTAACGGCCAGGAAGGTTCTGCTGTGTGTTTGGTGGGATTGTCAAGGAATAATCTATTATGAGCTGCTTCCCTATGGCCAAACGCTCAATTCGGACCTGTACTGCCAACAACTGGACCGCTTGAAAGTATCACTCATGAAGAAGAGGCCATCTTTGATAAACAGAGGCCGCATTGTCTTCCATCAGGACAACGCCAGGCCACACACTTCTTTAGTGACGCGCCAGAAGCTCCGGGAGCTAGGATGGGAGGTTCTTTTGCATCCGCCGTATAGTCCGGACCTTGCCCCAAGTGACTACCACCTGTTTTTGTCCATGGCGAACGAGCTAGGTAGTCAGAAGTTAGCCACAAAAGAGGCCTGTGAAAATTGGCTATCCGAGTTTTTTGCCAATAAGGAAGCGAGCTTCTATAACAGGGGTATTATGAAGTTGGCATCTCGTTAATTTCTCGCATCTCGTTAATTTTATGAACAAATGAAAATTCAAAAAAAATACCGCAGGACTTTTTTGACAGCCTAATATTATCATATGTTACTCGCTTGGATGTATTACACAATGATTTTACTAAGATGTTTCAGGATCTTCCATATTTTCAAATTCCTCAATGGATAATAAAATCGTAATATATTACAGCCCTGGGATGAGCCAAGGTGATATGCCAGAAAAGTTGATTATCATCAGCACCGATGAGGAGCTCGAGCAGGAGTACAACCAAGGTTGTCATAAGTTATGGTTACAACGCAACATTGAAACACAATATCTTGCGTTATGGGGCATTGCTGAAAAATATCTTCTCATTTTTTCATCATGATACCTTGTTGTAGAAGGCTTCAGTGTGGTTACAAACAACCCAAAATCGAAGGAACCATTTGCAAATCAACGAACGCGGAGATTTAAGGCTTTAACTAACCAAAGTTGGACCGTATTTTGATATTTTGATAGTAGCGGATAGATTGGTTTGCGATTTGAATGTTTTTATAGTTTGTGAGTAATATGTATTAATAATTATTAATTACACTTGATATTAACTAGATTTCATATCTATTTATTTTGTTGGATTTGTTGAGAAAACACTGTTAAGTTTATTCATTGAACTAACTGCAATGTTTCTAAATTGATAATTATTCAGTAAGAAAAAAGATCTAAAGATAAGATTTTCAAAGAAGTTCAACTTTAGGGGATCTGCGGTATGACTTCATTCTGGAAAAGGGGTCTCTTGCTCTAAATAGTTTGAGAACCCCTGGTTTAGAGATTAGCGAATTGTAATGTATAGCATAGCAAACAAATCTTAGAGAATTTCCGATTCGATTGGTATGCAAATCATGAGAATTCAGTGAATTCAGAAATCATGAGAATTCAGTTCACAGTGAAAATAGTTATTAACGTTAATTTTATTTAATAAAAACGCGACCTGTTTTCTGATTAGGCACCCTTCCTGAAAGACGTAGTTCTACGTCAAAAATATATTTAAAATTTATTAGATTTTTTCGTACCGCGCAATTCTCGAAATATTCTGAAAAAAGATCACCAATATCAACACATATAATAGATACACAAACAAATAAATATGCGTATTTAAATATAAACTAAACCTGTAATAGGTCTCAAAAATCTAAAAAAAATCAAAATTTAGAAATGTTTTTTTTGTACCGCGCAACACTGTTAAAATTGTGACAAAAATTACACATATCTAGAAAAGACGTAGAAACGCATTTTAATACGGATTAGAGTAGTAGTGAATTTATAAATCTCCCAAAACAAATTTCAATATTCCAAGATTTTTTTTAGTATTTAAATTTTTGACGATTTTTTTTAAAATAATAATTCTCGATACACCATAGTGAGGTGCACTATCTATTTCACGCCTCGATAGCACGAAGCTATTGAAACATTGAAAAGTACGTTTTTTGCCATTGAACCTAATAGGGGTTTAAAAAAAAATTCCGATTTAGTACCCTATACAATATTTTCCATAAAGCGGGTGATTTGGTTTGGGGGCACTTTTTACTTCCATACCCGGCCTGGCCCTTTATATCACGCCTTCAAAATGGATTCCTTCTGAAGCAATGCACCTTTTTCAACGAACAATCCTGTCATCGGAACTTTTTTTATAGTGGTATTCTAGATTTGCCTGCAGTTCACACAGCGTATTCGTTTTTATGTCGTCGAAGCTGTCAAAACAGGCTCCACGAAGCGGTAGTTTGATCGTTTGCATGTCATGCTTGTACACCCATGCCTTGTGGCCAGTCATTATGCGTTGGATGAACGTGGAATATGATTTTGATCGTTCAAGCATGTTTTCAGCCACTTGATTGCGATGAAATTTTTGAAGAAAAAATAATTATTTCTTTTGGCACTAGTCGTGCTACCATTCTTCTCATGCCCCTAAACATCAACCAAAATATGACGAACGGTCCCACTAAAGATATTTCATTCACGGGCTAGCACTCTCAAACTAAAATGACGTTTACCGAGCACCATTCTTTTTATTTTTTCGATGTTTTCATCAGTCAAAGAGTTGAGCTGTTCTTCTCAAAACGTTCAAAGTATTCAACGAGAAGAATATATAGTTGACAGAATGTATTAGGTAGTGGAACTTCCCACTTAGTTTAAGAGTTTTTTCAACGCATTAAAGTCGAAGCCGTTTTGGCAGCTATATACACAGTATTGGACCCATTAATTAAACGTGACTAATAAAGGGTGTGTCACATCAAATTGCATCACGGAAAAAACGCTGTAGAAATTCGCCCAGTAGACCGATCCTTTTGAAAATTTTAGACAGTAAAATAAAAACTATTAAACAACTTTTGGCATTTTCTTTTTATTCATACTTCGAGCCCAAGCCCGTATGCTCGCACCTTCCTCTTTACCCCGTCCATAAGGTTCTGTACAACGTCAGGTTGTAGTTTTTTTGAACAGAAATCCATTTTCTCTTGAAGTCCGCCTCCGATTTGACAACTTTTGGGTTCTTCCGGAGGGCCTGCTTCATAATCGCCCAATATTTCTCTATTGGGCGAAGCTCCGGCGCGTTGGGCGGGTTCATTTCCTTTGGCACGAAGGTGACCTCGTTGGCTTCGTACCACTCCAACACGTCCTTTGAATAGTGGCACGAATCGAGATCCGGCCAGAAGATGGTCGGGCCCTCGTGCTGCTTCAATAGTGGTAGTAAGCGCTTCTGTAGGCACTCCTTAAGGTAAACCTGCCCGTTTACCGTGCCGGTCATCACGAAGGGGGCGCTCCGCTTTCCGCAAGAGCAGATCGCTTGCCACACCATGTACTTTTTGGCAAACTTGGATAGTTTCTGCTTGCGAATCTCCTCCGGAACGCTGAATTTGTCCTCTGCGGAGAAAAATAACAGGCCCGACAGCTGACGAAAGTCCGCTTTGACGTAGGTTTCGTCGTCCATTACCTGGCAATGCGGCTTCGTCAGCATTTCGGTGTACAGCTTCCGGGCTCGCGTCTTCCCCACCATGTATTGCCTTTCGTCGCGGTTAGGAGCCTTCTGAACCTTGTATGTACGCAGGCCCTCTCGCTGCTTGGTCCGCTGGACGAATGAACTTGACAAATTCAGCTTATTGGCGACATCCCGGACCGAACTTCTCGGATCACGTCTAAACTGCTTAAATACGCTTGTGATCTTTTTCACTGATGGAGCATCCATTTTTGCCGTTCTTCACCTTCCGGTCGATGGTTAGGTTCTCGATGTATCGTTTTAGTACTCTGCTGACCGTGGATTGGACGATTTCCAGCATCTTACCGATGTCCCGATGTGACAACTCCGGATTCTCGAAATGAGTGCACAGGATTAATTCACGACGCTCTTTTTCGTTCGACGACATTTTTCCAAATTTACGAAAAATTGACAGTGAAGCATGGCCAACGTGATCTATACACTCTAATCTGATTATAAGCGAAAGCTGGAGATATAATTCCTAAAAATTAAATTTCTACAGCGTTTTTTCCGTGATGCAATTTGATGTGACACACCCTTTACTAGCGAGTGATTCTATAGAAAAACACCAGCACATACTCTTCATTCAGTTCTCGCAGTTCTCGTTAAGAAAGAAACTATTTTAATCTTTCTAAACATATATTATATGTAAAAATTTACGAAAACAATAAACTTATTTTTGCGAGAGGATTTATGGAGTAGTACTTGTATTGTGTACTCTTAGTGCAGACATATTTTATTATAAGTAAGTGAATCTGTCGGGGCATAAATGTGTCGTCTAAATGCAAAACCAGTCAAATTTGAGAAATTGTTTTGAAAAATTCGTTTTTTCGATTTTTTATACCTTAGATACCATTTTGTCATATATTCCGAACAGTCTCGAATTCCGAACACTTTATTTTTAAATGTCAATTTACTGCACTTTAATTTTTTAAATATTTGATTAATGAAAACCCTAACATTTTTTGTGGTATAGGCTTCATTTTAACATCATTTACAGGTATCGATACTGCCCATAACTTATAATACTAAGCATTTGCAAAAGAGAGACTGTCAAAACCAGCGATAAAATGTTTGCGTTAGCAAATTCCTAATTTGAATCAAGTTTAGGAGCACAAAACCCATTTTTTGGGAGTATAATATTTTTCCAAAAAAGAATAAGTAATTTGATATGTCGATCGTCTGAATCGGTCTAGTAGCTCAAAAGTTATGATTTTTTTAAATGCATTTTTGCTGTTCGGAATTTGAGACAAATGTAATCAAACATATGCTTAGTTTTTCTCCATGAATATGTATTTGTAAATTAATTTTATGGTGGATAAATGAATAAAAAGGCTCTGTTGTATCCAAAAATCACATTAATTTCGCGAAAAGTACCATTTTGAGTATTGAGACACAGTTTAATGACCAATAAAACTTAAGTGTTCGGAATTTGAAACAAAACCGTAGGGGAGGTGGGGGTAAAACGGACATGTTAAGAAGAACTTTTTTTTTCTTTATTAAAGAGATTTTCAGCCAAATGCTGGTTCATCTCTATGAGAAGAACTTCAAAACTTCAAAAGAAACTACATCGAAGTTAAGATATCTTTAGAAACTCATGTTTCCCAAAACTTCGATGCAGTTTCTTGCAATTCAATATACTGTTTTTCTACCAATTTGGCCAAATATTTTACAAAAAAGTGTTTTTCAATGTTCTTTATTGAAAAGTACAACATTTTTTGATGCGGGTAATATTGACATAAAGTGGGGGTAATATGGACAGTTTTGTAATATATGAAACGTAGAGATTTATCGATCGCGAGAGGAATAATTTTATTTAACCAAGGTCTGAACTCATCACGAATGTCCGTTAAATGATGGAAAAATCGAATTAATCCACCTAAAAGTGATATCGTGCTTTTCAGCAGTATAAACGGATAGACCCTCAACTATTTTGCTTTTGGTTCCAGTCAGCTTCCAAACAGTCTACATCTGGCGATTTGATTTCCATTCATAGATGCAGGACATTCCTTAGGAACAGATTAAACAGACTTTTCACAGTCTATCTCACTCCCTTTGGCAAATGTCCATTTTACCTCACCCGCATTATCCCTTCAATAATTTAAATTTTCCACTCAAAAATGAATTCACTTTTCCGTACATACCTAATATCGCTTTTCTGTTAACTCACAAACCGAAATATAGCCATCAGCGAATTCAATTTAATATTAAACCGCTCAAAATGCTTAATATCGAAGCAGCTAAAATTGCATCCTCACGCGGAATCATGTATGATTTTCGGTTTTTGTTTCCCTTTTCCACTTTTGAACAGTATTTATTGCTATAAGGTGGCTCAAATATTATAGAATAACATGTAGAAGGTGTTCTCATTAACAGAAATCTGAAATTCGAAATGTAACTATACAAATCAACCACCTGTCCATATTAGCCCCACTGTCCGTATTACCCGCGGTTCCCCTACATTGTTCCATTTATTGGCAGTGAGAAACAGCGTCAAAATCTATCAATTTCCTATCTTCATTTCTACATTTCTCGCATTCACTTAGGAAAGCTAGAAAACATACATTAAATACTATCAAGTCTGCACGTGCGCATCGAACAGTGTGTCACTGTTTATGTTTTTGAATGCTCTCTGCAGCATGATACCGCTAGTCTAGTAGTAGTGTTTTAATGTATTGTTGTGTATTGTTGTATTATAATATTTATTATTTATGTTTCACCGGATGCTAGTCAAACGCGTAGAATTATACGGGAAACTTTCTACACATAAAAAAAAATTTAACAGTTCCAAATATGTTATGATGCGTTCGTGGATTGCGTGCTAAATTGACTAAAATCTATAATGAAGCATTATAGATTGTTGTCAACATTTGATGGATGTTGTCAGTATTTGATGGCGAACAACAAAATACAAAAAAAAACAGATAGATTGAGTATTAAATACCTTAGAACAACTTTGCATAACACTATATGAAGTTCACTATTATTATTCTTGTAATGAAATTCTAAATTTAATATATTCGGAATGACAAAGTTCCAGTTCCTGAAACAGAAACTCAAATCGTATTTACTCGCGCACTGATAATCTTTATGGTCACCCACATCTGTATTGCGATAAAATTCTGATAAGCGCCCCAATTAATCATTCCAATGTTACTCCCCAGGTCCTCCTCACTAATCCAACACTTACCAATGATATCGTCCCCACCACGATGATGGTGGCCCGAGGGCTGAGCCCACAGAGAGAACAGTTAAACGCCATATCTCCTCTCCTATGCCCCAACCACCCACGGAAATTCCGACCCCACCGTAACGTAACACCTCTAGTTGACTTAATCTTCGTTCAATACTCGTTCGATCTTCAGACACCAGACCAGGATAAATTTTTCAAACGTGCGCTTTCTCATTGTCTGGTCAGCAGCAACTGTTCCGCTCCACGATGGCTCACAGGAAACAATGATATGAAGTACAATCGTGGAACAATATCACCACCCGCGCACACAAACATGCGCGAACGAAGATGATTAGAGCGGTAATCAATCTACGTATCTTCCTGATAAAAGATTATTTTCTACATGAATTTCAGCCTTGTTGCAGTCCTTCACGATACCGGTCTTTCAATATCCACACTATCAACCACATTCTCCAAGAAAAATTCGCGATCATTGAACGCTTGTTGGGTTTATCATTCGATTCGATTTTTGAGAACAAAATACCTCGAGTAATCGGATTCACCTCTGCCCGGTAAGCAGCTCTTATCGGTAGGTGACTCGGTTAAACTGCGGTTTACGCGTTAGATATTTGTGAATGTAAGCCAGTGTTCTTTTTCTTTGCCTGCGCAGGTAACAGATATGTTCGTCCATCTGTTTGCATGTTTACTTCGCCGCGTTTAGCCGCGCTCAATTTGATATCACTGGACGGCCCGTCTCGCGCGGCTTTTTAGTCAGTCCACACATTTATCATACATTCCTTAGCTATCCTACAATGTGAACGTTTCTTGGTGGAAAGTGTCACCGTCAGTTATTTTAAGTACAGTTTTTTTTCTCTTCCTCTGCAGTATCTTGTCATTGGTCGGTGTGTGAAACGTGCGAGAACGTGATTGTGTTCTGATACGGCAGAGCTACGTATCTCGAACGGAAGGAAATAAAACATTGGATTTTACAGTTCATGTTTTATCCTTCATACATGTTTGCCCAATTTGTGGCATGAAACATATAACTTTGTACGTTCACGTTCAATTACGAAATGTCAAACATCTATGTCAGCGATGGCCAAACGGTAGTCCACGATCTACCGTATTCCTAGGCGCCCGCCAACTGGTCTAGGATAGTGTCCCTAACACAATAGATTTAATATCCTTCCACCTTTTGCCGTGGCCATTTTACAAGGTGTTTATGCTCACCGCAATAAAACATACAGTTTCTTTTAGACTAAACGCTCACGCAATAAATTTTAATAACTTCTACAAAAGCTGACCTATTTTTATTTTTGAAAAACAAAAATAAAGCTTATTTTAGGACATTTTCGATGTGACCACCCATTATTTCGATAACGCGTTTTAAACGTTTTAAACGGTCGAGTAATACGATTTCACTTAAAATACACGTTTTTGTAAATTGCACATCTTGACACCAAAACCATCCGATCAGACGTCCCGAGTAGCCGAAATTTATCGTCCCGAAGTGGGGAATGCAGTGTTACCATCGACGGAGCGAAAAAAAATTTATAGAAATCTATTCGATTTTTTTGCGTGAGCGTTTAATCTGATAGACCCTGTATTAGTTTCTTTTTTAATATTTTCTTTGATATTGTTAGTTATTTAATATTAATACATCCAGTTGTTCGACCATAACTTGCAATAAAGCTAGGAACACTAGGCACAATTTAAACAATGTTCTCTCCTGGCATATCATTTGTTGAAAGACCAATGAAAAATGCTGGAAACATCCGGAAACAAACACAATTTTGTTTTTATTGATTTCCGAACCCTTATAATTAATAAAAACTATTTTTTTAGAAAACTTCGCCTTTGAAGAGTGCGAATGCGAGTTTTAATGAAATATTATTATTTAAATTTTAAAACTATGATAAGTAATGTGAGTTAATTGTGCAGATTTTTTTTCATGAAATTATAAATTTCTAAAATTAAATATTGGGCCCTATTATGTAATTCTAGTTGAACAGAATTTTGCTCGTTTGCCTTATTTTACTGTTATAGATACAGTCGGATGAAGGGTGTCGGCATAATTTTTCGAGCTGATTTGTTTGCTTGTTGCATACCTGATGTTTTGCTTTGGCCGGACATTTCGACCAGAATGTTGCGAATTACGCGTCGAATGTTGTCTCTGAGCTCTTCTTAAGTTGCTGGTTCGTTGGCCAAAAATAGACCAGTGACATAGTTCCATCAAAAGAAATCCAATGGCGTCAAATCGCATGAATGAGGCGGCCCATCGACAGGTCCATTTCTCGAAATAACACGTTCACCAAACTTACTTTTCAATAAGTCCATTGTAACGTGCGCTATGTGGCAAGTGGCACCGTCTTGTTGCAACTACACTTGATGTTAGGATCTTCTAATTCTGGCAAAAAAAAAGTCTTTCAACATGTTGCGATAGCGCTGTCCATTGACGGTAAGTGACGGTCGTTCTAATCGACGAAGAAATACGGCCCAATCACTCCCCGTCATGAAAACCACACCAAACAGCATTTTTTTGCGGATGCAATGGTGTTTCTTGAAGCACAAATGGGTGACCAATAACGCATATTTTGCTTATTGACAAAGCAATCTGAAGATGGAGAAGAAAAAGCATCCGAAGATGATTTTGTGATAAAAATCATCATTTTCTTCAAGATTCGCCAGAGCCCAATCGGAGAAGTTCCCACGCAGAGATCACGAGTTCAATTCTCACTCCCGACATTCTTCTAAAAATGGAAGTAAAAGTGACGAACCAACCGAAATGTGTTGAAAGCCACTATAATAGAGAGAGAGAAAAAAATAGGAGAAGTTTCGGCGCTTCATATGGTCAAGTGACTTTAGTTCTTGAGTCAATTTGATCTTGCAAGTATGTTGCCCAAGATTTTTTCCGCAATATACACCACAATGAGGTTTCGAAGATACCCAATTCTTGAGAACGTCGTGACTGATTTGGGTAATTTCGGATAGATTCACTTGCGGTTGCGATATTTTCGTTGCTTCGTGCGAGGCGGCACGGGAATATCCAACAGTGAAAATGCAGATTCAAATTTGGTCACTAAACTATGCACAGGCTGGGACGATTATTACGATCGAAAATTGGAGCGCTCTTAAAGTTGCAACCACCGACTCCGAATTTCGGTAGTAAATTTTAATAATTGCTAAGCGTTGCTCATTCGTGTACTTCACCACGATGAATATGTTGATTTTGACTAATGTTTTTAAATAAACAGATCATTAAAATGTTTCAAGGGTTCATTCACACAAAGACATAAAACTGTCAAGTCGCTAATGGATGCCTCTTTATTTCTAGGTAATTGAGGAATATAATAATCACCTCGAATATAAAAATCAATCAATGCTTTGTATGTTCATAAATGGTAATTTCTCAAAAAAGAATCAACAATATTGATTGATGAAACTTTATATAAATAAAGTACTACTTATCAATCATTTAGTAACCAATAATTATTTTTATTTAATAGAATAATTTATCATTGAATATTGAATATTTGTATGACTTATGTATTCCCTTTAATTTTCCTCTCACAGTCCGAGAATCAATAATTTGACTATTGAAACTTAATGAAGTTGAAGAAAAAATATTTTCTGGAGTTTTTTCATTTAATAATATGTTTTTGTTTTGCTTTGAAAAAAGATTAAAAAGAGTAAAACCTTTTAATTTTTCGACGCAGGGCTACGTTCTTCATTTCTGTATTGAAGTGTACAGGGTGTTCAATATGTTCGAATTCACTTTAAAAATGTGTTATATATTCTTTTCTGCGTTAATTTTCATTGAGACAATGAGAACCTTGGGGGGTCTCCGTAGTCACATTGCGCGTTCGCTTAGCAAACGATCGATCGTGAGTTCAAAACTCAGGGCCCTCATTGACCATCTTTGTGTTGTTACAGAATGACTACGTCTACGCAACAATCATCAACGATGGAGATCGATCCACGGTCGAAATAAGATCGATTCATCCATATAACTGCTCTGCTCTGCAAGACACATCGGGCTGCTATTCTATAAACAGCCCAACAATGATCAATCAACTGTCTCCGCTGTCCGGTCTAACTGGATAATGGAAGAACAGAAGGAAAGCTTTTATACGCCTAAATGGCTACTGTGTAAATGTGTACCATATGCAATGGTATAGAAGGGAATACTCTAACGCCGAAAAATGGCA
Organism: Toxorhynchites rutilus septentrionalis; assembly: GCF_029784135.1. Classification (NCBI taxonomy): domain Eukaryota; kingdom Metazoa; phylum Arthropoda; class Insecta; order Diptera; family Culicidae; genus Toxorhynchites; species Toxorhynchites rutilus. The sequence continues at coordinate 265,830,797 of NC_073745.1, forward strand.
ACTGTGTAATGTGCTGATTATAGATATGATAAACATGTTACGATTAAAATTCGGCTCTGTCGCAGCTAAAATGCTAATGAGCCTAAAATAAATAAAGAGGGATAAAAAACGAGAACCTTTAAGACATATTAGCTGAGAGCACACCGGGCACCGACGAGCTTGAGACTTTTCTCAAAAGAATCGCACGCGGCACGCACCTGGTCCTTCGGCACCTCTTTCAGATCTTGGAAATGATCTTCTTAAATTGTTCCATAGAGCTCACTTTATGTTTGTTCTGCTTGGCCAGCATGTACGACCATACATAAAAGTCGAGGGGATTAAGGTCCGGGGAGCTGGGAGGACACAAAGTCTTATCAAGAAAATCAGTTATATTCTCCCGACACCACGCTTGGACGGTATCCGCCATGTGGGCCGGTGCGCCGTCCTATTGAAAGACGTAATGATACTTCTCATAGAGATCCAGAGGTTTCGGGGCCACAATCTTCTCCAGAGCCTCGGTCTTCTAGTATGCGGCGTTGATTTTCACGCTTTTCTCGATAAACACCGGTGGGAGCTTCCCACGCCAGGATACGGCCTCCCAAAACATCACCGACGCAGTGCCCTGTTACTGCTAATGTTTATGTGGGACGGGGGAATGCTGGCCAACGTCGGCGCCCACATTTGATCATTTTGGACATTGTGCAGCTGTTGCAAGGCAATGAGTTTCTCACCAGAAAACACGAACTGCGGACCTGCTTGCCTCGAAAGTAATAGTTTGGCTCTGTCCAGTCTCTTCTTCGATGTAGCCTTCGTTACCTCCTGAACCTTGCTTTTCTTGTGTTACTTGTATCCCAGGTCCTTCGTCATGATGGTGTGAGCAGTCCCGATCGACACGTCCAGCTCAGCTGCGGTCTTGCGGATAGAGCGGTTCATTTTTCGATGAACCCACTGGCGTCCTCGCCGAACGCGGTCACCCGGATCTCGCACGGGTCCGTCTCCCAGTACCGACGAATAGTGGTATAGATGAATTTCCGCTTCATCCCATGGGATTTTAACCACCGGAATATGTCGCCGGGTCCATAACCTCTCGGAAACAACTTTACTACGAAGACGCGGTACTCTGTCGTGTGCAGTAAACAAACAACAAAAGACAGCGAGTCGACACCGTGCGCGTCGGTTAGTCTATATATGAGGCTAAGCAGACACCAATACCAGTACACAGAATGCACATGGTGGGCACCTATACAATGATGAAAAGTTGTATTCGAACTTATCGAACATCCTGTATGTTTAAAATTTCGAAATCAAAGGCATTACGTTAAGAGTGTAGCGTTTGAGCGTTAACACCTCTTTGCCGGCTGAACGAAGGACACCCAGGATTTTTTACGCGGATTTTCCAATTAACGCGGTTTTTTTATGCGGATTTTTACCGCGGAAAAAACCTGAGAAATATCCCATCTCTCTCTCAGCTCACATTTCTTCTTCATGCTCCCTCAGAGCATATGACGGTAATCAGTGCTTGCGACGGAACTTAGCGCTTATTACGAAAATTAGTACCGCACTCTATCACGATGCTTACGTAGACTTTAGGTGACCTGGTTTTTTTACGCGGATTTTCCTATTAACGCGGTTTTTCGAATTAACGCGGTTTTCCGAATGAACGTAGTTTTTTTTACAAGGTACGTATTCCCCGTATCCCCGGTATAACCTGGGTGTATATGCTAATCACTTCATTCGGAAAATACGAGATACATATTCTCAAATTACAGTGCAAAGCTGCATGATGTTGATGTGGGACGGGGGAATGCTGGCCAACGTAGGCGCCCACAGCCGATCTTTCTGGACATTTGAGGCGTTTGGTTACCTTAAGAGAGTCATAGTTACTCCCACCGTTTACCCGCGCTTGCTTGAATTTCTTCACGTTGACATAGTGTGCTTATGTGCAGAAAATAAATATCTACTATCCGCGTATAAATCTAGTCCTGTTTCAGCCAGCGAGCAGCCAACTAGCAAACACGGAGGTTTTGCCCAACTCGAAGTCTGATAGCGAAAGGGCCGATTGCTTTTTGTGAACGTAAGCAATCTTATTGCTGTGCCATTCTGATCTTTTCTAAACTTTTCGTTTTCTTAAATTCCGTGGAGGCCTGATAAAAAGATAGGACGTACTGCGTCGATTTGCATACCGCTATATGGGATGTGTTCTTGTACAAAAAATAATTCCCCGCCGTCGTGATTGAAGTTCGATTCAGAGTACGCGCGAATACCGCTCCGATTGGTTTTAGAGGAGTTCTTAAGGTTATTTTCTAAGGTTTCCCAAGGATAACTCTCCGCCGTCGCGATTAGAGTTCAAGGAAGCGTACGCGCGATGAATAACGAAATATATATCCAGGACGATTGATTTTTAGGAGTTCCCTAAGAGAAGGTATTCTCAGGTTTCTCTCCACCGTTGGGATTGAAGATCGATACAGAGTACTTTCGATGATTAACGGAATATATCGCATGGTCGATTGGTTTTAGAAGAGTTCTCTCGGTTACCATCTCGGGTCTCCCATAGTTAATTCTCTCCCGTCGCGATTGGATCTCGATAAATACCCAGCAAACATTAAATCGCATAACAAGCGTATCCCAGCAAACATTAAATCGCATAACAAGCGTATATATAACATCATATGCCCTAAAATTTGGTTGGCATATAATGCGCCTAACTGGCATATGCATGCAAAAGTGGAGGCCATATACATACATGGCAAATGCTTACCGAATTTGTTTGGATGAATATGCAACTTTGACCGACTATAATAGCGATTATGTTGGAATTGAATTGCGATCTAATATGAATATATTCATGAATTGTCAAAGCACCAAATACGACTTTTGCCATACTCATATACGATTTATTACAGACATAGAAGAAAAAAAATGGCGCAAAATATTTTCGTTAAATGTTTTTCATAACCTCACGAATCGCTATTTTTATATATGAGTATTTATGTTCGTAGAAATAATAATTGATTGATTGACTTATGTTGGGAGTGGAATATGAATGTTTAAAATGACACAGATTGATAATTGGTGAAAACTGCTCCGATGTGGGTTCGAACTCCGGTCGTCTGGATTATCATCCACCAGCTATCTCGCGCGGCTATCTGAAATTTAATTCAACAGCGGTTAAAACTTTCGCGTGCATCAGCATTTCATTGACAGTTCAATAGGATGTAATATGTTCTTTATTAGGATCTAATATGATTTACTGTTTCATGATTTTCTTCAGCATGCAGCACGATTTACTACAGTACTGAATCGATTTAAATTATACGCTTATACGACACACAAACTGCATCAGCGTAATATACGCATATGATGCGGATTAAATATATTTTACGACAATGTACATCATAAAACTGATGTTTATTATACCGAATTGCGACTTAATTTGATAATGATATATAAAATCGTGTTTTTACATTTTATGCGATTTCAAATATACACGATACATACTTTGATTGATATTATATGCGATTATGATTTATTCTGATTTCTTGTAAGACTTAGTACGTGCAAAATTATACGATTGAATGTTTGCTGAGATATATAACATCATATGCCCTAAAATTTGGTTGGCATTTATTGCGCCTAACTGGCATATGCATGCAAAAGTGGAGGCCATATACATACATGGCAAATGCTTACGGAATTTGTTTGGATGAATATGCAACTTTGACCGGCTATAATAGCGATTATGTTGAAATTGAATTGTGATCTAATATGAATATATTCATGAATTGTCAAAGCGCCAAATACGACTTTTGTCATACTCATATACGATTTATTACAGACATGGAAAAAAACAAATGGCGCAAAATATTTTCGTGAAATGTTTATTATAGCCTCACGAATCGCCATTTTTATATATGAGTATTTATGTTTGTAGAAATAATAATTGTTTGATTGGCTTGTGTTGGGAGTGGAATATGAATGTTTAAAATGGCACAGATTGATGTTTGGTGAAAACTGCTCCGATGTGGGTTCGAACTCCGGTTGTCTGGATTATCATCCACCAGCTATCTCGCGCGGCTATCTGCAATTTAATTCAACAGCGGTTAAAACTTTCGAGTGCATCAGCATTTCATTGACATTCCAATATGATGTTATATGTTCCTTATTAGGATCTAATATGATTTACTGTTTCATGATTTTCTTCAGCATGTAACACGATTTACTACAGTACTGAATCGATTTAAATTATACGCTTATACGACACACAAATTGCATCAGCGTAATATACGCATATGATGCGGATTAAATATATTTTACGACAATGTACATCATAAAATTGATGTTTATTATACCGATACGCGACATAATTTGATAATGGTATATAAAATCGAGTTTTTACATTTTATGCGATTTCAAATATACACGATACATACTTTGATTGATATTATATGCGATTATGATTTATTCGGATTTCTTGTAAGACTTGGCACGTGCAAAATTATACGATTTAATGTTTGCTGGGTAGTACGTGCGAAAAATAATAGTGTCACCTTCACCTTCACCTACACCCTAGCGCCATGCCGTGTGTTCCTTGTACAATTTCACTGGTTCAGCCCAATCACTGAGAGTAACTACGCAGTGTACAGTCACCCAAGCTTAAGCTAAATCGATAGTGGCTGTGTATGACAGTATCACACATGAGCATCGTTGATTTTATGAGTTGTCAAAAGTAGATAATGGTGGCGATGATGGATCAAACAAAGAATCGCCAGTGGCTGCAGTGGATGTCTAGAGTAAAAGATCCATTCTGAGCGCGCTACGTTTTTCGGTATTGAAAACTCATATGACCAGTTTTTGTATTGTTCTCGCGAGAACAAGAATGAGTCATGAATGAGACCGCGCCAAGCAGCGGTCCTATTCACCACCACCAAAACTTTGTAACTTTGTGTTTGTAGAATTTCGATTTCGAATGATTTCTTTGGGAAATCATGTTTTTGGGAGCGTGGAAGTTCATTCATTTTATTTATTATCTGGCAGTGTAAGGTATAACCCCTTATAAAATACTTCCACTGTGTTGTAAAACGGTAGTGCATAATATCACACAATATTAAACTAATGTAACATTAATAATTATTTAACTTTATCTACGGTTCCTGAAGTCGAGGTAGCCCCTCATGAAACTTGCCTCCGAAGACGAGTGTTTAATCTCAGAAGGCACCAGATTCCAATTTACCACACCTTTGACGAACGATGTACTTGCGTAGGCAGCTGTATTGTTCGAAGGAAGGCTTTGGAACGGGATCAGTCGTTGAAAGAGCGCTGGTAGGGAACGATTTCTAACCAAAATCCATATAAAGATGCACGATCGGTATACATAGAAGCTTTCGAACGGACTTCCGATCAAATTCGCCTGGAGATGGCTTACTCTTGCGTAGCGGTTTAACGTATAGACGAGACGAACACAGCTGTTAAGCGCTACCGTAACTCGTTCATGGGGTATGCAATAGGTGAGACATGCAGAAGTTCGCCAAACAGGAAATGTGGCCGAATCAGTGCCTTGAACATTTTAAGCCTAACATTGCCATTACCATATGGTATTGAGATTTCCAGCCTGCATTAATATTGAATGCCGAAAAAGGCATTAGCGCCCGTATGTGAACTGTCAAAATGGTTGAATTTGTCTATAAGCATTCATATGGTGGATACTTAGGAATACATCAATACCCTTACAATGGCTCGCAAAATCGACCGTTGAAATAAAACCGTTTTTTGTGAACTTTTTGTTTGGTTACGGTTATCAGGGAATTGAGAAAAACTCCTCTCATCTCAGATCATGGTTTAACCATAACTTGGATGCGGACCAAGTATTTGCATAGAAGTTCAATTCATGGTGTATCAAGGGATCTGTTACGCCCAGAAAACGATTAAAAATGTAAATCTAAAGTAATAAAGAACGGAATATCTAAAAAACGTATTTTACCCATGGTCCCATGGACGTCTAGTTGCGACAGTTGAGTGTACAGTAATACATACATGCTTGCAGAGCGCGAACTTCGAAAGGCGTCTGGTGTCTTTCAAACGGTCACGAATCATAAATGTCTGACCCTTGATAGGACTGAAAACTTAAATAGTGGCTAATCAAAATTCAATTAAACTCAGTTATATTAATGTGGCTTTCCATTGCGCACCTGCGCAGAACAAAATAGGGTCGTAATTTGGTACGTTCTACGCCTCGAGTCGTTGCACTTAGCTTGCCTATGTAAGTAATTCACGTTATGTTAGGTTCGCGACGGTCGCTACTTTTGGCGAGCGCATTATACACACAGGTAGTATGAATAGGCGGCAAGTGTGTCATCTACTTAGCGAGTTGAGTTGCGGCATAGAACCAAATCGAGATTACCTATACGCAAAGAACAGTGTTTGACTGCCACACTGTGTGCTAAAGCTGCCCGCGAATTCGCGCACATTGGCTGAATAAAGTGATAAGATAGCAGAAAATCAATACTAATTTTGTTTGCTGATAACTGCATGGATTGTTATGTTCCGAGGTAATAAAAAAGAGGAGATGAGTGCGGGGAAAATATTCCAACGTTAGCATTGTGATGTTTTTGGTTCTGCTATCGTCGCTTCTTCGCGAATGACGACAATATCTCGAACAAGCTGATCAGGTTCAATCGGAAAAAGACCGGTCAAGGTACTGGCATAAATATTATGAGCACAAAAACTCCGGCTAGCAACATTTGGAAAATAAGCAAAAATAACCAAACGATGTACAACAACCGTGCGTGTTTCAAAATATTATATTTTTTATGATCATATTATATCCCTTAATCCTTTATAAGGCCGTGGAAACTAGGCAGGGGATCGACTTCAGCTTCAGAGAACCCAAACCTTACATGAGGAAGAACATCTATATACCTTTGATAAAATTAGACCGGTTAGACTGGATACATGTCCCAATTCTATCTTTTCCTCAAAATCATCAGTATTGTCCCAACCTCCTTATGTCCCTTTCTCTCCCTGTCACCCACCCTAAAAAAATGTCACCCTACTAACCTCGAGTCGTCCGCAAGTAATCGGTTCCCCATTCTATTAACCGTAGAATAAGCAAAGTCGTAAATATGTTTTTGAACTGAAAATATATATAGGATTTTGCTCCTTTAAACTTTATGTAACTGAGTCTGAACAAATGAACGATTTATCAAAAAAACTATTGAAACAACTGAAAAAAATTATGACAATATAGTTGCCACAGCCTGTTAAGTCCAAAAGCACTGTTTGCCGCTGTTTTCGCGCCACAACGAAAAAAAAATGAAAATTTGCTTTTTCATCAAATACGCCATTTTTTATTGAAAAAACTGCATTATCTTACACAGTAGATCTCAAATAAAACGTTTCCAGTGAAAAACTTATCAATTTGTTGCATTTGCAACGAATTTAAACAGAATTTTCTGCAGGCGGTCTAAAATCGCGGGTTTTCTACATAAAAATGACTCCCAAATTAATATCGAACATTTTTAGCAGCCCTAAAAAATTGGAGTTTCTCCAGATACCTTTAGAAGTCTTTGGTTGAGTAAAATATTAAAATAATATTCCAAGTGCAGCGGAAAAAAAATTCTAGGTGGCAATATAGTTGCCACGGTCTTATAAAGGGTTAATGAGAACAGATCTCCATCACAACATAATTTCGCCAACAACGCCGGTCAATGGCTGCAATTATCCAGTCTCCTGTTCCGCCAATTCTCGCTTTGTGCTGCTCCACCGGATCCAACCACTTCACCCCCTGAGATCTCCTTTTTTGTTCACCATCGGATTCGATGTTGTTCGGCATTCTAGCAATATATCCCGCTAATCGCACTCGTGCAGCCTTGACGACTTCCAGGACACTTTGTACGCCGTAAAGTGGGGCCGTGGTTAATCTTATTTATTCATGCTTTAATTTCCAGTGGTTTTAAGTACTCGACGTTACTTCAAGTTACTTCAAGAAGGATTTATATTCGATTATCCGCGGAATATGCTGGCAACGTCACCACGGATAACAGAAATCGCGGATAATGCAATAAAGGGCTAAAAATGAAGTACCAACGCAAAAAAAAGGTATTTCAGCATGTTTTATCAATACAAAATCATTAAACTATCCATCTGCATGGTGGACAGACAATGTGAAAACCATGACCAAAACAAAAGATCAAGAGCATAACACTCGCTGTTGAATTTCTTAAGGCTCTATAAAATTACAATAGAACTCGATTCAGCGGATAATCCGCACCGGGGTTCTAATGCAGTTACCTCAGCTCTTTCCTCTGGTATACAGACAAACCTTTTTTGTGCGGGGGACCGCATAAAAAATATGGCATAAAAAAGTCGTACAAAACATCACTAGTAGCTTTGGAAAATCGTGTTCGGTACACATTTTGAAAAAAAAAAAATCGCACAAAAAAAACCGCACAAGAACAGAATTTTTTTAAACTGCCATACGAATGAAACACCAATTTCTGCATTACTCGAGAATTATTCAAGCAAACGAAACCAAATTTGGCATATTGAGGTATTAGGGTGCAATAAATGTTTCTATGGTGGTTAGACTCTCTACTCCCCTCTCTAAGGGGGCGCTGCCATACAAATGAAACACCAATTTCTACATTACTCGGAAATTAATCAAGCAAATGAAACCAAATTTGGTATATAGAAGTTTTAGGGTGCAATAAAAGTTTTTATGGTGGTTAGATACTCCTCCACCCTCCCTGACGGGGGACTGTCATACAAATGAAACACAAATTTGTGCATTACACGAGAATTAATCAAATCCAGCAAACTGAACCAAATTTGGCATGTGGAGGTTTTAGGGGGCAAGGAACATTTCTAAGGTGGTTCAATACTTCTCCCACCTTTTCGAGGGGGGGTGGGTTGCCATGGAAATGAAACACAAATTTCTGCATAACTCGAGAACTAATCAAGCACAATTTGTGATGTTAGGGTTTTTTGGGTATGAGAAATGTTTTTATGATGGTATGACACCCCTACAAACTTGACAATTGAAAGTTTTCGGAAAACTGTGAAGGAAAAAGGGAAAATTCGGAAAATTAAATTCCCATATGTTCTACAATTATATAGTGACAAGTGCTGTTAGTCCATTTGATGTTTGCGCTAGCGAAATTGATGTTTGTTCGAAACTGGAAATGGATTTTAATGTGATGAAACACACTTCTATATCTTCTTCTATCTATACCAAAAAAAGGATTGCCGGATATGTTGATAAGAGCAGGACTCGAGGAAGGAATTGTCCGATTTAGGGCTGTCTATGTTCTATCATATTTTCTGTATGAAACATTCATTCCATGTAACGGAGAACCATGTTATTTGCAAGTGGTTGAAAAATCTTGAACGAGAATTGTGGCTGAAAATAATCTGATATTATAATGATGAATTTTGTTGGAAATACTACGAATTTATAGTAAAAGGTAAATTCAACTGGGTCGATTAAAAGATCAATCAATGAACAGTTCTGCGATTGGACCCATGAACTTGCTCATAGTAAGAAAACGTGAATGTTTGAAGGTATTGATAACAGAAAATAAATTTTGGGCGAGACGAAGTTTGCCGGGTCAACTAGTAGATATGATAGACATGTGACATGTACACGATTAAAATTCGGCGGATAAAAAAAAGTATTATTTCCGCGCTAGAATGGTTAGAAAGTCATCATTTTACAATGTGGTATGTACATTGACGAATTTACGTTAGATTTACAACCAGATGGCGCAGCGAGTAAAGTGATGATGTTTTGTTTTTTTTATATATTAAATCTGTTTAAATTTGTCCGAATTTTCCTTCAAATTTCCCGGATTCATTCCAAACTTTCCAAACTGAAAAGGTTCGAAAATCATCATTTTAGAATGTGCGATGTATATTATGAAGAATGGCTTGGTATAAGTGTTGTAACTCTAATTCATTTTCAACTAGATAACCGATGAGTAGCATGTGTTGCGCTAAAAATACTGCAAATCCTTCTCGAATGGGCCTCTTCATAATCAATGATATTAGCCAACTTAACATGATATCGATTTCATCGTCATTATTCACAGCATTCATAACCAGCATGCAATAACAAAGCTGGATTTTTCGAAGGTTATCTATGACTTTGGTCAAATCGCGTATTGAAACCATCGTAAATATACAAAACTCAAACTTTCTTACCATATACTGATGACATTTAAAGGTTGAAATGAATTTAAATAGAAATAAAATGATCACTTTTGTGGTTCTGAGTTCTAACGCAGATGTCGCATAAGTTGATTCAGTATTGTAACTTGATTTTTTTTCACTAGGGTAACGATGAGCTACAAATACTGCAAATCCTTCTCGAATCGGCCCCTATATGATCAACGATATCAGACAACTTAATATGGTATCGATTTCATCGCTATTATTCACAGTATTCATAACCTATATGCATTATCAAACTTAAAATTTTCGAAGATTATCCATGACTTTGGTCAAATCGCGTGATGAAACCATCGTAAATAAACAAAATTGTAACTTTATTACCATATACTGACGACATCTAATATAATGCTTGAAATAATATAGATAGAAATAAAATTAATAACTACGACAGAATCCTGCTTTTAAATGTGTAGAATATACAAACATCATCATTTTTGTGGTTCTAAGCTCTAATATAGGTGTCGCATGAGCTGATGCAGTTTTGCGTAAATTCGTCAATTGACGAATCTATCCTATGAAATTCGTCAGTTGACGAATCTACATTAGAGCTCAGAACCCTAAAAGTGATGATGTTTGTATTTCAACTCGCTTGAAAACGAGATTCGGTCGAGATTACTTTTTTTAATTTCTATTTAAATTCGTTCGAACCATTAAATGTCGTCAGTAAACGGTAAGAAAGTTATATTTTTGTATATTTACAAAACTGCATCAGCTGAAAGTCTCAAAAATAAAGAATAAAAAAAAACATTAAGTTTGTTGATATCATTGATCATGTAGGGCAGGGGTTTTCAAATGGTGCTCCACGGGAAATTTGTGCTCCATGTAGCTATAACATATGCTCCCATTTGATAACCCATCTTGGAAAAAACATTATTTAATTCAATTTCACAGAGCATATAGTGCTTTATCTTGTTTACTCCAGGTCAGATATTGTGTAACTGGGACACGCAACCGAAATAGAGTTGTTTCCAGTTGGGTAATGTCAATGCAAGAAGGATTTTTTTTTATTGATGAAAAAGGCAGGTGCTCCGTCAAATGTTTTCGCTATAAAAAGTGCTCTACCATAAAAAATCTGAAAACCCCTGAAGTAGGGTATTCCGTTTGGCCGATATGAGAAGGATCTGCAATATTTGAAGCGTATTACATGCTACCCATTGTTTACTTAATAAGAAATTGTTAATTATAACACTTATACCAAACCAACCTTCATGTGCTATGAATGAAACATTGTAAAATGATGATTTTCTAACCTGTTAAGCGTAGAAAGAATACTAGAAACCGTGAAATTTGAAGAAAAATTCTGAATTTCCTTGAAAAAAATCAAAACACCATCATTTTACTCGCTGCGGCATCTGGTTGAAAATCCAACGTAGATTCGTCAATAGTATTCAAGTCATGTAATTGCGGAGGTATTTTGAACTGATTAGGACATTATAAAACAGGCACTCTCGCACGATGAGATCAGTCCTTGGTCAATTGGTACATGCATGCTGGAAAAGAGTGGGATCGTAACGATGGATGCTGCAGAGATGAAGAAATGGCGTAATAAAATAGCCGGTCAGGTTGACCAACGGATTGTCCGAAACTTCAGGGTGAAGGCAAGGTATTCAAAGAAAAGAGGCGCAAATTCGCCAAAAACCTATCGCTATTTTTATAAATGCAATATAAAAACTTAATTTTTAGCCGACATCCATCAAAGTTATTCCTAGAGAAAGATATATAATCAGGTGAAACCAGTCTCTTCAGCACACCTCCTGCAGGGCTTTGTCGGAATTGCGGGCTCTCCGAGGTCAGCATTCGGATTCTTGTAAGAAAGTTTAACAGACAATTCCATGTCTCGAATCTTTAATCTCTAGTCGCGGTTCCTTGTTTGGGTCTAGTCCAATTGTCCTATCTCGAGTTCCGCTGTAGGTCTTATACAATCTAATGCAACCGTTGCAAATTGAACACATAACAAAATTTAAGTCACACTTATATGACACAATCAGGTAGATGAGAATTCAGTGATAAGGATACCACGATGGACACAGTAATGCTGTCAGCATAAAAAAACAAGCATTGACGTTCGTTTAGAATATATTCAGTAAAATGTTTAATACGAAGCTTACAATATGTTTTCTTTTCTATTTTGCCAAAATACGTTTTCGTTCTGCTTTACTTTTTTCAACATGCTCCAACCGTTTTTGTTTATCAATCTTCTGTCGTTTCTCTTTCAAAAGATTGGCTTCCTTCATGGATTTCTTCTGATTGTCCATCATCTTTCTGTACAATTTCTTATGCCTCGATTTTACCATTTTCGCTCTCAATGCTTCTTCTTGTTTGGTTAGCTGCTTCTGTTCTCTAAGATTTTCCTTGTATATTTTGCCTCCAACCACGGCCATCTTTTTCTTTTTTTCTTCAACCTTGGAACTAGCTTTTTCTTCTTCACCATCTGAAGCACTCTGTTCCTCGTTCTCTTGATTTTTATCTTCCACCGGCTCTCCTGAATTGAAAGCTTCCGCATTTTCTTCTTTGAATGCCTGCACCAGTGCATAATCTAACTGAACCTGCTTGCGGGCTTCCTCCATCTCTAGATCCTCTTCCTCGTCGTCAGAAACGCCTTCAGTTCGTTCCTGCCGCTCCAACTCTTTACCATCCCGCATCGCTGCTTCCTCTGGTGGAACATAAACCGCATCATCTCGGTTGAAGGGTGACAAATGAGGTGGCAACACGGCCCCAATAAAGTATTTGTTAGCTGGCAAAAGTTTCCTCTGATTGACGCTATCAAAAATCCACTGCGGTTGGACATAATCTCTCGATATATACTGTTTGCTCAAGCTTGGCCGATCAACAATTTGATGGGTTATGCTTTCATCCGATTCATCGAATGTGGCACCCACAAACAGATTTTTATCCCAAGAAACTCGTCCTCCAAAGCAACGGATTATAAATACCAGCGGTTCGCGGGGTACCTCCCGATTGATGTAGAACTTTAGTCCTTTGAAGAGAGTTTTCAGCTTTTTCAAACCCAATGCTTCTTCGCGCAACTTGCGAATCTGTAAATGAGCAAAATTCATAATCAAATGATTCCAATTTTTACTATTTTTTCCCCAAATACCTGATCTGAATCCTTATCGTTATCCAGCAACTGTAAATCAACGTCCTCTTCTTCCTCCTCAACGCCTGGTTTGTCTGATCGTAGCAGATCTGTGTTCAAAGCAGCGATTCGTTCCGACACGAAAATCTCTTCGCTGGTCCTGCTCTCCTCGCTATCGATAGAAACGGTGAACTGCGGCGGATAAACCAAATTCAAAGAATTATACAACCGGAAGTTAACAAATCCGGCCATTATGGTGTAGAAATCAGCGAACGATTTCATAATCTTAAAGTCCACATATTCTTTTCTCTGCGGCTGGAAGGGATAGTAATGCGGTACGATCCAGGTAACCAGCTCCCCTTTAATCTCCGCCTGGAAGTAGTACCCTTTGATGGAAACGAATACTTTTCGCAGCGCTTTCGATGCAATCACGTAATGCATGAATTCAATTGTGAATCTTCTCGCGAGTGAAGTAATATCTCGTGTGACGACTTTTGTTGCCGGAAATGTTGAAAATAAGAACAACAGCGTCATACAATCGTCCAAATCCTTGATAGCGTCGATGAACGTGGGATATCGCTCCTTGATAATATGATCCAGCTTAATTTCGGGGTAATTTGCCATCCGAACTTGCTTCAGCTTAGAATTTCCTTTGGCACGAGCATGTGCTATCCTTCGGTTGAAAATTTTTCTATCGCGAAGCGTCCAAACAATTGGCTCGTGGAGCAAAAACGTAATGTCTTTTTTGTGGTAGAGAATCTTTATATCGGTGCTGCCGCGCTGAGCGATAACTCGATGTTTCGGTTCACGTGGATAGATTCCTTTCAATATACACAAACGTCTGAAATCCTGCATGGACAGCTGAAGCTTGCGCATCGCCGCCTTCCGCGTCATGTATTGGGCGCCTTCACCGGATTGGTACTAGAAAACAAAATCAGTTCCGAGTAAATATAACCTCAAAAATCAATAGACAAATTATTTACCTTGTGATTTCGTTTAACCATTTTGTCAGAATAGTCTTTTATGAAATATAGTTCGAAAACTATATACACTTGCAACTTATGTGTGCACTTACACTGCAAACAACTTATTTCCAAAGCAATTTTAAAATAAGTGACCGGAATAGCAGCTGATGGTTGCAAGCATGCTGTACCGACCAAAGAAAAGATCTATGTTTTGAAATGTGAACACGTTTGTTGTGACAGACCGGAGAACATCAACAAGACAGGGATGCCTAGAATTTTTTTAGAAGATCATTACAAAAGTCCACATGTTTTTACCAAGATGTATATATGAATGGAGGTGTAGTCGTTTGGTCTCTAACAAGGTGCTTATATAAGGTATATATAGGCGCCTTGGTCGCTAGTGCTTCCTTTAGGCCTTGTTCTTACTGCAGCGGGGCGTCAGCGTGGCTTGGGCGGGGCGTGTGACGCTTACGATTAATCGCGTGTGTTCTTTTCGATGTGTTCACACCAGGCTTACGTGTCGTGAGCGTGGTTTTGATATGTGGCTGGCGTGCAAACGAAAACACTTCACGCCGGTGATATTTATATTTCTCCGCTTCTATCTAGCATAAATTTGTTTGTAGTAGTGACATAATTTAATTTTGTCACTTTTTTTTTTGTTTTTTTTTTTATTTTTTTACGTTTTTTACCCTCAGGCAAGGCGCAAATTGAGACGCATATAGCGCGAGTAACTTGGCGCGATATAGCGCCTGTTTTTGTGGCTCATGAAAACAGATAGAACGGCGCAAATTGGCCAGATGACGAGAGATGGTGGAGCGCTCGTGAGACAAGACTCGCGCGACGCTGTGGCTGAACCACAGTTTCTCGTGCTGGTCATGCCGGTTGTGGTAGTTGTGTTGGTGAACAATCATATAGCGCCGTTGGTTTGACATTGTATGGCTGTACTGGTCGAGTGATTGTGTTAGTAAATAAATATATCGCGCAACTCTGTGTTAACCAATCATTGTATGCGAATGGCACCAAACTGCGACTCGATATGCGCTCCACCACGCTACGTTTGTGGCACGTATGAGTCGTGTTGGTAGTCTCGCGTTCGCTTACGAGCGCTATACGCTTCTCAATTTGCGCCTAGCCTCAGAGTTTTTAGCCGGATACGTCCAACGATGTTGGAATATTGAAAAATATACCAATTGTCATTCTTTCATTCAAAAACACACATTGACAATTTTCATAGAACACACCGAAGACGCGCACGCTGGCACGGTGCAATGTGAGTAAACTAAAATATCGTGGCAAGAAGTGAACATGCCCCGCTCACGCCACGTTGACGCCCCGCTGCAGTGAGAACAGGGCCTTAGAGTAAGGTGACATTGGCTCGGAGTACGCACGAAAATTTGATTGTACGAGTTGAAAAAAACAATTTTGTTCGATAGAAGCAGACGAATTCGAACGAAGCAAGGGGGAAGCAATGTAACCACACCAATACAACTCAATGCGGTTGTTTACTTTCACTATTGCATACAATTCGTACGACCACATTTCTGCATCCAGTGTCACCGATGCAGAATTATCTTGAAAACTAATGTGAGAGTACATACCATGAGTACATTATGTAGATGTGTATTTTCAAATATTGTTGGCAGCCCTTTAAACTTGACCAATCAGTAGCTGGTCAGAAAACTGGTCCGAAATCGACCCCCTATTGTCTGGTCTTGTCTTAGATTTATATCATGCATTCAGAAGCAAACGATTTGAGTGCGGTCCCGCATTGCAAGAGAAAATAAAAATTGATTAAAAATATATTCAAAAAATTTATTGTACTAGCATCTCTTCCTCCTCACCATGGATGTCAGGTGATTTTTGTCACCATGCCTTCACATGGTACGAAATAATCTTTTAATGTCTTCATAATCATTTTGGACAAACCTAAACTTCATAACTTAATTTTTAACAATGTTTGATAGATTATTCAATGTTTATTATAATCAATTTTGTTATATAGAGCGTTCATTAAACTTACCATGAGGTTTTGAAGTTTATTTTAACAAATGTGAACAAAGAATATATTCCCAAGTAAATGGCAGTATATCTGCGTTTTTGGTGCTTAGAGGCCTTATATCAACATTATTAATGCATATAAACATTAATGAAGATAAGCATTAATGAAAGCCCTATATGCTCATTTAGTGCTACCATATAAAGTGCGATTTACATACAACATCCACGTCACGTTCACGTTCCGTCCCGTCACGTTGCGTCAATTATTCTTCCATGCAATTCCTATTGAAGCATTCACATACACCAGCAACGGCAAGTCGAAGTTGCCGTTGCCGGTGTATGTGAATGTTTGCATAAGAACTGCTTGGAAGAATAATTGACGCAACGTGACGGGACGGAACGTGAACGTGACGTGGATGTTGTATGTGAATCGCACTTAATGCTTACAAACATAAGGATAACACATATGAAAATTGCCCTGGAAGCCCTATATGCGCATTTAATGTTACCATTTTTTCCAGACCCACACATACATGATCTTTTTGAGCAGGTATCTGAGGGCGGTTATTGAAATAGGATTATTTTCCATTCATTTATATGTATCAACAGTGGTCCTTTGTCGTAGTCTTATCCCTAAATTGGATACATTCAAATTTTTAATTCATAACTTCAATTGTGATGTTTTTGCTCTGTCCGAAACTTGGCTCTCTTCGCGAGATGATATCTCTTTCCACGATTTTAATATTATACGCTTGGACCGTGATGATAGATACGGAGGGGTGCTTTTGGGGATCAATAAGTGCCACTCATTTTTTAGGATTGACCTTCCACCTATTGGAGGGATCGAAGCTGGTGCTTGTCATGCAAACATCAGGGGCAAAGACCTCTGTATTGTCAGCTTGTATTGGCCTCCGAGAGCTGCGGTTAGCCGCAAACAACTTGATGACATGTGCTCACTCCTTCCTGAGCCACGATTGATCTTGGGAGACTTCAACTCTCACGGAACTGCCTGGGGGGAACAGTACGACGACAATCGTTCATTGTTGATATATGACCTTTGTAACAGCTTCAATATGACCGTTTTGAACACTGGGGAAACAACAGGTGTACCTAAACCTCCTGCTAACCCAAGTGCTCTTGACCTCTCGCTTTGCTCGAATTCATTATCGTTAGATTGCAAGTGGAATGTAATCCAGAACCCCAACGGTAGTGATCACTTGCCAATCAAAATTTCCATCACCATTGGGTCGAATTCTTCTGAACCTATAAACATGGCATATGACCTCACAAGACACATTGACTGGAAAAAATATGCGGACGCGATTGCTCTAGCCATCAATTCCAGAGATGGTTTACCTCCATTGGAGGAGTATAACTTCCTTTCTCGTTTGATCTATGACAGCGCGGTTCGCGCTCAAACGAAACCCATCCCAGGTTCCACCATTTCCCGAAGGCCTCCCAATCTATGGTGGGATAGCCAATGTTCCAAGCTTTATGTAGAAAAATCGAATGCATTTAAAGCTTCTCGGAAACGTGGAACCCCTGAAAATTTTCAAACGTATTTAGCCCTTGAAGATCAATTTAAAAACTTAATCAAAGGGAAAAAACGTGCTTATTGGCGAAATTTCGTGGGAGGGTTGTCACGAGAAACGTCAATGAAAAAATTATGGAAAGTGGCTCGAAACATGAGAAATCGCTCTTCAACGAATGAAAGCGAAGAATATTCACATCGATGGACTTTGAATTTTGCACGGAAGGTTTGTCCTGATTCCGCTCCTTTGCAAAAAATTGTTCGAGATATACCACAAGGTAGGTGCGATCTTGATTCCGAGTTTTCGATGGTAGAATTCTCTCTTGCTCTGCTCTCATGTAACAATTCTGCTCCGGGATCGGATAGAATTAAGTTCAACTTGCTGAAAAACCTCCCTGATGTGGCGAAACATCGCTTATTGAATTTATTCAATCGGTTTCTGGAGAATAATATTGTTCCAGATGATTGGAGACAAGTACGAGTTATAGCTATTCAAAAACCCGGAAAACCCGCGTCCGACTTCAATTCGTACCGCCCAATAGCAATGCTGTCTTGTATACGGAAATTGTTGGAGAAAATGATCTTGTTTCGCCTTGATCGATGGGTTGAAACGAATGGCCTGCTCTCAGATACACAATATGGGTTCCGCAGGGGCAAGGGATCGAATGATTGTCTTGCGTTGCTTTCTTCAGAAATTCAAATGGCTTACGCCGAAAAAAAACAAATGGCTTCAGTATTCTTGGACATAAAGGGGGCCTTCGATTCTGTTTCAATAGAGGTTTTGTCGGACAAATTACACTCTCGGGGTCTGCCACCTCTATTGAATAATATGTTATATAACTTGCTTTGTGAGAAACATTTGAACTTTTCTCACGGAGATTCGGCAGTAAGTCGGGTCTCTTACATGGGCCTCCCCCAGGGCTCATGTTTAAGCCCCCTTTTGTACAACTTCTATGTAAGCGACATCGACAATTGCCTTACACAAAATTGCAACCTAAGACAACTTGCAGATGATGGAGTGATGTCTGTCGTAGTATCAAACGAATCCGACCTGCAAGGACCCTTACAAGATACTTTGAACAATTTTTCAACCTGGGCCATTGGGCTAGGGATCGAATTCTCCACGGAGAAAACAGAGATGGTGGTTTTTTCTAGGAAGCATAGACCAGCAAAACCAAAGCTTCAACTTTTGGGTAAACCGATCACTCATGCTATGTCATTCAAGTATCTTGGGGTCTGGTTCGACTCCAAATGTACTTGGGGGGCCCATATTAGGTATCTGAGTAAAAAATGCCAACAAAGAATAAACTTTCTCCGTACAATTACCGGCACCTGGTGGGGAGCCCACCCAGAAGATCTTATAATGTTGTATCGAACAACTATTCTCTCAGTGATGGAATATGGCAGTTTCTGTTTTCAATCAGCTGGCAAAACACACCTCATTAAACTCGAGCGAATTCAGTATCTTTGTCTCCGTATCGCGTTGGGATGTATGCCCTCAACGCATACCATGAGTCTCGAGGTTTTGGCAGGCCTACTCCCACTAAAAGATCGCTTCAATTTATTATCTCTTCGGTTCTTCATCCGGTGTAAGGTCATGAACCCATTGGTGATCGGAAATTTTGAGCAGCTGATCGAGCTAAATTTTCACTCCGGATTCATGAGTTCATATCATGAATTCATCTCCATGCAGGTTGATCCTTCTTCGTATATTCCCAACCGTGTTTGTTTCCCTGACTACATCAATTCCTCTGTGCATTTTGATCTGTCCATGAAGCAAGATATCCATGGATATTCAGATTACCAACGATCGAGGATCGCTCCAACGATCTTCGATGAAAAGTATAGGGGTATCAATTGTGATAATATGTACTTTACTGATGGGTCCACTATAAACGAGTCCACAGGATTTGGAGTGTTCAACGAATTTTTTAGCACCTCACACAGTCTTCAGAATCCTTGCTCAGTGTATATTGCTGAATTGGCAGCAATTCATTGGGCGCTGGACAGCGTCGCCTCACGACCTGTTGAACACTATTACATTGTAACGGATAGTCTTAGCTCTGTCGAAGCTATCCGTTCAGTGAGGCCGGAAAAGCACTCGCCGTACTTCCTTGAGAGAATACGAGAAATTTTGAGTGCTTTATCCAGGCGCTGTTATGTCATTACCTTTATCTGGGTCCCTTCACATTGCTCCATTCCGGGTAATGAGAGGGCTGACTCATTAGCAAAGGTAGGTGCAATTGAAGGCGATATTTATCAGTGTCAAATCGCCTTCAATGAATTTTATTCTTTAGTCCGCAAAAATACCATCGCTAACTGGCAACGCAAGTGGAATGAAGATGAATTGGGCCGGTGGTTTCACTCGATTATCCCTAAGGTTAGCCTCAAACCGTGGTTCAAAAGTCTAGACTTGAGTCGGGACTTTATTCGCACCTTCTCCCGACTCATGTCCAATCACTGTTCGTTAGATACACTACTCTTCCGTTTCAATCTTGCCAGCAGCAATCTCTGCGTTTGTGGCCAAGGTTATTACGACATCGAGCACATTGTTTGGTCGTGCGAGGTGTATCTGGTCGCCAGATCGAATTTAGAAAACTCTCTTCGGGCCCGAGGAAGACAGCCCAATGTGCCGGTGAGAGATGTGTTGGCTCGGTTAGACCTTGATTACATGTCCCATATATATGTTTTCCTTAAAACTATAGATCTTCGTGTGTGATTGCCCCTAAATCCTTATACCCTCCTTTCCTTCCTTTGTGGGTAATTCGTCCCCTTGCTATAAATAGTAGAATAAGTTGAAATGTAAATACACTATAGATATACGAATAGATTTATAAATTGAGTGTTCATCAACATTGTTACAATTTCCTTATATCCCATCCTTCTCCTAAAAATATGTCACCCTCCTAAACTCGAGTACACCGCGAGTAATCGGTTTTCCACCTTACTAACCATAGATGTAAGAAAATTGTTTATATATATAGTTTTAAAATTATATTTAAGAATTCGGCTCCTTTAAACTTAAGTAACTGAGCCTGTAAAAATAAACGAATTAAAAAAAAAAAAAAAAACAGTGGTCCAGACAGCAAAAACACAACAGAGAAACATACATGTTGCAGAGGTACCTCGGTTCGAATCTCGTAAGGTAATTTTCATATAGCAATTATTTCTCATTCCAAACAGTGTGTCGTAAATCTAAATAAATGATATATCAATATCATCCATAAAATGACTGCAATAAATCTGTGTGGGCCTATTTAAATACTTGATTATTTTTTTTATTTTCTGTCGAGTCCCGATAGATTTTATGACTTTTTCCTAGAAAAAAAAACGAATCAAAAAACAACTGCTTAGTAAAGGCTGCCATCACAAGTGACGTTTTCAGTTAGCTCTAATTAAGCTCTAAATAAGCTTTAGTAATGCTTATTTAAGGCTGTAACTGAATCATTCCCTATATTTCGCCTTTTTAGCATTATATCCACCCTATATTGGTTTATAGAGTGTAATAAGCATTTATTCAGTATTCTATATGTGGCTACCAGACCATTTTTCAGTGCTTACTGGATACCTGGGTTGCACAAACCGCGAATTAAATTTTATTATTGTTGACATGATAAACCGTTGATTGAATGAATATCGCTCCAATTCTTATACTAAAACGGAATTGGTGGACTCAGGTGGGCTGAACGAAGATTTAAATGTAAAAAAAAGATAGAATGGATGACTCTCATTTGTCAAACAATTTTTATGAGTAACTCAATTTGTTATATTAATGTCAGTTTTAAAGTTTGGCTAACTATTAAAACGATGTGCAACCGGAAAACCGTCCATTTATAAAGATTGTGAAAAAAACGAGTGAATGACACCGAAACAAAAGTCTCCATTGACTACTAAGTGAACAAGTAAACAAAAGACACTAATAAAAAAGCGAACGATGACACTAAGACCATAGTGGTAATTTTATGGAAATAATATCTCCCAGAAACACACATACCCTATCATACTGAAATATCTTCACGTATTTCAGAATGTTTCGAAATGTCTTCACAGTTAGTCAAATGTGTTCAAAATGAAGACATATATTCAAATCTGGCATCTCTACTCTTCACTGATGTTGTGTGGTCTACTTTATCGATAATTTATATTTCTTGACAACTTGAAAAACGTCAGCTGTTGTCGATCTGCGTGCAGAAGATGCGGTGCATGTTTTCAATCGGGCGTATGAATGCTATGAATGTGTTCACGTTGCGATTTTGAGTCGTCCTGCCGGTAGTGTCCCAAGTGAAAGTTATTGAAGAATATTTATGTTATTTGTGTGTCAAAAGTCGGTGACGATTTCAGTCTTCAGTCATATTTGTTAAAAGTACTTTGTACACGATTGAAAATCGCCGGATATCCAATCTTCATCTCTCATACGCACCAATTGAACTCAACAGGAAGTTTTTCTCCTTCACCTTTCTTCTGTGTGTCGGCTCGTGTTTGTGAGTCAAAACATTACGCCAGCGGAAAAAGCAAAATGTGCAGCGAGGCCATCAACGTTGTGAATGAACCGCCAAGCTCAACCAATGCAGCTGACTATGGTTGCAATTTTAGGATAATCGATTGCAATGATCAGATTCGGGAACTCCAAACAATTATCAGAGATAGGTGAGTTTTCGGCCGACGTTTACTCGCTTCATTCATAAGATGATGAGACCCGACTAAAAAAAGGGTGATAAAAGTATTGATCTTCATTGGATAAAGCAGGGCTGACGTTGTCTACGTTTTTGTGTTGAATATTATTTATTAATGACTGAAACAATTCTTAAACGTCGTTTGAAAATAAATAAAAATTAAAAAATTGTCTGAGTTCTGAAGCTTCAAATTTAAACAAAATGATTGAGGCAGATTTTTTTGGTATTTCAAATAACAAGGGATCGTTAGTTCAAGATACATATTGACGCAATTTTACACTCTATAGAATAACTAACGAAAGTCTTTTCAATGGGAATTTCCGATGTCGAATCGAGAGTACTGTTTGTATTCTCCAACGCCATTTTTCGTTTTCGACATTACCTTCAAAAGTCTGCGGAAACATTCATATGATCTGGGCAACTTGAAAACATTACGTTATGCGTTTTCCGTCATTCTATAAATTTTATGTTTTTCATCATTTCTTCTCCTTCTGGGTATTGTATCCATAATTTTGAAAAATTTTTGTTCGTAAATGGAAAGCTTCCTTTGTTTTTCATTTCCTCTGTACATACAATTCGGCTTGCACTATTTTGCTGTTGATGTGGGTGCTGCAAAAATGGTTATCCTTGATCGACTGTCTGTAGAATGACAATCTTTTGTGGCAAATGCTTCATAAATTGATTTGTTTTTTGGAATCCCTCGTAATGACTAACTCAGTTTTCCGTATCGTCCATATTTCCTTCCATTCTCCACCATAAAATGGCAATCGGAACGTTTTTTTTTTCACGGGTGATCGATGATTTGCGCTTCAGCTGTTGGTATCGAACTCGTGTGACTCTCGCGTTTTGCACCAAATACGCAGAATGAATTTTCCGCCTTACGCCCATGTGGCTGACACACTTGGTCTAATTTTAGAAACACCACGAGGAGCGACTTCAAATTCTACGCAGACCGGCTGATTCGGCTGGTGATAGAGGAAAGCCTAAACCAACTGCCCTACACAGACTGCTCCGTGGTCACACCCACCGGGGCGATCTACGATGGACTCAAATATCGATCCGGAAATTGTGGCGTCTCGATCGTGCGATCGGGTGAAGCGATGGAGCAGGTTTGTATACAACAACCGGTTGTATGTTTTGCAAACATGTGTCGGGTTGCGTCAATGCCGTCGTCGTGGGATTGCGGAGAATCATTGATTTATTGCGATTGCAGGGACTGCGCGATTGTTGCCGATCGATTAGGATCGGAAAAATTCTGGTGGAGTCGGACGCAGAGACACACGCGGCGCGGGTGGTGTACGCAAGGTTTCCAGATGATATATCGAGACGACAGGTACTGGTGATGTATCCTATCATGGCCACTGGGAACACCGTAATACAGGTAGGTGCTAATTGGTGACTAATAAAAGTAACATTGCGATGCTCGTGTACAACTGAAAGGCACATTGGAAGTAGCGAAACCATGTTTCGTATCTTTGCTTTGTTGGAAATATTTTTAATTCGTTATTTCTATTATCATAAAACTGGTTCTCGTTTGAGATTTTGTTCTAAAGTTTGGTCTTTGGCGATGCCATCTTGGAAAAAGACGTGATTTTGTAGATTTCGAGATCAAATTTGGAGATTGATGTTCTATCGATTCAATGGGCAATCTGTTCTAGCCTCCAAAACGTTACATAGGGATTTTCAGGACTGATTAGTTAACATCGGTTCTCATAACTTGTTAGCTGATGACGGTTGTTCAATGGTAAACGCTTTGAAGCAACCGCTTTTATTCATTTGGGATTCGGTTGACTCTAGAGATGGGCGAGCGCTCACGAGCCGCTCATTTGAGCCGGTCCGTCAGAAAGAGCGTACGATCCACGGTTCTTTAAAAATGAGCCGCGGCTCTCAAATGAACGGCTCTTATATGTACGGCTCTTGAATGAACCACGGTTCAAAACAGACCAAACAGGTTCTTTTATAACCCGTGGCTCTTTTTGAACCGCGGTTCATTTAAGAGCCGTTCATTTGAGAACCACGGTTCATAAAAGAACCGTGTTTCTTTTAAGAGCTTGATAAAGAACCTTGAATCGTACGCTTGTTCTGACGAACCGTGGCTGGCGGCAGTGCGGGAGAAATATATGTTTTCCATGTTTGTAAATTTTGGCGGATTACATATTTTCTCGAAACCCTATTAATATGAGTATCTAATGAAAGGACTAGACTAGTAGGACACAGTTATTTATGTAAAATGGAAATCCAAGATGGCGGACGTTACAAAATGGCAGACAGTTAATTTCGCCAAAACCCTATCAATATGGGTATCAAATAAAAGGGCTTGCCTAGTAGATCACAGTTATTTATGAAAAATGTAAATTCAAAATGGCCGCCATCCCAAAATGGCGAAATATGTTTTTTTTTCAAAACCCCCTCAATATGGGTATCTAATGAAAGGATTTGACTAGTAAATCACAGTTATTTATGATAAATTCAACCCACATATGGGTATCGAATACAGTTAATCATGAAAATATTCCATTCGAAATATTTTAAAAACGTTTGGGATATAAAACGGGGAGAAAACTGTGTCGTTATCGAAAACTGCTATATTCTCCCGACTTATAATTCGACATGATCAACATTATATGGATCAAGTGAAATCAGTTCTAGTGATTATAAAAAAGCTCTGTATAAATTGATTCCGGAGCTGGTAAAGCGATCTACAAATCTTGAGTCAGACGAATTAGTAGCCTAATAAATACTGCTAGATCCTCGCTTCAAGCAGCAAGGTTTTGGGGATAACAGAAAGTACAACTATGCACACCAGTCGTTGATAAGGAAGCTAAAAATGACATTCATAGAACACACACCTACGAAACTACCACAAATCGTTGGTGATGAAGCGCTGTCATCTGTATGGGGAGTTTAATGCACCAGTTCTTTAAAAGAGCCGTCGAGCCGCTCAAATGAGCCGGCTCTTTTCATTGAGCGCACGGCTCTGAGCCGCTCACTGAAATGAACCGTTTTGCCCATCTCTAGTTGACTCCATTCAGATAATACGAATTCAAGTAATGAACATCGGTGAAATCTACATCAGAGGCAAAGACCCCTGTATTTTCAGCTTGTATTGGCCCCCGAGAGCTGCGGTTAGCTGCAAGCAACTTGTTGACATGTGCTCACTCCTTCCTGACCCACGATTGATCTTGGGAGACTTCAACTCTCACGGAACTGCCTGGGGGGAACAGTACGACGACATTGGTTAATTGTTGATAAATGACCTTTGTAACAGCTTCAATATGACCGTTTTGAATACTGAAGAAACAACACGTGACCTCTCGCTTTGCCCGAATTCACTATCGTTAGATTGCAAGTAGAATGTAATCCAGGACCCCAACGCTAGTGATCACTTGCCAATCATAATTTCCATCACCATTGGGTCGAATTCTTCTGAATCTATAAACATGGCATATGACCTCACAAGACACATTGACTGGAAAAAATATGCGGACGCAATTGCTCTAGCCATCACTTCAAGAGATGGTTTGCCTCCATGGGAGGAGTATAACTTCATTTCTCGTTTGATCTATGACAGCGCGGTTCGCGCTCAAACGAAACCCATCCCAGGCTCAACTATTCGTCGAAGGCCTCCCAATCCATGGTGGGATAGCCAATATTCCAAGCTTTATCAGGATAAGTCGAACGCATTTCAAGCTTTTCGGAAACGTGGAACCATTGAGACTTTTCAAACGTATTTGAACCTTGAAAATCAATTTAAAAACTTAATCAAAGGGGAAACGTGCTTATTGGCGCAATTTCGTGAAAGGTCAATGAAAAAAATATGGAAAGTAGCTCGAAACATGAGAAATCGCTCTTCAACAATGAAAGCGAAGAATATTCACATCGATGGATTTTTAATTTTGCGCGGAAGGTTTGTTCCGATTCCGCTCCCGTGCAAAAAATTGTTCGAGATATACCACAAGGTAGGTGCGATCTTGATTCCGAGTTTTCGATGGTGGAATTCTCTCTTGCTCTCCTTTCTTGTAACAATCCGGCTCCAGGAACGGATAGAATTAAGTTTAACTTGTTGAAAAACCTCCCTGATGTGGCGAAACATCGCTTGTTGAATTTATTCAATCGGTTTCTGGAACATATTGTTCCGGATGATTGGAGACAAGTACGAGTTATAGCTATTCAAAAACCCAGGAAACCCGCGTCCGTCTTCAATTCGTACCGGCCAATAGCAATGCTGTCTTGTATACAGAAATTGTTGGAGAAAATTATCTTGTTTCGTCTTGATCGATGGGTTGAAACAAATGGCCTCCTCTCAGATACACAATATGAGTTCCGCAGGGGCAAGGGGACGAATGATTGTCTTGCGTTGCTTTCTTCAGGGATATTAGGGATCTGAGTAAAAAATGTCAACAAAGAATAAACTTTCTCCGTACAACTAGCGGCACCTGGCGGGGAGCCCATCCCGAAGATCTTATGTTTTTTTTTTTCCAAAATATATATTTTTATAAAGGCTCATATGGCGTTAGCCTCACGGGGCCGGGAGTTCATCTTATAATGTTGTATATATTTTATGATTGAAATGGGAACCCACATTTGTCCACTCGGTGTGCGAGAAGTCAAACTTCATTGTTCTCATTTCAGTTTGGTAGATCTTATAATGTTGTATCGAACAACTATTCTCTCAGTGATGGAGTATGACAGTTTCTGTTTTCAATCAGCTGCCAAAACACACCTCATTAAACTCGAGCGAATTCAGTATCTTTTTCTTATATCAGTCATCATGAGTTCATATCATGAATTCATTTCCATGCAGGTTGATCCTTCTTCGTAAATTCCCAACCTTGTTTGTTTTCCTGACTACATCAATTCCTCTGTACATTTTGATCTGTTCATGAAGGAGAAAATCCATGGAATTCCAGATTATCATCGATCGGGGATCGTTCCTATCCGTTCAGTGAGGTCGGAAAAGCACTCGCCGTACTTTCTTGAGAGAATACGAGAAAATTTTGAGTGCTTTAACCAGATGCTGTTATGTCATTACCTTTGTCTGGGTCCCTTTACATTGCTCAATTCCGGGTAATGAGAGGGCTGACTCATTGACAAAGGTAGGTGCAATTGAAGGCGATATTTATCAGCGCCAAATCGCCTTCAATGAATTTTATTCTTTAGTCCGTAAAAATACCATCGCTAACTGGCAACGTAAGTGGAACGAAGATGTATTGGGTCGGTGGTTTCACTCGATTATCCCTAAGGTTAGCCTCAAACCATGGTTCAAAAGTCTGGACTTGAGTCGGGAATTTATTCGCACCTTCTCTCGACTCATGTCCAATCACTGTTCGTTAGACGCGCTACTCTTTCGTTTTAATCTTGTCGATGACAATATCTGTGTCTGTGGCCAAGGTTATCACGACATCGAACACGTTTTCTGGTCGTGCGAGGAGTATCTTGTTGCCAGATCGAATTTAGAGAACTCTCTTCGGGCCAGAGGAAGGCAGCCCAATGTGCCGGTGAGAGATGTGTTGGCTCGGTTAGACCTTGATTACATGTCCCAAATATATGTCTTCCTAAAAGTTATCGATTTTCGTGTGTGATTGTCCTTATATCCCTATATTCTCCTTTTCCTTTTCCTTCGCGGGAAATCAAATCCCTTCTTAATAACAATAGAGTAAGGTGAAATGTAAATACATATTAGATATAAGATA
Organism: Toxorhynchites rutilus septentrionalis; assembly: GCF_029784135.1. Taxonomy (NCBI): domain Eukaryota; kingdom Metazoa; phylum Arthropoda; class Insecta; order Diptera; family Culicidae; genus Toxorhynchites; species Toxorhynchites rutilus. Next base: position 265,858,936 of record NC_073745.1, read on the forward strand.
GGTCTAAGAATTGAGTGTGATGAATGTGAGTGTGAACATTGTCAACATATCCTTCCTTTTCCTAAAGAAAATATGTCACCCTTCTAAACTCGAGCAAACCGCGAGTAATCGGTTCTCTCCTTCATTGAGATTAGAATTCATGAAAAATGTTTATATATACTTGTAACAATACAGATAGGAGTTTGGCTTCTTGAAACTTATGTAACTGAGCCTGTAAAAATAAACGATTTAATTAAAAAAAAATATAGGAGGTTGTGTCCAAGATACAACCGCATTGTTGACGTAGAACTACGCTGTTATTTTATATAAGTCGCTTGTTTATACCTTCGGATATTATTCTATAGTGCTGTGAAATTTTAGAAACAACTGCTTAGTAGAATAATCTCTTAAATGTTTTTTCATTGTAGAATCAGTTGACAATAATTAATTGATGATTCATTCTTGCCCTCGCAGAACAATACACTAGCTAATCATATGTCGCAATTAATTTCATGTCAATGCATTGAAAATTTACGTCGAACGCTATTCCGGTGGCCTTTTTCGCAATTAACATAGACTCGGCTACAGTCGATTATATACATGTTGCACCAGCACCATTATTCCACATCTCATAACTACATCAATATATCTTTGGCACCACGAGGAAACAACAATAATGACAACACATGCAAGTATCAAATATCATGCTACATGTTATTTAGTATTGTCTCAGTGGAATTGCACCTCTAGGCATCGTTCGTACAACGTAAACCAAGCGCCAAACAAGCGTTTGCCATAGCACACATACAGAGCCATATATTGGTGGCTTGAAACTACTAGGAATATTAACACTTCTCATCATTTTGCGTTATTCTCAAAAGAAACGATTTATGTTTATATGTTTATATTACAGGCCTTGAAAAAAGTTGCATTACTTTCTCATGTTCGAGATAAGCGCAGCTGCCAGCAAGGAAGTTTTTCTACTGGCAAGCGAAACCTAATCACATACAATATTGCAGAACGACATTTACTTTCTTGGTGTCTAAACAAGCGAAATAAATCTTTTTTGTTAAAATCAACAACCTCGAAAACAGTAGCATTGCTTTATTATGATCAAGATTAGCGCAATCCTATTTGAAAACAGTTTTGCGACTGGCACGCGATCCTAAATAACTTATAACATTCCAGTACGACATTCAAGATGCTTGGTATTCCCCAAATGTTTTTAGGTACACAACCTTGATGCCTGCTTCGTCATAAAGTCAGTTTAACCGACGCGCCGAAGTCGCCTACTTCGCTGTTGTTCGATGCGGTGTCACACTCGCGAAGGCTCGGTTCAGTGCGAGCGCTTTTCACTGCACCAACATCGCGTGCTTCACTAGATGACTTGCCTCGAAATTTGATTGTCCCTGGCAGTGTTTGGATTTCGATCAAAATCGAATGATACACAATGTGTCATGCAAGAAAACTCTCACGAACATATAACCAAATATGAGAGGATCATTCAGATACTTGTATGAATGTCAGTAATCACTTGTGTAATATTTAGTGATTAAACTGAGAGAGGAACGAAGACTGTTGTTTGCATATCCGATCTGTATCAAACATCGCATACCATTTTCGAAGCCTGCATACAAGTTTGAACCGCATATATCGTCCCGCTCTACTATAGCGAAACCCACTGCACAGGCAAGTGCAAAGCAATAAATGATACAAGAAAAATTACGTCATCATTCGGTCAAAATTGCGGAGAGCAACAAATGGGGAAAGAGAGCGGCGTTGCTAGTAAAACTATGCGGTCTATATGAATATACACATTTCAAGGGATAGAGGCGTTAAAAATGGAAAATATAATCTGACTACCCTTCCCTTAGCCTCTATCGAGCTAAATAATCATATAGTTTGCACTCTCTGAGACTTAAAAATCAGGATCTGCTACATTAGCTGAATATGAATCTTTCGCTTTGCGTTGTCCGTACGATCCTGCTGTTTCATGATGCATGGAGGGGTCGGTATGCATATGTTAGAGGCAAAGAAGAAAATAAGCTTTCTGCACCGAAAGCGTATATGATAGCTTTGCTTGCATGCTGGTGTGCAACGAAGTGCGAGCCGATGCAGAGTTGTCTCGTTCTCTTTTGTGTCGTGATTTGCAGCACATAACAACAATAGAATACCGCTGGGGGAAATGTTTCCTGAAAGATCATATTTGAACGAACGAAAGCGATTTTTTCAATGAGTGGATCATTTGGCAAACACTGGTCCCTGGCAATGCGTTCGCTTTTTGCAGTTCTCGAGCCAACCTTACTCGTCTTCTTGCTCATCACACACTGCGCGTAGCGTTTAATTTATGACGCGGAAAGAAAAACACACGATACGAATAACGCCAAAAACGAACTGAAAAAACCACACGACGATATCCAAGTTGGATTACCACTGGTGGGGTCCCATCTTCGATCGAAGCGCAGCGAAAGCAAAATGAACTGGATTGCCCAACAGTCCGATGCCGAATGAAAGTTTGCCTCAGCGAGATCCACTGTTTATACTCTAAGCAAGTATTCCCCTTCATTGTTCTTTTTTTTTTGCTTTGTTCACGGAGACTTTCCCCTTCGATTTCCCCTTCGCTGTTCGTCGATAAGTTGCTCGTTATTGACAGCTCTGTTCGGGAAAGCACACAAATGGACAGAACAAATGTATGGGAAAATGGAAATGTTTAAAGTTTTCATGTATTTTAACCATTTAGAAACCAGGAGATTCTAATGTATAGCATATTAAAAAATCTTAGGGAATTTCCGATTCGTTTAGTATGTAAATCGCCAAAATCCGTTCGCGGCAAAAATAGTTATTAACGTTAACATTATTTCATAAAAACGTGACCTGTTTTCTGATTTGGCACCCTTAATGAAAGACGTAGCTCTACGTCAAAATATCCCTGTTCACGTAAACGCAGTACAAATTTCTCGATTGATTTATCCGCCGCTTGGTCCAGATTTCGAAAAATATGTCGTTCCCTTGGTAAACATTTCAGCGGCAAAAGTAATTGTCCAGTAGTTTAATTGCTTCTTTGTAAATATCCAACCCTTTCGGAACTTGAATCTCATTTTCTCCTTTCAGATTAAAATGAATATCTTGCAGGTCGCTGCCGGCGTAATGTAGTAAATACGAACGTTTTCGCTCTGCTATGGTAACATTGTTTATCTCCCAGAATATCTCAAAATACCGCTTCCACTTCTTCCATAGATTTGAAACGGTGGAGGTGTCGAACGGATCAAACATCCGTAAGCCTGAATTTACTGGTTCCATAATACTTCTTCCGACGGGCAATTCGTTCGTTCGGTGAAGAGGAAGAGTTTAAACCTGTAATTAGTATGTGCAGCGCACACCAGTTAACAAATGAAAAAGGCCAAAGACTCATCGATCTCGCCAGCTCTAAAAGTATGGTCATACGCAGTACCTTCTTCCAACACAAATTCCTCCGAAAATAAATATGGATCTTCAAGAAAAGCGACTAACTGAACAGTAAAAACTTTTGTACAATCATCGTCCTGAATGCCGCCTACAAAGTGCTTTCCCAAATCATTTTCCGTCGTCTATCGCCACTTACAAACAGATTCGTGGGAGGTTATCGAGCCGGTTTCATCGAAGCTCCGTTTACTACTGACTAAATCTTCACCTTGTGACAAATCCTCCAGAAATGCCGTTACTACAAAGTTCCAACACACCATCTATTCATCGTCTTGAAAGCTGCTTAGATTCAATAACACGAAGCGAGCTCCGCCTGCGAATGATGGATCTCTCACCGTGAATCCTAATTCGTCGTACCCATTCTTACTAACATTTTTTCCGCCCATGATAATCGCAAGGGAAACACTCTTCCGGAGGCGGCCCTTCCGGCCACGAACAACACACTAACATTCCCCTGGTTAATGTAAAACGTGGCCGGCGTCGTTAGTGACTAGTTAAAGCTCGAATCATAGAAACTTGCACAATGAGAAAGAATTCCTACTCCCATGCATCATTCAGTGTGTTTTTGACGTAGAACTACGTCTTTCATTAAGGGTGCCAAATCAGAAAACAGGTCACGTTTTTATGAAATAAAGTTAACGTTAATAACTATTTTTGTCACGAACGGATTTTGGCGATTTACATACTAAACGAATCGGAAATTCCTTAAGATTTGTTTAATATGCTATACATTAGAATCCCCTGGTTTGTGAATGGTTAAAATTCAAGAAAACTTTAAGCGTTTTCATTTTCTCATACATTTGTTGTGTCCATTTGTGTGCTTTCCCGAACAGAGCTGTCAATAACGAGCAACTTATCGACGACCAACGAAGGGGAAATCGTAGGATTTAAAGTCTCCGTTGACAAAGGAAAAGTAGAAGAATGAAGGGAAATACTTGCCTAGAGTATAAACAGTGGATCTCGCTGAGGCAAATTTTCATTCGGCATCGGACTGCTGAGCAATCCAGTTCATTTCGCTTTCGCTGCGCTTCGATCTAAGATTGGACCCCACCAGTGGTAATCCAACTTGGATATCGTCGTGTGGTTTTTTCAGTTCGTTTCTTGCGTTATTCGTATCGTGTGTTTTTCTTTCCGCGTCATAAATTGGACGCTGTGTGATGAGTAAGAAGAAGAGGAAGGCAGGCTCGAGCCCTGCAAAAAGCGAACGCATTGCCAGGGGCAATAAAATTTCGAGACAAGCGTAAAATAATGAGGCACGCGATGTTGGTGCAGTGAAAAGCGCTCTCACTGAACCGAGCCTTCGCGAGTGTGACACCGAATCGAACAACAGCAAAGTAGGCGATTTCGAAGCGTTGGTCGAAAATGTAAACGCCGTTACCCAGGCAGCAACCAAAATCAAGCTTCCCCGCCGGTGGTGAAGGCGGTCGCTCTTGACAAACTCATCAGCGAATTCGCATCGATGGATGTTACAGCAGGGTACAAGCTGTGTGGCATAAGTCAGTCTTTTTCCAAGCAGTTAACATTGTTTGTTTTCCGTCATCGTAAGGGCTTCGTTGGTGCCTTAGAGAATGCATCAATGCATTAAACTGACGTTCTGGCGAAGCAGGCGTTAAGGTTGTGCGCCAAAAATTATTTGGAGAAAACCAAGCATCTTGAATGTCTTACTGGAATGTTATGAGTTATTTGGGTTCGCGTACCGGTCGCAAATCTGCCTTCAACCAGGATTGCATTTGCGCTAATCTTTATCATAATGAAGCAATGCATGTTTAGTCACCAAGAAAGTAAATGTCGTTCTGGAATTTTGTATGTGATTAGGTTCCGCTTACCAGTAGCAAAACTTCTTCCACTATGGGTGACAGCTGCGCTTCTCTCGAGCATGAGAAAGTAATGTAACTTTTTTCGAGGCCAGTAATATTAACAGAAGCGTTTCTTTTGAGATGATGAGAAGTGTTTATATGATGCAAACACAAAAAAAAATTAAAAATGATGAGAAGTGTTTATATGATGAGAAGTGTTTATATTCCTAATAATTTCAAGTCACCAATGTAATGGCTTTGTGTGCATGCTATGGCGAACGCTTGTTTGGCGCTTGGTTTACGCAAAATGATGAGAAGTGTTTATATTCCTAATAGTTTCAAGTCACCAATGTAATGGCTTTGTGTGCATGCTATGGCGAACGCTTGTTTGGCGCTTGGTTTACGTTGTACGGACGATACCTAGAGGTGCGATTCCACTGAGGCAATACTAAATAACATGTAACATGATATTTGATACTTACAAGTGTTGTCATTGTTGTTGTTTCCATGCGGTGCCAAAGATATAGTGATGTAGGTATAAGATGTGGAATAATGGTGCTGGTGGAACATGTATATAATCGACTGTAGCCGAGTCTATGTCTATTGCGAAAAAGGCCACCGGAATATCGTTCGAGGTTAATTTTCAATGCATTGACATGAAATAAATTGCGACATGATCAGCTAGTGTATTGTCTTGCGAGGGCAAGAATGAATCCTCAATCAATTATCGTCTACTGATTCTACAATGAAAAAACCATTTCAGAGATTATTCTACTAAGTAGTTGTTTCTACAATTTCACAGCACTATAGAATAATATCGGAAGGTATAAACAAGCGATTTATATAAAATAACAGCGTAGTTCTACGTCAACAATGCGGTCGTATCTTGGACACAACCTCCTATAATTTTTTTTGTGTAACTGCTGGTTCAGGTCAATCATGGAGAGCAACTACGAAGTGTACAGTCTACCCAAGCTCAATCTCAAACTCATACATATGATTCAATAACACGAAGACTGCCCATGTTTGTATAGGAGACGTAAACTACAAAACGAACAAAATCAACTTTTTCGCTGTTTCGCATTCTACACAATGTAATACGTTTGCTCAACATGCAAACAAACATTTTTTGTTCGAAAACATTTGAGCAATTTTGAAAAAAACCTTTCCGAAAAATCTCTGTTTGTCCGCATAACAGACGTAGTTCCATACAGCTTTCCTACATGGTTCGAAAATCAACAATTGTCAGTATTATGTGCTATAAGCTAAATCTGACAAGACTGTTTATGGCTAGAATACAACGGTGTGTGCGAATATAGAGGTTATCTAATTCATTCGAATTCCGTAGGGGCCTTGCTAAGGTAATGATCTTTAATGCCTGTTATTCAACATTACGTTTGAGGGTGTTATGAGAAGAGCGGCGTTTAACTTGCGTGGTACGAATAGATCCAGTAAATTCATCTGCTTCGCGATGACGTAGATATTAACGGTAGAACATTTGATACTGTAGCTGAACATTATACCAGGCTCGAGCACGAAGTAGTGGGAGCTGGGATGAGAAACAATGCGTCTGAAACCAAATACATGCTGGCTTCCGGATTCGAGCACGACAGGATCCGATTGGATAGTAGTGTAATGATTGACGGCAATGAATTCGAGGTAGTGAACCAATTCGTTTACCTTGGCTCAATGACAACGTCTGTCAATGATATCAGCCGCGAGATCCTGAGACGCATTATCAATGGGAGTCGTACATACTATAGTCTCCATAAAAAGACATAGCAATCGTGCGAAATGTTTGCTGTAGAAAACGCTCATAAGACCGGATGTCCTCTACGGGCAGGATTCGTGAAAAATATTCGAAGAGGACCTGCGAGCACTCGGAGCACTTTGAACGACGTGTGTTAAGAACCATTTTCGGTGGAGCAAGAGAGTGGCGTATGGAAGCGAAGAATGAACCACGAGCCCACGTAACTCATCGGTGAACCCAGTGTTCAGAAAGTGAACAAAGCTGGAAGGATACGCTGGGCAGCACATGTTGCAAGGATGTCGGACAACTATTCTGCAAAAATGGTGTTTATCTGGTACCCGATTGGTGCGAGACGACGAGGAGCATTGCGAGAAAAGAGGTTAGACCAAGTAGAACAGGACATGATTAAATGGGGTGTTTGCGGAATAAGAGAAAGATAGTCACGAATCGGGTTCCGATCAACGTGAAATTTTTTATGGAGATTTTCGAGAATGGCAGGCATTCCTGTGTTATCAGTAATATAGTGCTTGTCTAGAAGGTTAATAGCGACATTACTGTAATATGGAAGGGAGTCCTAATAGACTCAAACGCGTACTTTTGTACTATCATTTTTTTATTCTTTATCATAGTGACTTTCAGCCGTAGGCTGGTTCATCTCTTATTTTGTACTATCATTAGTTTCAGCATGGTAAGGGGGTGAATATTATTTGTATATTTATCTGCTCGATTTGAGATTCTAAATCATGCACCCATTCTTGTTATTGTATTCTGGGAAGTTGTATCAGGAATATCATCAGGGAATTGTTGTCCTTTCAATGCTTACATGCATTACAAAACGGTTTGGAGATTCTGGCATTCGAAGCCATTCGTAGACATGTATTAGCTGTTTACCATACAACTTGTTTCTGCACTAATCATAAATAAGGAACAGGGACAATCGTTATAAGTATGAAGACTGAATTTGGAAAAGTTTTGGTTCTCAAATGGACAGCTCATGTGGCTTGTTCTTTAGCACAATCTAATCTTTATGTATAAAAGAGAGTTTTTCCCACGTACGTATAACTCATCATCACGGGAGAAACATACATATCTGCACGATAACTGAACGATAACATATAAACTCTCTTGAAATACAGGGTTTTCCATCTTTAAATTCCGAAAGTAAATTGAAATAAAACACACTTAGAATTCGAATTTCGATGAAACTTTTATTTCAAATTAAAGTTTAGTTTATGCCATTATGTGTGAAATACAACATTCAAATTCAAATGTCCACCTAGGGCTTCCTCGCACACCTTGATCCGGAACAAGTAATTTTCGATGACTTTTCGGCACATATGGGGCGGTATCTCGGTCATAACTACATGAATGTTGTCTTCAAATGTTCAAGAGTTTGCGGAGAGTTGGCATAGACACGGTCTTCCGCATAACCCCACAAAAAAAAGTCTAGCGGGTTCAAATCGCATGATCTGGACGGCCAATTAGCATCACCAAAATGCGAAATTATGCGTCCCTCAAATTTCGTTCGCAATATGGCCATGTTCGGTCGTGTTGTGTGGCACGTGCCGCCGTCCTGCTGAAACCACATGTCATCCGTATCCATATCTTCAATTTGTGGCAAAAAAATCGGTTAACATGGGGCCATAGCGCTCACCATTCACAGTTACCGTCTCGCCGTCCTCATTTTCAAAGAAATACGGCCCGATGACTCCACCAGACCATAATGCGCACCAAATAGTGACTTTTGGCGGATGCAATGGCCTCTCAACAATCACGTGTGGATTTTCTGAGCCCCATATACGGAAATTTTGGGTGTTCACATAGCCGCCGAGCTCGAAATGTGCCTCATCGCTGAAAAAAATTTGATGCGAAAATTCAGCATTTTGCTGCTGTTGTTCGTTCACCCAATCGACGTATGTCCGACGCATTCCATGGTCACCACGCTCTAATTTTTGTACCAGTTGGACTTTATATGGATGTGGGTGCAAGTCCAAATGCAAAATTCGCCACAATGATGTGTTTGACAAGTCCAATTGCTGAGCACGCCGTGGAATCGAAAATCCTCCACACTGGCAGCAACAGCAGCAATATTTTCGGCCGAACGCACATTACGATGATGTACAGGTTTCACAATATCCGCTACGGATCCAGTTTGTTCGAATTTACGCACTACATTAGCGATTGTGTGCTCTGTAGGCCGTCCATGACGACCAAAATCCGTCCGTAATGCTCGAAAAACATTTGCCGGTTTTTCATCATTTTTATAGTATAATTTAACAAAATTAACACGTTGTGCGATGCTAAAACGATCCATATCGTAAAATGGCAGACATTCAACTAACGATATGACACTTTGGTTAACAGCTATGTCAAACGGTTGTCAGCGCAGGGCTGTATACTTTCGGAAGCCCGAAATGGAAAACCCTGTATATTCGTTATTTCCACCAACCAAAATATTTTCTAGAAATACATTATATGGTAGAACAAATTTTGCCGGGTCAGCTAGTTCATTTATATACGCATCAGACAGGACAATAATAAAACGTTTATCCAGTTGCATCTGAAAGAACCGAATGTAAATTATATATGTATCATTTCTACGTTGAAAAGGAACAAAAAGAAATAAATGAAGTATTGTTATATCGAGCAATATTTCTATTTAATTTTAATTGGACGCGTCACAACGCACGTGCCCATCTATTCTTTTCCTAGACACCTTCACTAGAAATAACCTTTTAAAACTTTTGACGTAGGACTACGTCTTTCATTTCTATACCGGGGTGTAAAATCAAAGTTTCGAAAACGAAAGCGTTACGCCGGAGATCGAGATTTTGAGCGTTAATAGCTCCTAAACAACTGAACGAAATGGTATGATAAACACTTCATTCGAAAGATAAAATGTCTACCCGTTCTATACTTGTTACTTTTTGATCCAAAAACTTGTTTCAATAGTCTTAAAATTGCTTTCAAAACAGGCTATTGAAATCACCAATCGGTATATATCCACTCAGTTCTAATTGAACATCGATTGGAGCATGTTGTCGCTGTTGTGGTGAAGCTCTTCGTTTATCATGAAAGCGCGGATGAACGGTGTCACCAAGAGCCTGTTTGTGCACCTTAGGCCAGACGTGAATCCATCAGGAGGAGAGTGATGCCACAAACGGTTCCCCGGGATGATCTAGAAGCAGCCGCTACACACACACACACACATACACGCGCGGAATTCTTTCCGTTTGGATGCCATTCAGCATCGAGAAAGATCCGGAAAATAATCTGCCAGTTCCTCTGGGAATTTAAAAATACATTCATGTGAAAGAGTTTATTTGAATGTTTTCTATCCATGTAACACTGTGACCAAATATAATACATTTGGTTTTGTGATTTTTCAATTAATTGCAATTAACAGGATAGCTTCTGAAGATTATTCTTCCGCATCAGTAGGATATTTTCGTATACAATATTGGATGCATAAAACCTTGTACCTCCAACGTAATGCTCTCGTTTTCGAAATCCCCCAAATATTCATTTATCCATTCATTCAGAATGGATTCAGATTCAACTTCAAACAAAGGATCACTAAATCAACGATAGTCCTACGTCACCATTGCGGTTATACCATAGATATAACCCACTTTCTGTTTTTTCACATTATTGATGTAACATATTGACATGTTAAAACATGTTTCCAGGAACCGGTTATTGTACAATTGTTGTTTTTTTTTGTTTCATTGCCCAGGCGGTGAACGTGCTAAAGGATCACGGCGTTCCCGAGACTGCAATCATCCTGTCGAATCTGTTCTGCACACCGGTGGCCGCCTCGATGGTGGTGACCGCGTTTCCCGACATGAAAATTCTGACGTCGGAGCTGCACCCCGTGGCACCGAATCATTTTGGCCAAAAGTACTTCGGCACGGACTAATGGGCTGGGGCATCCTTTCCCCCCATGCGCCCCACGACTAGAGCAATAGGTTACTTAGAACTCTACGAACAATGGGTACACAGAAGAAGGTCTTCTCATTCTTAACTTATTTATTAGTAATATTATATATTTCTCGCGATTATTTGTGACGATTAATGTGTATGTCATAGCACAATGTAAAATATTGTTTGAAGTGTCAGATGTTTACTTTTAGTACGTAGGCTATACAGTGTCAGACAGCCAGAGAAAATGAAACTGATTGTGAGGTATCGTAAATATAAACTAGTTCAATGATAAGAACATCAATTTGAAAAAAAAATGTTTTTTATTTATCTGAGAAATTCATGCTTTGATTCGAAGTTTCTTTCGCAGGATAAAGAAAAACATAGGTTGTCTGTGTTGTCAGTATGGTTTATTATAATAAATTTACACCAGTTTAATAATTTATTACAACTACTACAATAATATATACATCTTTGGTATTTTTCAACATGTCACGAGCGCTGATATCTAGCGAAGCCTACAATACTACATTCAGTTTAAAACAACTTTGCATTTATTACTTTGATTTTGTGTTCTGTAATTTGAACTATATTGTACACAATGATTTTACTTAAATCGAATGGAATATAATTGAGAGTAGTATTTTGTTTATTTTCCCATCATCATATCTCGCCCCAGCAATAATCATTGCCCCATTGTTTGTGTTTTTCGCTATCTTTATCGCTTCGCTTTCGAATGACTAAAGGTTTGATATCACAAGAGTGGATTAGATGTCGCCATCGTCTTCGTAGTCATACAGTGGCGGCACGGTCGGTCCTGCCACCGGGGAGTCCATCAGCGGGAAGTCGGCACACTCCGGAATACCTAAATAAAGTAAAGCAAAAGTTTCTTCTGTTATTTGGATATGCCTTCCCGCTTCGTTACGGAACAAAGTGTAGAACAAACGATTAATCGGTTAAACAGGATTAGTGTCACACTCGAGCCGTTAGGGATGGGTCACGTCCAAGGGGTTAGATGGATTAGGATTATGTTTGGTGTTAGTATACTTCACATGTGTTCGTGCGGTTATTCAGTTTTTTTTACGATCATAAGCTTCATCGATTTGCATTGGTATTGAGTTTTATTCCATATAATTTTGAGTACCATTGACGGATTCTTTTAGTTTGTCACATTCATCCTATTCTGCTAGTATTTGTTTTGTTTGTTTGTTTTTAATATTTGTTCTAATATGTCTAGTTTTTCATTTTCGCGAATGTTGCCATTCATACATGTGCTTATTTTGTTTTGGTTTCACCACAATTATTTAGATTTACGCTATGTATAGAGAGTAGTGGTATCAGTATATTCTTTAAGAGTTTTTCGTCTCATTGAGTTGTGATTGAATAAGAACCTTAATCTAAGAGTTGACAGTGCGTGGGAGTCATTCCTGCTGGAAACTTCGCCCAGTGTCGTTCACACAAAAAGGGGTTGATCGTCGGGGTGCTAGAAAGAGATTGGACATACATTGAAACTTTATTATATTATCTAGGATGTGGAGTGATATGTTTCGTTTAGAACATGCGTTAAGACGACGAGAACAAAAATTAAGACAACATGCTACTGGGGCTGCACGTGCAGGAGTTTGAGTGAAACGTGCACTAGAGGAATCTTAACTCCCGTGTTCAATGTACAGAAATATGTCAGTATTTTGCAGATTTCATGAATCGACCGATTGAGTTTAATATCTTGAAGCCTCTCTACCTCAATTATCAGCAAACCAAAATATCCTGAAATGGATTGTAAGGATGAGGTAATATTGAATCGAACGGAGAAACTGACATCCCTTCTGTTAAAATAGTCAATTTATTATTTAGAAATTTAAAATTTTTCTTGCATAAAAATAGAACAAACAGCTGTGTCAAGATGCAAATTGAAAACGAGGTACAGGCAAACCTTTTTTTTGTGCGGGGGACCGTACAAAAAAATCGCATAAAAAATCGTGCAAAACGTGCACTTCAAAAAATCGTGATCGGTACATAATTTGAAAAAATCTTTTTTTGTGCGATAGATAGGGACCGCATAAAAAAGTTTCCCCTAAGAAAATAACTGAAATTCACGCCCTTTTGTTTCCCTGCTCTGCGATGGGACAGTTCACTTTTCGGTTGCGCGTGGCTGTGTTGTGCTTTTAGTTGCATGTTGAAACTTGATGCTGTTAGAAATCATGTCATGCGCAACTTGAAGCATTTGATGGAAGGATGGGAATGATTTGAGAAGTGAATAATTTAGACGCAAATATGCTTTTTTAGCACTGAAATGCATATAAACCATCGAAAAAAACGAAAAAAATGGTCGTCAAATATGCTTCTTTTCATATACCGCACAAAACATCGCAAAAAAACGCACATGAACAGAAAACCGCACAAAAAAAAAATCGCACAAAAAAATGCACAAAAAACCGCTCAAAAACAGATAATAACTTTCCTGATATATTTCCTTACAATTGCCCTTTTTAATGATAAAATATTAGTGGGTTATATCTATGATGCAATATGCAAGGTTGACGCAAGACTGCCTTTGGCTTAGTAGTCATTTGTTTGTTTTGATCAAATGTTTGATTGAATGACACAATTTTTAAAATCAATTGGCCGGTGTTAAGTCAGACCGGACCATGTGACGTCTTATGATTTCGAGAAAAACGAGCTTGAAGTTTGGTGCTATAAGGGGTTTTAAATGAGCGTTCAGAACAATTTCTATAAGTTATTCCTGCTGTACGCGTGATTTTCCAAATCTGATAAATGTGGAAGTTTACAAAATATTTAACCTAATGCAATCAATAACTCGATTTTTTAAATTTTGCGACTTGGTCCACTCTGACTTAACACCGACCAATTGAATTCAATATATTAGGCTGTCAAAAAAGTCCTGCGGTATTTTTTTAAAATTTTCATTTGTTCATAAAATTAGTTACAATCATCTGTTTTAAGTCAAATAAAGGGTGTGTCACATCAAATTGCATCACGGAAAAAACGCTGTAGAAATTCGCCCAGTAGACCGATCCTTTTGAAAATTTTAGACAGTAAAATAAACACTATTAAACAACTTTTGGCATTTTCTTTCTATTCATACTTCGAGCCCAAGCCCGTATGCTCGCACCTTCCTCTTTACCCCGTCCATAATGTTCTGTACAACGTCAGGTTGTAGTTTTTTTTGAACAGAAATCGATTTTCTCTTGAAGTCTGCCTCCGATTTGACATCTTTTGGGTTCTTCCGGAGGGCCTGCTTCATAATCGCCCAATATTTCTATATTGGGCGAAGCTCCGGCGCGTTGGGCGGGTTCATTTCCTTTGGCACGAAGGTGACCCCGTTGGCTTGGTACCACTTCAACACGTCCTTTGAATAGTGGCACGAAGCGAGATCCGGCCAGAAGATGGTCGGGCCCTCGTGCTGCTTCAATAGTGGTAGTAAGCGCTTCTGTAGGCACTCCTTAAGGTAAACCTGCCCGTTTACCGTGCCGGTCATTACGAAGGGGGCGCTCCGCTTTCCGCAAGAGTAGATCGCTTGCTACACCATGTACTTTTTGGCAAACTTGGATAGTTTCTGCTTGCGAATCTCCTCCGAAACGCTGAATTTGTCCTCTGCGGAGAAGAACAACAGGCCCGGCAGCTGACGAAAGTCCGCTTTGACGTAGGTTTCGTCGTCCATTACCAGGCAATGCGACTTCGTCAGCATTTCGGTGTACAGCTTCCGGGCTCGCGTCTTCCCCACCATGTTTTGCCTTTCGTCGCGATTAGGGGCCTTCTGAACGTTGTATGTACGCAGGCCCTCCCGCTGCTTGGTCCGCAGGACGAATGAACTTGACAAATTCAGCCTCTTGGCGACATCCCGGACTGAACTTCTCGGATCACGTCTAAAATGCTCAACTACGCGCTTGTGATCTTTTTCACTGACGGAGCATCCATTTTTGCCGTTCTTCACCTTCCGGTCGATGGTTAGGTTCTTGAAGTATCGTTTTAGTACTCTGCTGACCGTGGATTGGACGATTCCCAGCATCTTACCGATGTCCCGATGTGACAACTCCGGATTCTCGAAATGAGTGCGCAGGATTAATTTACGACGCTCTTTTTCGTTCGACGACATTTTTCCAAATTTACGAAAAATTGACAGTGAAGCATGGCCAACGTGATCTATACACTGTTATCTGATTATAAGCGATAGCTGAAGATATAATTCCTAAAAATTAAATTTCTACAGCGTTTTTTCCGTGATGCAATTTGATGTGACACACCCTTTATCCGCCGTTTTATTCGATGACTTGTTCCCAACGAGATGCCAACTTCATAATACCCCTGTTATAGAAGCTCGCTTCCTTATTGGCAAAAAACTCGGATAGCCAATTTTCACAGGCCTCTTTTGTGGCTAACTTCTGACTACCTAGCTCGTTCGCCATGGACAAAAACAGGTGGTAGTCACTTGGTGCAAGGTCCGGACTATACGGCAGATGCAAAAGAACCTCCCATTCGAGCTCCCGGAGCTTCTGGCGCGTCACCAAAGAAGTGTGTTGCCTGGCGTTGTCCTGATGGAAGACAATGCGGCCTCTGTTTATTAAAGATGGCCTCTTCTTCATGAGTGCTTCCTTCAAGCGGTCCAGTTGTTGGCAGTACAGGTCCGAATTGAGCGTTTGACCATAGGGAAGCAGCTCATAATAGATTATTCCTTGACAATCCCACCAAACACACAGCAGCACCTTCCTGGCCGTTAATGAGGGCTTGGCCACCGTCTGAGCCGCTTCAGTGGGCTTCGACCACGACCGTTTGCGCTTCACGTTGTCGTAAGTGACCCACTTTTCATCGCCAGTCACCATCCGCTTCAGAAACGGGTCGATTTTGTTGCGATTCACATGCGTCGATACGGTCAAAAATGTTTTTTTGCGTCAACGTGTGTGGCACCCATACATCGAGCTTCTTTGTGAATCCAAGCTTCTTCAAATGGTTAATAACGGTTTGATGACTTATCCCCAGCTTTTGGCCGATGCTACGACTGCTACTATGCCGGTCTTTCTCGGCTAATTCAGCGATTTTGTCGCAATTTTCGACGACAGGCCTCCCGGAACGTGGTGCATCTTCGACGACCTCTACACCAGAACGAAAACGTTGAAACCATCGTTGTGCGGTGGAAATGGAAACTGTATCGGGTCCATAAACTGCACAAATTTTATTGGCAGCTTGAGATGCATTTTTGCCTTTGTCATAGTAGTACTGTAAAATATGTCGGATTTTCTCTTTATTTTGCTCCATATTTGCGACACTATAACTCACGACCGACTTAACCAAACAAAACACTGTCAAGGACTATATTATAGCGCGCAAAAATACTTTTCCAACAAACTATAGTATGACTCGATACAATGAATACAACTAGAACTACGCGCTTACAACGACACCTCGCGGAAATACCGCAGGACTTTTTTGACAGCCTAATATTTACTTTGAGAGTAATGAGTTTGGACAAATTCCATGTTATGTCAATTCATGAATTGTGGTAGATTACGTTCTACGTTACAAGTAAATTGAATGAATAAGTCTGATCGTAATACACGATGTCTTGGTCATTTCATTCATTTATCTTGAACTTCCAGAATATGTGAACGGAAGAATTGTCAAACGATCATTGTATTTGACACTTCCCTATGAAGTTATTACATCTCTTGAGTGTACGTACTTCTTGACCCACGAATTGGTTTAGTTATATGAACTTCAGGCACTCAGTTTCTATTTTGATATACACGTTGGAGGCATATTGTTGAATCAATCGACGTTATCGCAGCAAATGGTTGTCAACATTTTGCCTAAACTGCAAACGGTATGCGTAGAAGTTCAGTGAGCTGAAGATATGAAGACGTATCTTCCAATGTCGTCTTAAATAACCTAACCTAGTGTTCGTATCTGCTTTTGTAGTCCGTGTTAGGAATACACAATCCGAAGAGCCTAAATGCATGCGAGACCAACAGTACCTCCGGCTTGCATGAATTAATAACTTTTTATACTATAAAAGCTATACACTCAAAAGTTTCATCGTCTCCAGTATCTATAATGCCGATTTCACCAGACTCCTTGGGTTTGAAGTATGTGTTGGGGAAACCGTATTCCGTTGTTGTTACTCTGGCTGCTCCTTTTTTTCTGGGCAATTTGAGGAGCACAAATCGGGCCAATTAAAACGTGGAATACAGCTCGTTTAGATAATGCTTGACATTCCACAATGGTTCAATTGTTTCTCTCAGGAAAAATAAAATTCTGTTCATTTTGACAGATGTGTAGAAATATTGACTATCAATCGATGCAAACCTCTTTGTGATCTATTAAGAAATGCTCGAGTTATAATCATTCGAAACCTTTAATTTTTTCTTACGTGTTCAGTGTTCAGATTTTCATTTTACCCCCCAGATATTCCTGTTAAATGTTTTCCTTCGTATGAATATTTTCCTTAATAGCATTCTAATCAATGCCCCTTTGAAAAATGAATACTTCATTTAGAGATATATTGGGTTGGGGAAAAAGAAATGACGTATATTGTCAATATATGGCAACACTTAAACATATCTTGTGTTGTACTTATCGTATCGGGTCATACTATACGGCTATTTGAAAACGACAATCTGTGCTACAAGTGTCGTTTTGACTGTGTTGTGATTGTCCTTTTCAGTCTCAAGTTATAGCGCGTCAAAGATGGAGTCCACCAAGCAAGAAAGTGGTCGAAGCGCGGTGAGCGGGCCCAAACCATCGCCAAGCCCGGATTGACGGCCAGGAAGGTTTTGCTGTGTGTTGGGTGAGATTGGAAGGGAATCATCCACTATGAGCTGCTCAACTATGGCCAGACCCTCAACTCGGTTCTCTACTGTGAGCAGCTTGACCGTTTGAAGCAGGCGATTGACCAGAAGCGGCCGGAAATGATCAATAGGAATGATGTTGTTTTCCACCAGGACAACGCTCAGCCTCACACATCTTTGATGACCCGCCAGAAGCAACGGGAGTTCGGATGGGATGTCCTATTGCACCCACCGTATAGTCCGGACCTGGCTCCAAGTGATTATCGTCTCTTCCGGTCCATGCAAAACGCTCTTGGTGATACTAAGTTGGCCTCAAAAGAGGCTTGCGGAAACTGGCTGTCTGAGTTTTTTGCAAATAAGGAGGGGGGGGGGGGGGTTATAAGGGGGGGATAATGAAGTTGATTTCTAAATGGCAACAAGTTTGCGAACAAAACGGCGCATATTTGACTTAAATTGGATAATTTGAAGTATGTTAAATAAAGCGTAAAATTTCGATCAGAAATACTACCTTTCTTTTTCCCTAACCCTATATAATGAGAACATGGTCTGAACCTTCCTACTTCCAGTTTTTTTGGTTGTTTGTTTTAAAATTGTTTTGTTAGTATTACTGTTTTTTATACGGGAAACAACACCAGACTCACATAAAAACACTCTGACGTTCGAAAACAAAGAATTGATCACCCTCCGTATTTTCGTGACCTTGCTCATAGAGATGAACATTCCGTTGAAACTTTTAATGTCCATTTCAGGAAAGGGGTCAATCTGTTTTCTTTGTACTTAACAAGTTCAGCATAATTCATAACATATCTAAATCATGTAATTAATGAGAGAGTGAGAGAGAGAGAGTTAGAGAGTGAGAGAGAGAGAGTTAGAGAGTGAGAGAGAGAGAGTTAGAGAGCGAGAGAGAGAGAGTTAGAGAGTGAGAGAGAGAGAGTAAGAGAGTGAGAGAGAGAGAGTTAGAGAGTGAGAGTGAGAGAGAGAGAGTTAGAGAGAGAGAGAACAATAAAGGAGTTGGTGATGAATCCCTCATAGCGAAGGTATTTATGGTGGGTCCGGAAAAACTTATACAATGTGTGCTCTTATTGATAGTAATATCATGACACGGAAGAACTATTGTGGAAAGAAATTGGTAATATGCCCCATCTATGGAAAAGGTGACGGACTGGATTGTGAGAACTATCGTTTAATTACGATGGTACCTGCAACATTATGTCCTAGATTCTCATCCGCCGTTCATCTCCAATTAAGAGCAAATATGTGCGAGTACTTGGGCCGGTGTTATGTTCGATTGCCTGAAGACGGACCAGATTTTTACATTGCGGCAGATACTTTAAAAGTGTCGCTAGTATCAAGCTCCCACGCACCACATCTTTGCCGATGACATGTAAATAATCAGAAGAACACATACGGTGTTGTATGCCCGACTAAAACGAAGAAGGGTTGATCAAGGCGTTTAACACTAAAACCATGCTGGCGTAAGGAACTGACCGCAGATGAACCAAAATACGTGTAAGAAAAGCAGTTGTCAAAAATTAACTGAACATTCGAAATAGCCGTACTTGTCAGCATAAGTGAGAGACATGAGTACCAACAAAATGCCACAAAAAAAAAATTAGAACCGAATACACCTATCCCCCTATTTACATTGTACCTGTTTTACACGATTTCGCTTTTACACGGTTTATGAAATAACAAATTTTGAAAAATTTGAAAAATGTATATATGTAGTTCATATGTAAGCAAGTAGAATAGGATCATAGTTTTAACTACAAGTGCGATTTTATGTTCCAGAACTGGCAAGTTATCAATTTACTATCATTTTTGGAGTCTTGATGTGTAATTTGTGTCAATTTTTCAAGCTCTTAGAATGCCAAGAACATCGACAAAAATGAAAAGTAAAGAAGAGTTGTAGTTTTCGGCTTTCGACTGGAAATCTCTTTAATAAATTTAAGGATAAATAAAACAAAACAAATCTATGCAGCTGTTAATTGAATCTTTTATCACTAAGTCTGAAGTCGAATCTGAGATCTTCCCGAATTCGTTAACTGTTGAATCAGAATCGCATTAGGAATGCTCAAGTGATAATGATGACTTTATACTAATCAGAATAAAAATACCGGTAGTTCCTAAAAGTGGTGATAGCGAATAAACTTATTGCAATTTAGTTTCTTGAAGAATTCTTTGTTAATTTGTATCCAGAATCTATAATGAATTTCATAAGTAGATTTTTATAATTGTTTTATTTAAATAAATTATTGAATTGAGTATATATTGAGAGTTTATTTCGTTTTACACGGTTTTACATAGCAAAATCTAAGATTTGATTCTACACGGTTTTATCGGGAACCTATCTTCAGTGTAAATCGAGGGATAGGTGTATACGTAACCCGCGTAAATTCGAATGTCGCGATACTTTTTGAACAGACCTCGTATATGTCGCCTGTAGCGTCAACAGTGAAAATAGTAAAACAAATGAGCAATTTAACGAATAAAAGATGTATGTTTTGCGAGCGAATGCAAAGGTGAATAATGTATAATGCTTCTTTCATTCAGCTTGGTTCCCGTGAATGTTGTATGCCGCAATAAGGGTGATGTAGATGGTGGAGTGGGTTAGTAAGAGGCTGCAATTCCATAGAAAATCATTATTTCAGCGATACCAAGGTGATATTGTTATGGCTTATAGTGTCACTGTGTGTGACGTGAAATATAATCTGCAAACGAACATTATTTCACCAGATTTCACCGATGACTTAGAATAAGACTAATAATGAGAATAAGACAAAGGAAAGAAATCACAATACCATAGCTATCAATTGCCTATCAATTGAAAATGAAGCTTCATGATTTCATGTTTGTTTTGCCTCAAATTATCACGAAATCATAAGTATTTCCAATATTTCTTTGTTTCTTCCCCATAAACCTCATATTCAATGTATTCAATGACGCCTTTTTTTTTGTTTACCGATTCACATATACTTCGTCTATCTTTCCATACTGTTATGTACAGGGCTTGACAGTTTCGAAACTAAAAGATGAAATTGACTTTTTTACTTATACCTTTCTCTTCAGCCAATTTCAGTTTCGGTTGTGTGTACTCACTACGCATACTGAAACATCTATTCTTCAATTTCGTTTTCGTTCTGCTGTTGGTCCCCCTTGAATTTGAAGCAGATGCTTTCATTTGACGATTGAAACTGCCTGATTCATTATGGCCCATATGTCACTTTCAGTTAGACTTTCCGAGATCTCGCACAGAACGCAAAAGAGACAATGTGCTTTGCGTTATCCAGTCTCGCATCTCATAAAGTCGTTGGGAGCTGTCTGCAACAAATGAGCGAGGCAGAAGGCAGCCGAGCGAGCAGACTACCTGTGCGCGCTTAAATTTCGAGAGACGAGTATCGATTTTTTTCTTCCTCACAACTCTTCCATGTGCAAGCGATGAGACTGGGCTTTAGTACGCGAGCTTGGGATTGGCTCTTTCTCTTCTCTTACGTAAAAATTTGTAATGCGTTCAGGAATGCCTTGTCGCGTTTCGATGCGAACGATGCAAATGTGTTGTGTGCACGAAGAGATGCTCGTGCATTAGTGCTCGCGAGACTTTCTCGTGATATTCGGTCAAACCTTCTGTGATCTCGCACAGCACGTAGAAAAAACAATGTGCTTCGCCCTATTCACCCTCGTATCTCACACAATCATTACGAGCCGGGAGCTGAATGAATGGATTGGATGACTTTTGCAGCGATATTTATTTGAAACAGTTCTTCATCACTACGTGCCATATTAAGAAGATTAAAATTTTAACACCAGAAGCACAACTTCCCCTGACAGCACCAAATGTCACTTCGAGGCAGGTACACGAGAAAGTCTCGCGAGCACTACATGCATACAACACATGTGCATCGCTCATGTTGAGGTGCAACGAGGTATTCTTGAGCTCATCTCAATATTTTACAACATAGAAGAGAAGGAGCCGAATCCAGGCTCGTGTGGTCTCATCGCTTACACATGAAGGGGTTGTGAGGAGGAGAAAATCAATACTCGTCTCTCAAAATTTAGGCGCGCGTGCACAAGAAGTCTAAAGACCTCTCAATAAATATATAAAATTGAAAGAGCCAATCCCAAGCCCGTGTGCTAAAGCCCGATCTCATCGCTTGCACATGAAAGGGTTGTGAGAAAGAGAAAATCGATATTCGTCTCTCGAAAATAAAGCGCGCGCACAGGAAGTCTGCTTTCAGTTTCAAATATGAAAGAACGATCACTGTTTTTCCTGGAAGTGGATTATAAAGAAGCATACGAGGATATATTAGCCTTACAACCAGTGCCAACAACAGATTACGCCTCCTGTCATACCGCACATTCATTCACATAGTTATTTTCATTAGTTTCAGTGAATACGGTTCGATCTCCAACGAAATTTTCGTTCGAAATGAGACGCTTTCATTCGGTACAAGAATCTTTCATTTTCATTTGACGATTTGATCATTTCACTTCTGTATGAATAATGAAAGGAATGACAGTGAAATGAAACGAGACTGTGCGATGCTGAAGTTATATTCTCTTTATTTAGCGTGAAGAGAGAGTTGCACTACTTTCAGCCTGCATGAGTTTGCATGATTGAAATGATTAAATTGAAAGGCGATAGTCTCATTATTGAGTGACGATGCATCAATTGAAGTGAAATTGTAAGGCCCTGGTTATGTGTAATCTTTTTAAGTTACACAGTTGAATCTTCTGTCAGAAGCTAATTTTGTTTTTTGTTCGTTATCACCCGTTTAACGGTTGTGAGTACAAGAGGGGAACCATTTGGATATTTTATTAGAAGAAATATCAATAACTTTGAGTAGAGTTGAGATATTGGGCCTGATTCTTGAATACACTTCACGGTGAAATGTATCCGCGATGACAACGGAACGGTGTCGACATCTGGATACGAAATTAGTTTCCCACCAAAACTCATTATTATAATATCAAATTATCTTCAGATAAAATTTTTGCATGAGATTATTATGCCACATGAAGAAAACAAAACTTTCCTTTCACATTGAACACCAGTTCAGTACGAAGAATTTAATTTTCATTAATAATTTTTATTAGAAAAGTGCTCATTCCGTCTGTAAACTCATTATTATCTTCGACACTTCACTAACTCGTAAAACGTAGCTCAATGGCATGCCGTGATTTCTAAAACCGGACAAACCATGCTCAGAGGTGGACAATCCATGATAATAATTTCTCTTTGAGGAAGATCGTTGAAAAACATAGAAATTTGAATAATTTCAATGCCTTATGATAGTATTAGCAACTAGAGACTTGGGGCTTTCCAACTCGTATTGATGATGTCATTTTCATGAAGAAAAATCGATTTGCATTTACCGGACATACCAAGATCATTTACCCTACATAATTTTGGTAAAATAAATCAAATATTGTCGAAAATACTTCATTTTCTGAGTAACACAATTTATTGCTAAACTATTGAACAGAAAATCCAATTTACCTTATCAACCAGCTTTCATTTGGTTCCTAGAACGTTCATGTAGGACCTTTCCATAGAGAGATATTCAGGTTGAATGAAATATAATCCCGCCCTCCGTCTTTGATCAAGAATTATTCAATATATAACCATCGTACCGCAAATTAAAAGGCAGTTTTGAAGACTCCAATAAATTCTGCACAAGGATAATTTGTTACTTTGACAAAAAAAAATTATTTAAATTTTTTGCATCGATTTCAAAAAAGTGCCAAGTTTAATCCTAATATATCGATATAACATACATGGCAAGCTTTTTATTACTGGTAACAATCGGTACCGGTCAAACATGATCATCGTCGAATAACATGATTTGTTAAAAACTAAAACAATAAATTAATACCTTATTCAAGGAAAATCTCATCTCAAAATCCTGTGCAAAGAATTCTGCAACAATATTCATTCCCCAGTGCGGCAGTTGGCCAACTAGGTCGAGCTTTCCGACCTTTTTTCCAAACCAAGTGAATCTCATTCTGTGGCGTGTTTGTGGTACCGGTAGACGTCACCGAATAATCACCGATTGATTTGTAGATAAGTGAAACTAAGGAGTGGAACAAAACATCATCGTGCAAACAACAATTGTTAAATTATAAAGCTACGAAATGAAGACTCATGCACCGGAAAAAGTTAACCTTCCCCGATCATCGGAAGGAGCAAGGAACAGCGGCGAGGTAGCTAGATAGATGAGTGAGTGGAGGTGAAGAAACATAAAAGCAACAAATAAAGCACTGATAACGATCTGTGGAAATGGTGGGAGGTAAAGTGGAATAAAATGGGTGAGGAAAAAAAATGTATACAATATACGTTAGATGGGAAAAAAGTACGAAAAACAACAAAGAGCCGCGTAATTTCGGCGCGCTAACAGGCGAAAGACGCTCTCAAGAGTGCCACAAACAAAAGATAAGCACACCAAAATAATAGATTCATATAAATTAATTAGGCTTACCTTGCCTCGTCATGTCAGAGTTGTTTCGGGTAAGCCTGGGTCCCATCCATCCGAAGAAGGGAGAAACAAATGCCGGTGCATTCGCGCAATTTTTCCATGTCGAGGTTTCAAAAATGCGATCGTCCGGTTTTGTGGGTTCTTTTTCGGTTCCATCGTGAACAGGCAGGAGAGTGTGGCGTTTCGGGAGGCGTTGGTACTTACGGAAGTGTCAAAAGTAAGGCGTGAAGAATGAAATCTCAAAAAAGGAAGGGTGGGTAACACACGTTGAAACGAAGTTTGAATAGAGACCTCAATGAGGAAATTAAAGGGGGAGAAATAGGAACGGCACGTTGTGGAAGCATTGTAGTTTGAAAGTCATCGCCAGCAGGATGAGCCCGGCCGAGTGTGACGGATTTGGGGATAAACAGTTACTTGAGTGACTGACAATCTTAATAAGGTGGCTAACTACTTGTTGCTAGTTATAGGATAGTTTTGGATGGGAGATTAGATTTTGCGATGGGGTGAAACTCATATTATTAGCTGCGAATAACAGCAGAATTGCATCGTTGCTTCGCTGAGCGGCGTTCGTTACTATTCCGTAGGTTAACAGATTATTTTCGGATTTATTTTGTGAAGAAGTACCAGTTGGATGGAAAGAGGGATAGCATGAGATGTTTGTGCTAATTAGATATACATGAATGATTCAACTAACCCATAACAAAATGTACCGAAGGCGACAAGTTGACTCTTAAAATTGCGAACTACTCGAGGAATGGATTTGTACAGGTTTGCCAAATATTAAAATTGATTAGGCTAGTCTTTTAAGTGCGTGTTTTATCAATGGAGAACTTGTGATGAATTAAAAGTATTCACTTGAATACAATTAAGCATTTTTGCTATTTTTTTGGCTAAGCATTCGTGGATTGTTTTCTCTTCCGTATACAGGTTCGACGAATAAACACCCTTTTTTTTACATTTTTGGTAATCCCTTTTCATGTAAAATACCTGCTGTCCCGAATATTCTTATTTATAAATTTGTTCGATATTTGAAAGATTGATTTTTTCCATTCCCATTCCCAACTTTTTTGATCGTATGTTTGTACTTGAAAAACTCACGTAAATCGATTTTTTTTCTTTCGATATTTTCGATCAACCAGAGACCTGACAACTTTATGAACAAAACATTGAAAAGTGTCAGAATAAAGTGCCGGAGGAAGACAAGAGCTCCAGAATACACTGAGAAGCAGATTTATACACTGTAATCTCAATGGTTGATAGGAAAAATATTCCGAAAAATATTTTGTTTTAAACGACAAAAGTTACTTCCGTCTATCGAAGACGTACGTTCCCGGAACCGATCGATACTATTCTATGGATAGTTTCACTGCATCTCCGAACATAAAATATAAATTTAATCATAAGTTTGAACAGAAAATGATGTTTTACATTGTCATTTCCGAGCGAAGTATTTCTAAGACATGGTTCAAGCCCTCCTCTGGTTTGGCGAATGTTCGAAGAAAATTTTGATTTCGTTTCTACAAGGGATTTGGGCTCCTTGCTGTACAACTGTGTATAACTGGAGAGCCACGAATTGAAAAAAAAAACTGATTGATAGAATCGAGAGAAGTATTCGCAAGGCTGACATGAAGGCCGTTAAGCGCGCTCGTTCCGACATCAGACGGAAGCTTTGCCGAACAGCCGATCACGGACCGTTTTCAAATGTTCACTTTTTCTTTGAACAATGAACATTTCAGTAAATCAGATCTTCTTTAAGTATGTTCGTCTTTTTTTTGACAGCTTGAGAAAGAAATTCTATAATTTTAGTTGCCACCACTTATAATGTGCAACAAACCTCAAACCGCGATGACCGTCTGCTAAAGTCCGCGCTGAAAAATACGTCGTGGCTGGCTTCCAAAAATACCAGCAAAGGAATTTCGCCTCGGAAAAGATAAGTTGGAGGTGTCTTGAAGTAATTTTTTCAAGATGTCAAAATGTCAAAATGAAATATCTTATTTGGCCGGCTTTTTGCATCTGTGGCAAGCGAAATGTCCGCCACAACAGTTAAATTTGTAAAACTGAGAGCCCCCCAGAAACTTGTCTTTTACCAAATGAAAATACTCCGGATTTGTATGATACTTATTCGTTGCATTTCATCTCTCTAGACTTGAATCCACCAAACTGTCCCGAATAACGTCCGGTCGGACCCTATTTGGGGCATGATGAAGGGGGAACTCGGAAAGACCAACAGATGCAAGCAACAGATGCGAAAGATATGCAAAGAAAATGGGAAAAAAAAACGAAATAAGGTGCCAGATACGACTGTACAACCTCTTTTGAATGAAGAGGAGCTTAAGCGCTGAAACTTCTACCAAAGAGCTTTTAATAATTGATTCAATATATGTAAATTGAACTTGATACGCGTACAAAATTGTCCTACGAATTTGTTTTTTATCCGATAAATTCAAGAGAATCGAGGTTGAGATAGGGTCCTCGGACTAACAACCCACTGCACCCAAAATCAACAATCTATTACGGAAACCCAAGTTAGAAGAATATGGACTGATTTAACGGCAAATACTTTTAGCATGAAACAACGCACACGAATTGGAACATATAATGATCCTGGCGCAGCAGGATAAGTTGGCTCAACTGGTTAGCGAGGCGAGGCGCATGAAGCTCGAGATCCTGGGGCTGAGTGAAGTCCGTTGACTGAACTTTGGAGAGCACCGGCTACCTTCGGGACAGATACTATTGTTCTCTGGTATACGTGGTGACAACAATGCACACTACTGTGGAGTTTGCTTCCTGCTCATCGTGCGAACCCACGCAGCACTCTTGAAGTGGGAGCCTATAAGCATCAGGGTGATCGTAGCCAGATTCAGAACACGGGTGCGAAACCTAACAATAATTCAGAGTTACGCGCCAACCAACGCTGCCGAGCCACAGGAGAAGGAGAGCTACTACAACCAGCTAATTGCCGCCGTGGACAAGATTCCGAAAGGTGGCATCAAGATCCTGATGGATGGGATTCGACAACATGGACTAAAGCCTGTTCACGTTAAATTTCGGACACTTTTCTTTCAGTGTAGTTTATGAAATATTTCACTTACATGACAGCTGAAACCTTCCTCTTTATTTCGATGTCCAACATGTTTACATTCTTCTTCAGTTTGGTAAAATGGCGTCGAATCAAGGGGAAGTACGCAAACGCATTTTGCGCGAACGGCAGCAAAATCCACACTGTCGGTACGCGATCTCGCCAAAAAGCTAACACTGCCGAAGAGTACCGTGTTTAGTGTGTGCAAATCGTTTGACCAGCGCTTAACTGTGGATCGGAAGGTTGGAAGCGGAACAAATCGAAAAGTATGCTCCCGACAGATGGACCGAAAGGTGGTTCTCATTATTGAGAAACATCCCAACCTTTCAGTTAGAAATGTGGCTCGAAAGGTTGGAAAATCAAAATCATATGTACAAAAAGTTAAGCAGAGGCATGGACTGAAGGCGTACAAAGTGAAAAAGGTGCCCAATCGTGATGATAAGCAAAATGTCACTGCAAAAAGCCGTGCTAAGGTGCTCTACACCCAGTTTTTGCAAAAATGTTCATGCACCATAATGGACGATGAAACTTATGTTCTCGAAGACTTCAAACAGCTTCCGGGTCTCACTTTTTATACTGCAATGCGAAGGAATACCGTAGCCGAGTGTTTCCGGACCAAGAAGCCGTCTAAATTCCCCATAAAGTACTTGGTTTGACAGGCCATATGCAGTTGTAGCCGAAAATCCAAATCTTTCGTCTCTACCGGCACTATCAACAAAGATGTCTACGAGAAGGAATGTCTCCAGAAGCAGTTGCTACCATTCATAAGAAGCCACAACTCTCCAGCGTTGTTTCAGCCAGATTTGGCCTCTTGTCACTATGCATCCTGGAATGGTATAATGCACATGAGGTCAAATATGTGCCAAAAACAGCAAATCCACCGAACTGTCCAGAACTTCACTCAGCGGAAAAGTACTAGGCTCTGATTAAGCGAAAACTATTCGAAACTAAGAAGAAAGCGAATTGCATTAATGATTTCAAGAGGAGATGGAAAAGCGCCGCCGCCAGCATATCTGAGGATACTGTACGGAACCTAATGGCAGATGTTTCCAAGAAAGTTCGTGGATTTTACAGACAACGTAATTAACATCGAAGTAAGCTTTCCTTGTTTCAAATATAGACTATTTTACTGAAATAAACAATCCATTTTGTTTTATTACGTGAATTTTTGTTTTACTGGTATCATCTTGGTGTCCGAAATTTAACGTGGACAGGCTTTATGTGGACGAGATGAGTAAAAACGGCGAACTGCTTGCGAACTGTTTGGTGGCAACAACGATATATCATGATTGGGGGCACGCTCTTTCCCCATCGATCAGTACACAAAGTTACATAGGTATCAAATAATGGTTACACTGAGAACCAAATTGACCACATCTGCATCAGTCGAATGTTTAGAGGGAGCCTGCTTGACGTGCGGAATAAACGCAGTGCCGACATCGCTTCCGACCACCATCAAAGATCGGTCGTCGATTTAACACACGTCGACTAAAAGATCCTAACGTGAAATGGTCCTTTGTGGATGAACTTGGGACCCGAGCCGAGGCTGTTCCTGTTGGTGGCAGCGTTGAGGACCAGTGGACCGCCGTCAAGAACGGATTTATCGCAACTAGAGAGAATCAACCTGGGTGAACTGTGCACCCGGAGGAACGAATGTGTCTCGGAGGACACATGGAAGGGGAAAGAGGCTAGAAGGAACCCCAACGTCGCGATGGAGCGACGAAGAACCAGGTCAGGAAAAGAAAAAGCCCGTCGTCGGTATCGTGCCCTCGACCTGGAAGTAAAGCACTCGGGTCTACGCGACAAGCGAGCGTGGGCTGACTCTCTTGCTAACGAGGGGGAGAGAGCCGCTGCAACCGGCAACCTTCATCTCCTCTACGATGTTTCACGACGCCTGAATGGAAGAAGGATAAGCACTAAGATGCCTGCGAAAGACGCGATTGGTCAGTTGATAATCGACCCCATTGATCAGCTGAAACGCTGGTTCGACCACTTCGTGCAGCTGCTCCAAGTGCCCGTGAGCAACCAGGCACCAACACCCCAGCGTGAGCCGACTTCTGTGAGACGCATTTCCCGCGTCAACACAGAGGCGCCGTCATTGCGAGAAGCAGCAGCAATCAGAAGTACGAAATCCCATAGAGCTCCAAGGGTCGATCGTATATCAGCCGAGATGCTCGAAGCTGACCCCGCACTATCAGCAAAAATAATGCATCATTTAGTCGTAAATGTCTGGGAAACTGCAACATTTCCGGTCGCCTGGATGCAGGGCATCCTTATCAAGGTTCCAAAGAAAGGGGACCTGACTGAATGCGACAACTTGCGAGACATCATGCTGTTGTGCGTAGTTCTCAAAGTCCTGTGCAAAGTAATCCTCAACCGGGTCAAGAAGAAGATAGATGCGACGCACCGACGGCAGCAGGCGGGATTTAGAGTTGGTAGGGTCTGTGACGGCCACATTGCTACGCTGCGCATCATCATTGAGCAAATCAATGAATTCCAGGAGTCTTTTTACCTGGTGCTCATCGATTATGAGAAAGATTTCGACCGCCTCAACCACGATAACCTCTGGAGTTCCCTGAGACGCAAGGAAGTTCAGGATGAACTCGTCCAAAATACCCAAAATACCTATATTTCAACAATTGATGTTGTCAATGATATCGACCTCGGCCTCAAGCCTTGTTTAGTAAGTCAATGGTCTGGATTACATGCATAACTGTTGGTAACCAAAATTTTGGAATTTTATCGAGACCTTGGATAGGATGCTCAACAACAAACGAGCTCAGAGGGAAATGAAAGTATGTTGTAAGCTCTCTCTCTCTCCCTCTCTCTATGCTTGCTAAGTTTTGTTCAAAATACCGTCGAAATAATAAATTTAAGCTTGGCGACCTGGTCGCATGCTCTTCCGCGGCTGGCCAAAAAAATAATGTCAGCAAGACGAAAGCTTCAGATGTCAACACGGTCACGCTTTCCAGGTCCACAGTTAGCTGGACAATCAGTGGAGAGGGTCGGGAGTTTCCAACATCTTGATAGCCAGATTGCGTCAGATGATGGTACGAACATCGAACATCGATGTATGCGCGCTGATCGAGAAGGCGAGGACTGCCTTTGCGAGTCTGAGGAAGACATGGAGGTCAAATCAGATCAGTCTCTACATCAAAATCCGGATTTTTAATTCCAGCGTAGAATTTGTGCTGCTTTACGCATGTGAGACGTGGGACGTGTTAGCAGAGAACGCGCGGAAGCTTCAGGCCTTCGAGAACCGATGCCTGAGGTACTTAATTCGGGTCTGATAGCCAGACGGCTGGATCTCGAATGACGAGCTCCATCGTCGTTGCCATCAGATGTCAATTTTGACAGAGATCCAGGAGCGTAAGTGGAGGTGGGTCGTCCACACATCACGCAAAAGTGGCACTGGAACCCGCAAGGACATCGCAGCAGTAGCAGACCCAGAGGTTCCTGGTGACGGAGCCTCACAAACGAGATGAAAGGAGTCGACCCAAATTCGACCTGGACACGGGTCGAGACGAGAGCTGCGGATCGCCCAAGATGGAAGTTTTAACGAATTCACTATGCTCTCAGCGTGGAGCGCAGCAGCAAAAAGTAAGTAAATAAAATTAGTTATGGTGATATTTTGTATAGAAAAGTCTTTTAAGGGGAGACCCCTGAAAAACCAGAATATAATTAATTTTCGTGAATTTTTTTCGGATGTTACGATTAAAATGAAGTTTCGTGTATTTTGGTGATTGTTTAAGGTATATTCGAAGATGTATTTTCCATTTTTTGAGTTTGCGAATAATGATTGTGACGCTGTTGACAGCTGGATACGTAGATGCTGTCTGAAAATCGTTACCTTGCTGGTGGTATCGGTTCTGAAGCAACGGGGTGTCGTAGAACAAATTCCAATGAATACTATGAAACTTTAGGAAAATACCTAAAGCTTTACATAGAGATTTTTTCTATGAAAAATCTCTAAATAGCGATTTCAAAAAATCGAAAAAAGGGATATCAAAAAACCGCTATGTAACGCCTTAGATAATCCATTTTTACATGCTGATAAAAAATTACAGCTAAATCGGTCGAGTAGATTCTGAGATATCGATACCACCAGTTGAAATGACATGGTTTCGAGAAAAACGCGTGTTAAAATTCGTACAGCAATACTATATCCCTTGATGTGACTTCATTCTTTTGACTGTAACTTTCCAAGGAAAAAAAATATCGAAGATTTCTTTTAGGACAACATTTCTGAGGGCATAAGCTTCCCAAGAATGCAAAAATCAAAAAAATCATTTTTTTCGATTTTCCAGACCGGGGTCCCTCCTTAACTACTTTGAGATGATGTAAGAAATTGAGGAGGAAAACAAACAAAATTACTAACTACGATCGACGAGAGAAGTCAGCATCCAATTTTGTTCACAAGTATAAATTGCACTATCAAATTTCCATATTGTTAAATTGATGATAAACATAGATGCTGATAGAAAATCTTTCAAGAAAGAACTTCAATCAACTATCATGTTATAAAAGTGTTCCATTTAAATGTAGTCAACCATGTACACTCTGTCCAATTTCTATAAGACCAGTCTTGTCTGCCAATTTTCACGTGAGACGAATATGATTTCAATTTATAACAAGATGTGTTTGTATTGGTGAACGCTATAAAATATATGATCGCATACGTGTTATGTGCAAGTGCGCGATTTGATCGAATTTCGAATTTTTCACTTTTTCCAGTGTCCATTATAGATTATTGTATCTGTTTCATCGTTTTAAAAGAGTGGAATTCAAAATGGTTTTATAGCAACTGGTTGACAAAAATAAGTATTGCATGCACCGATAAGAAAAGAACAAAAAGACCTAAGCATACTTCATTTATTTTCTGTGCGTAATTTTTCGATGATGCTCAATTTTTTTCTATGATGACTTCTGCGCAAATTACATTGCTTTGTGTTCGGTTTTTAAACTGAAATAAATTAATTCTTTTATTCTGAGTAACAAAATTTATTACAATTTGCCTATGCTCTTTCTATCCTTACGTCATGGCATCCTTCAAGATCTTCTTTTTTCTCTCTACAGATTGGTAAACGAGTAGGAATTCTCGAACTCGCCTCTAAAATCCGTTTAAAATAGAGGGAAAGTAATACTCACAATGTTATCACCTATCAGTTTTATGTACAATTTGTTACAAGATCTAGTTTTTCTGCTGATGATGCTGTCCACTAAGTTATTTTCTCACTGCTTTAATAAGCAGTCTATTCAAGTCGTCGCGAAAGGGAAAAATCGGTAACATTTCTGGACAAGTTGTTCAATGTCTGAAAACTTTTTTCGTGATGTTTTTTTGAATTTCGTCTACACACTCACTTACAGCTTGGAATTACAACCAAACCAAACGTAATTATTTAATTATTCAGATATCTTACACTGCTCGTGGACAAAAACCGATAGTTTTACCTACTTGTGTTGAATCCTCCATCAGAATTGATCTCTCTCTCTTTTGATTATGTTCCGTGGTACCTGTTTACTCGGGCAGTTGAACAAAAATAAATCTTTCAGTCGAACTAGAAGATACCATCACTAGTTTGAGTCGTGTAGATTCGCAAAACGTGCAAAATTAAAGTTCAAAGATTTCAAATGACAGCTTAGTGCAGAACAGGCAGTTATTATGTCACCTCAAAAATCAGGGAAAAGAAGCGCTTGCACCAAACACCATCCTGCGTTTGACTCAATCAATTGATAGAAATCGCGAATAAGAAGTATGCTTTGGTAAAGTGGCAAGCGTGGCACAGAATTTGTTGTTCATCTATAGTTCGCAGATTGGGAATCAATTGGGAAAAGTTGGGAAATGGAAATGGGAAGGAAACGGAACGATGAATCGTCTGCTGTCGGCTCGAATGTACCCAAATCGTGTGACAGTTCTTCGAGTTCCAGCCATCACAAATAGTACGATAGCGAGATATATAACACCAATTGTCAAAGTAAGATAGTCGCGTTCGCACTTCGAGATTGAATTCGTTGGCCTAAAAACTACATAAAAATCGTATCTCGAAAATGAGTATCAGGTTTGTTGGTCGAACGGTTTGATTCAAAACAAAATTTGTTCTGTTAGTTCAATTGATTTATCCAAGATTTGGAATGTTTTCTTCGAGTTATAAATATTTGGCTTATAAATTAACGTTTATCATTAATCAATATAAATAATATTTTTTACACATTATACACAAATTTGTACTATAAATTCGTAATTATATAAAAAGAACATTCTTCTTTTTTCACGTTATTATACAAGAAAACATGATTTCGTTCTCCATTATTTACAATTAGAAAAGGATGCTATTAGATACTTTTCTCCCTATATCCAGTGAAATGAAGCTCATTATAACTAATTTTTGGCATCTTGCTTTCTAGAAATAGGAAAAAGGAAGTCAAGCGAAGTGCAGAAATCGGTTTCGATATTTCGATATTTTCTTTTCAACGAGAGCCAGTGTGTGGTCAATTCTGTCCACAGTCGCCCACAAGTGGCCAAGAAATACTTTCGTCGTTTGGATTGGTGAACCAATCATCCGGTTCGCCAGAAGGGTTCATGTTGAGGAAATGGGGGAACGACGGGAGGTTTCATGGGAGGTATTCTTTGTCGTCTATAATATGTTAATTCAACAATTGGTGTTATAAAGCCGATTTTAGCAATAGTAACCTCCATATCCGTAGCCGTACGAGCAGTCCTGGTGCTTGCTGGATGTCGTTGGGTGGTAATCGATGTCTTTGTTTTCGCACTTGTTCCCGGAGAAACCCTTGGGGCACCTGGAATAGGAAGCGAGAGTTAGCAGTTGTAGTAAGAGCGTCAATGTGGTGTACGATTTGTGGAGATTATTATCAATATTTTGAAAACATTTTAACTCCCGGTGGAATCTGTGATAGACTCTTTTGGAAAATAAATTGTAGGCAAAGAGGTTAACAATCGTAATCGAAATTTATTATTTAAATTAATGTCTACTGAACAAACAAAATAAAATAATTATGTCGAAGGTCCTTCATT
This sequence comes from Toxorhynchites rutilus septentrionalis, assembly GCF_029784135.1. Classification (NCBI taxonomy): domain Eukaryota; kingdom Metazoa; phylum Arthropoda; class Insecta; order Diptera; family Culicidae; genus Toxorhynchites; species Toxorhynchites rutilus. The sequence continues at coordinate 265,893,232 of NC_073745.1, forward strand.
TTTGGAAAAAAAATACTTCCACCTGGACAGAGGCATTTGGGTATTTTATAGTGTAAATCAACATTTCGCACCAGTTCCATATGAAAAATCTAGATAACAATATTCATTGGCATCCCAAATCATACGTTTTGCTTCGTATTTCGAAAAAAAAGTCCTAGCGGATTTTTGACAAATTTTTTTTTCAAGATCTCGTTTCTTGCAATTCTGCGACATTTGGCATCAAAAAAATTTTTTTTTGAAAACCTCGAGTTCTTTTACTACCCCCATGGGTGATTTTTCGATTTTCAAAAAACCCAAACTTTGACCGCCTTGCGCCACTTTCCCTTGAGTCCGATCGAGCTGAAATTTTGCATGGGGTGTTTTTTCAAGGTGGTGAACATTTTGTATGGGGTAACTTTTAGAAATTTCAGGGTCTATTTTTTCTCAAACATTCATTGGCACCCTACAGTACACACCGAAACAAAGTTGAAATGTTTTGTTGTCAACACCGTTCGCTTTAAGGTTCGAACATCCTTACTGCACCGTATCCTTACACCGGTTTATATACCCAGTTTTGAATCGCGCTCGAATCTAGTAGGGGAACTTTGGGTAAGACAGTAATCGGCAGGATTTTTCAGCGCTTATAACTTCCATTTCTCATTATAATACAATTAAACGTATTGTAGCACAAAAAACCACGTCTATCTTCATAAAATAATGATAACTTTCACCGCTTCTTCAAAATTTAAATACGTTTTTTTATGCTCCAAACGTCTTATTTTGGAGCATAAAAAAACGTATTTAAATTTTGTAAACTTCAACACATTCTCAAATGTTACCAGAGCTATGAGTTTGAGTTTGAATGAAAAATTTTTAAAAATCATGTTTTATTTAAAAATGCAATTTTCTAATTCATCTCATAATAGGGCATATCGCTCCAGTATGGAGATTACTAAAGAGTTCCAGTGTTACCAAATCACTCAGATATTTTCAGCAAATGTTTTATGCCTGGATGGTTTCTGAAAAGCATAAAACCATTTTCACATATCTTTTCTTGTATTATGTAATAAAACCCATAACGAACACAATCATTACAATGTTTCTTACTTCTAAAACCCATCCACTATTAAGAATAATACAAACCACAAAGAAACAAAATAAAAACTCATAAATTTTTTTTATCCCATTCATTTATTTATTTGGCTCATAAGCATTTTAGCTGTAACAGAGCCGGGTTTTAATCGTGTACATGTAGTAGTTAGTAGTAGCCATTTAGGTGTTAAGTTTTCTGTTCCATTATACATTATGGTAAATTACACAGTAGTAGCCATTTAGGCGTAAGGGTATTCTTTCTGTTCTTCCATTGTCCAGAAGACCGGACAGCGGAGACAGTTGATATTGATCATTGTTGGGTTATTTATAGAACAGCAGACCGATGTTTCTAGCAGAGCAGAGCAGTTGTATGGATGAATCGATCTTTGTTCCACCGTGGATCGATTTCCATCGCTGATGATGGTTGCGTGCACGTAGTTATTCTATAACAACACAAAGATGGTCAGTTGAGGGCCCTGAGTTTGAACTCACGATCGATCGCTTGGTAAGCGAACGCGTAACCAAGTGGCTACGAAGACCCCCAACTCATAAATATAACGGCCAAAAGTATGGCAGCCCATTTGTGAACAGCGCCACGTAGCAATATTTTTATGAGCAGCGGCACATATTAATACGATTGAAAACACGAATATTGTATTTAAAATTTCTCGGGGTTTTCGGTTCGACAACAAAAGTGCCTCGAAACTGGTAGAAACATAATGGAAGGTATCAGCAACGAATAAAGAATTATCCAAAATAAACGCTTCGTTTGACATCTTGACCCGTTGTTGTGGTGCATTTTGGATACGCTTATGGGCATTTTACCTCGCTTATTTCAGAATGGTGTAATATGAATGCGTTTAGAATTCTCGTTTATGATGTTTGTTTGTTTATTTGTAAACGTTCTTGCTCATGTCATTACAAAGAAAACAGACGATGTGGATGTGAAGAAACGTTGAAATATATAGTAAAAATACATGTTTCATCCTGTTTGTCCGGGCTTCCCCTATACGGTTGGTACGAAGGTGCGCTGTTGTTTTCATGCTTAGCTTAGAACGAGTGAAGACAAAAGAGGCGCTTAAATTTAATGTGTATGTTTGTGTATCAAATGAAGCGGGCACCACACAAGTGAGAAGCGATGGTTAGTATCTGAATTCTGCACCCTGTTTTGCGCTCACTTGTTTCTGAGCTTGGTGCACTCGGTACCAAGAGAGAATACGTGTTTGTTATGAACGCGCGCTGATGGAAATTAAACTCGAGGACGTTTTCACGAAGGACGGTGAAACCCTGGATGACGCCGCCCGAGTGAGATTGCTTCTACGCAAACTAAGAACCCAGTTACACGAGAAGTACGTGAATACTATTCTTCCCAAGCACCCTCGGGACTACACTCTGGACGAGACCGTCAAGAATCTGAAAAAAATGTTCGGTCGCCAGAAGTCAGTTTTCCATTGCCGCTACCGGTGCCTCGAAAAGCGGTGCGGATGATTTCACATCGTATCTGCCATGGTGAACAAACACTGTGAAGCATTGCAACTCTATAAGCTCACACCGGATCAATTCAAAGCTCTCCGTTTTGTCTGTGGACTCAAATCGCCACGGGATGCGGACATCCAGGCCAGATTGATTTCGAAGCTGGAAGCCGACGAAAACGCAGCAGAAAATGCAGGAAAAGTAACTCTTGAGAACCTTGTGGAAGAATGCCATCGCGTGGCCAACCTCAAGCAGGACACATTGATGGTGGAGAGCAAAGAAGCACACAACGTCAACACTGTTACTCGTAAACAGAAGAATCCTGCTACGAAGAAGTGTCAAAAAGTTCCTAAAACGCCCCGTTGGAAGTGCGGAGACCAGCACTATGTCCGTGAGTGTCCATTCGCTTTGCACACCTGCTCAAAATGCAAGCAACATGGACACTAGGAAGGCTATTATTCCAGTAGCAAGCCTGGCCCATCGAAGCAATCAAAGCCCAAAGAGAACAAGACGAGAAGCGTTTTCACGGTTTGCAACATTGGAAGCAAGCGGAAGTTCGTTCCGGTTGACCTCAACGGTGTAGCAGTCAATTTTCAACATGACTCGGCGTCCGACATCACCATTATTTCGAACGAAACATGAATGAACATTGGACAACCATCCACTCAACCGACGATGGAGTCTGCAATGACTGCTTCTGGAGGTAATCTAAATCTTCTTTCTGCGTTCCAGACCGAGATTACCATCGGTGACGTTGATCTTTGGTCAGTTCCAATTAGCAGCCTGGTCAACGTCAACGTCATCCAGCAGATACAAGAACAATTCATCAATCAATTCAAGCATCAGTTCCCGGAAGTTTTCAAAGCTCGCAGGGTAAGTGCACGAAAGCACAAGTGAAGCTGTACCTGAAGCCCGACGTACGTCCTGTCTACTGTCTGAAGCGACCAGTTGCATACGCTGCACTGCCTAGAGTAGACGCAGAACTCGAAAGGTTCCAGAAATGTGGTATAATTTCTCAAATTCAATTCTTAGACTGGGCTGCTCCAATAGTCGTCGTACGCAAATCGGACAACGTATCAGTCCATGTGTGTGAAGATTATTCTACGGGGCTGAACAACGTGCTGGTATGTGACCGGCATCCTTCGCCACACCCAGACGACATCTTTGCGGAACTGGCTGATGCAAGTTATTTCACGCATCTCGACTTGTCAGACGCCTACCTGCAGGTCGAGGATGAGGAAGAATCCTGCAAGCATCGTGAACACACATCGTGGACTCTTTCAATACAACCGAAACCAGCACCAGGCGCATTCCAACGTATCATCGATAGCATGGTGGCCGGCATCCCTGGAGTCAAGCCATACTTGGACGACATCCTCATCGCTGGTCGCACCAGGCAGGAGCACCTCTACGCTGTTCTCGAACGTGTGCGTGAGTATGGTTTTCACTTACGCCTCGAAAAATGCCATATTGCGCTACCTCAGATCGAGTTCCTAGGGCAATCCGTAGACAAGGGCGATATCCGACCCGATCCTTCGAAAACTGAAGCTAGTACTAAGATACAGCCTCCGAAGGATGTCAAGCAACTCCGTTCTTATCTTGGTTCTATCAACTACTATGGTCGATTCGTCAAGCAGATGAATCAACTGAGGGCTCCCCTGGACAATCTGCTCAAGAAACACGTTCCTACGACCCGTCAAAAGATATCATCGTCGCAGCAGATGCATCAGTGTATGGTCTTGGTGCTGTCATCATGCATCCTTTCCCAACCGGTGAGGTAAAGGCAATCGCTCATGCCTCTCGCACACTGACGCCTGCAGAGATGAACTACAGACAAGTGGAAAAGGAAGCATTTGCTCTGATATTCGCTGATACCCGCTTCCACAAGATGCTATATGGACGCCATTTTCTCCTGCAAACCGATCACCAACCATTGCTAAAGATTTTCGGCTCAAAGAAAGGAAAACCGCTTGCAGCGCTGGACGCTGACACTCCTGCTGTACGATTTCAGCATTCAACATGTTCCTACGGACAAATTCGGTAATGCAGACTTCCTGTCCCGGTTGATGTTATCGCAGCGTCGACCGGATGAAGACTACGTGATTGCCTCCGTTCACGTGGAATCTGAAGCGAAAGCAGTTCTCGATGACACCATCAGCAACCTTCCAGTAACGCACCAAACGATCTTGGTTGAAACGAAGAAGGACGCAGTTCTGCAACAAGTGGTTGGTTTCATCAATAACGGTTGGCCAGCAAATGCAAAGCAGATTGCCGACCCTGATGTCAAGAAGTTCTTCGCCAGAAGAGATGGACCTCAAGTCGTCGACGAATGCGTTATGTTCGGCGATCGGTTCGTCGTGCCATTTAGGTTTCGTATGCGAATCATCCGTTAGCTACATCGTGGACATTCTGGAATGGACCGGATGAAGTCTCTGGCGCGCAGCTACATCTACTGCCCCAATGTCGACGATGATGTGGCGCAGTTTGTTCGTCAATGCAGGGCGTTTGTTAAAGCAGCGAAGTCTCCAACGACAGCAACTCTGGAGTCGTGGCCCATTTCAGTCAGCCATGGCAACGTATTCATATTGACTTCGCTGGCCCTGGCACAACTATTTCGTCATCGTGGATGCCTATTCCAAGCGGCCCGAAATGTTCCACAGTCGATCCATTAACACCACTGCAACTATGGATATACTTCGTGAGACGTTTTCCCGTTTTGGCAACCCGGAATCATTGGTTTCAGACAACGGAACGCAATGCACCAGCGAGCGGTTCCAGCAATATTGCAATGCAAATGGTATCACCCATCCCCGTGATGCTCCATACCATCCGCAGTCCAACGGCGAAACAGAACGATTTGTCGATTCCCTCAAGCGTGGCCTCAAGAAGCTGAGTTATGGAGAAAGTTCACCTACACTGGAGCATCTGCACACATTTCTTTCGGTGTACCGCTCTACTGCAAACCCAAATACTCCGGAATCGACGTCTCCAGCTGAAGCGTTCCTAGGGAGACCAGTACGCAACACGTTGGACCTGCTAAGGAAACCTGATTCCGTTACTCAAGCTGCAAGGAACCACAAACAAGATGAGCAGTTCAATCGTCGACATGGAGCTGTCAAACGCAATTTCGAATGTGATGACCTGGTCTTTGTTGAGCAGCATAGCAAAAATGTCAAGTTCTGGGTTCCTGGCCGAGTCATCGAACGGAAAGGTTCCGTAAATTAAATCGTTGCTCTGCGCCCTTGCTACGATTGTGACACTTTTGAGGGAGAGACGCAACAACTGCCATGGGAAATACTCGACTCGATGAGTTTCAACCTCCAATAACACCTGCACGAGTTAATCCAGCAGTACCTTCTACATCCGTCAACCCAGCACCCTCTGCATTCGATTGCCCTGTTCCTATTCCGATGCAAGAAGTTGAGAACGATGCTACACCAACGCTTGAGCCATCCGATCAAGATGAAATAACTCTGTGACCTTCTTCTCGTGAATTAAAACTTCCAAGATGTCTTACTCACTTTTAAGAGGAGGAGATGTAGCAGGCCTTGCTTCTTAGAAGGCTATGAGTTTTATGTATTCATTAAAGTTTAATTCGTTAGTCAACCACCAAGCAAAATAGACCTCTTTTAATCGCTCCGAACTACCAGTCTATCACCGTGGTTTCGGCTACTACAACAAGTGACGCTCGAACTTGACGCAAATTTCTACGAGGTATCATTTGGTTTTTAAGGTTACATGATTGTATAAAAAAGGAGATTGAGCGTTATTAGAATTCGGCGAAGCAGCTTCCCGATGCTCAACGAGGTTGAAGTGATGCGACGGGGTGAGGTTTGCTACACCCAAAATAAAGTTGGCAGAAAGATATCATCTTTGGCAGATACTTCTCTTGTCACATGAGCAAATAGAAGCACCTTTTTTAAAAGCGTTAAAATGTTTGTATGTATGTCGCAGACCTCTCTTTCATTCAGACTGAATAATCAATGTGATTGTATAGCACATTTTTCGTTACTTTTAAGCCCATTCAATGCTATGAATGAGGATGTCAAAATATGTGCTAAATATTATATTTATTTTAGGTGAATAGATGAATTCCGAAAGGAGTGATACTCCGGAAGGTCAAAAGGTCGGGGACTGCAAATTTGAATGAAAGGAATAAAAATAGAATGTTATCTACCCTATTTTGTCGAACCAGCTGGTGGCATCGAATAATTACAACAGCATTTCTCAGAATTAAATTGAGCTATGTTTTCCGGAGATTTAGAACTGCATGAAAACGATTTCCACCAACAGTTGAAAGGTATTTAGGAAATTTCTTGGAAAAATATAGAATCAAGTAGGTACAGAACTGTTTCTTTTAGGCAAAATATTTGAAAAATTTGGTTTAATTTAACTGTTTTTAATGTGTTGAGACCGAAGAGACCTAGGTTTTTATTTGACGTTTGGGAAGTTGAGCTTTTTCCAGCAAAAAATATCAAAATGTTGTTATTCAGTTTTTTTTTCAAAAAATAATTTATTGAAATTCAATAATAAAAAGATATATCTCTCTAAGTTGTTGATGTGTTATGTAAAAATGTCTCACTTTTACAAAAGTCTTGTAAGAAGACAGGGTATCTTTGGTCTGGCGTCTCATAAACAACTAAAGAACAAGTTTGAGAATAAATTATTTTCTATAAAATTGACTCGAAACAATCATTTCAACAAACCCTACACGCGAAATCAATATACTCGATTATGTCCCGTAAAACATTACCATCAATTCTATTTCGCTAGGTTATTTATATATTTACGTGCATGCCCACTCTTGGAGATCCTCGAAGTGAATACAGGTGCCACCATTCAGGCAGAAATGCTCTGCCCCCGGTCCTCGGCAGGGTCGTGGATTGTACGGAGGTTCCGTCGAATGTGTCGATTCTGGAAATAGTCCAAAAATTAATGAAAGTGAAATTGACCGTGTGAGAATATAAACTGCCACGGCTCGTGCCGTGGTGTGAAAAAATCTTCGAAGTGAAATCGCTCGTCCCGCGCTGAATCGAGTCATATTTCATCGGGATTAATAATATTTTTTTTGCTCTCTCCGAAGTCGCACTTTTGGTTTCGCCACCGAGAGGTTTGGGGGTCGGTTTTGAGTGTTTCCAAATTAGAATCGAGTAAGTGGGGAGAACAGCGCCGCAACGTGCGGGAAACATCCGGCTTGGATTTCGACGTGTTGCACTTTCTACCTGCGCGACATTTGAGGTGTGCGCTGCTCAATTTAGTTTTTATTTTCTATTTTTGTCGTTCTCGAAGGAGAACGAGTAGCATGAGCAGCATCACAAGGTAAAAGTGCAACGCCGTGAAATCCACAGCCACTAGGCGAGGCGATCGTCGGAGAAAATGAAAGAAAATGCGATTTATAGTTACTTGGCTGCTTGCTGTTCGTATGTTTGGCCGCTATTCGAACATGCGTCGAGTTGGAAATCTTGGCGTATTTATTTTTAGCTCGGCACTCGTATTCTCCAGCATCGCTGGGAATCACCGAATGAATGATGAGCTCGGATCGTTTTCTAGTGGAAGAGAAAAGAACAGAATTTAGAGATAAAGTGTATGCGAGTGGTACGGAAAAACTGATGAGTTATGGAAGTATGATTGAGTTGAGAGTTTGTTAAAATGTGCTCGGAATGGATTGGGTGTTAAGTTATTCACGATACAAAATACATATCCTCAAGTGTGTTTTGAAGAGGCAGGGTGTAAATTAATTACAACGTTCCCATAAAAGCTTCGATAATATATTTATCGTATTAATTATATCCTCACATTTTGTACATTTTGATACTCTCGCTATACTTGAAATTGCTTAGAATAGTATTGGGGGCATTGCATTAAGAAGGCGTGATTATAATTATTTCACTATTCCAGGGACATTTTTTCCTTTAAATAACTGCTGTTAGGTTGTTAGATGACGTACAACTTTTCCGCAAACAAGAACCCCATCGTTTACAAAATCGGGTGCAGCATTACTTTTGGTATTCCAGTAGAGTAATTCCAAATGACAAAACATGAGTATTTTTGATTCGAATGAAAGAGTGTATTCCGTTTGGGTTGGAGGAAATATGAGTTTCCCACAGCAATTGGGATTTTTTTTGACTCAAGCGTAACTTTTGAAAAGGGCCTATCGATTTGAGTAAGAGAAATCTTTGATAATTTATATCTCAAAAACTATGAGTCGTACCGAAATAGTGTCTTAGAAAGAGTTATAGAGTATTGATGGTTGAATATGAAAAAAATGTACACTGAGAAAAAAAATTAGTTCTCTTTTTTTTATTTACAAAATAAAAATTTAATTTGCAATATCCAAAATACATATTTTTTAATTTTTTTTATACAAAATAGAAGTCATGCAGATAATTTAAAAAATAGGCCCAAAATGGTAAAACTATTTTTGACGAACTTTGTGGAACATCGAATTTTTAGGAATTTTCTAAACTTCGATTTTTTGTATTTTTTTTAAATCGTTTATTTTTACAGGCTCAGTTACATAAGTTTAATGGAGCCAAACTCCTATCTGTATTGTTACAAGTATATATAACATTTTTCATTAATTCTAGTGTTAATGGAGTAGAGAACCGATTACTCGCGGTTTGCTCGAGTTTAGAAGGGTGACATTTTTTCAGGAAAAGGAAGGGATATAAGGATATGTTGACAATGTTCACACTCACATTCGCACTCACATTCATCATACTCAATTCTTAAGCCTATCTTATATCTAATATGTATTTAATCGAATTTTTGTATGTTAACAATCATTTTTAGTGCACAAATTATGAATCCTGATGTGATTTAAAACAAAAAAGGTTATTATCAATCTCCTTCTAAATGTAGCCATTCTCGAAATATTTAAAAAAAAAATTCTAATTTATTGTCTTTTTTATAGTAAATGATCCCTTTTAATATGGGGGTCTTCGTAGCCACTTGGTTACGCGTTCGCTTACTAAGCGATCGATCGTGAGTTCAAACACAGGACCTTCAATTGACCATCTTTGTGTTGTTATAGAATAACTACGTCCAAGCAACCATCATCAGCGATGGAGATCGATCCACGGTCGAAATTAGATCGATTCATCCATACAACTGCTCTGCTCTGCAAGAAACATCGGGCTGCTGTTAATAACCCAACAATAATCAATATCAACTGTCTCCGCTGTCCGGTTTGCTGAACAATGGAAGAACAGAAAGAATACCCTTACGCCTAAATGGCTACTACTGTGTAATTTATCACAATGTAATGGAACAGAAAAACCTAACGCCTAAAAATGGCTACTGTGTAATTTACAATTTATAGAAACATAAACATATGTACAGGTATACGATTAAAACTCGGCTCTGTTACAGCTAAAATGCTAAGGAGCCTAATAAATAAATAAATGGGATAAAAAAAATCCCATTTAATATGTTTGTCGTGTAATACCGTCATGTTCATGAAATTTTATGAATTTGCTTATAATTTCCAACAACTTTTCCAAATACATCATCATGGTTCATTTTTTGACTCAAGCGTAACTTTTGAAAAGGGCGTATCGATTTGAGTAAGAGAAATTTTGATAATTTATATCTCAAAAAATATGAGTCGTACCGAAATAGTGTGTTAGAAAGAGTTATAGAGTATTGTTGGCTTAATTTGAAAAAAACATACACTGAGAAGAAAAATTAGTACTCTTTTTTTTTATTTACAAAATAAAATTTTAATTTGCAATATGAAAAAAAATGTATTTTTTATATTTTTTTCAATTTTTTTTATATAAAATAGAAGTCATGCAGAAAATTTAAAAAATGGGCCCAAGATGGTAAAACTATTTTTGACGAAATTTGTGGAACGTCGAATTTTTAGGAATTTTCGAAACTTCGATTTTTTTGTGTGTTAGCAATCATTCTTAGTGCACCCGTGGTTAGCGTCTCACATTATCATGCCGGGTGTTCGGGTTCGATTCCCGTTCTGGCCGGGGGATTTTACGTCAGAGAAATTTCCTTCGACTTGCACTGTGGTCACGCGTATTCTAGAGCTTGCCCATCAGAATACATTTAAGGCGTGTTATCTGGCTTAAGAAATCTCAACTAAGTATTAATAAATTACGCTAGTTGATGCATATGTTGAGACGGAAAAAGTTCCACAGGGAACGTTAACGCCATTAAAGAAGAAGAAGAAGAAGCAATCATTCTTAGCCAAAAATTATTAATTCTGATGTGATTTAAAACAAAAAAGGTTATTATCAATCTCCTTCTAAATGCAACCATTCTCGAGATATTTAAAAAAAATATTTCTAATTTATAATCTTTTTTATAGTAAATAAACTCTGTTAATATGTTTGTCATTCTTCGGCATAAGCTTCGAGTAACCGGTCGTGTGCTGTGAGCGTCTCCGTTGAAGCATTGTTTTCGGTTACCGTTGGCTGTTATTTTTTTTTTGTCGCCTGGGTGTGCTTTTTTCGCGCGTTTTCGAATTGTTCGAGATATCGTGGAACGCAGTGTGAACTCGGAATTGGTGAGAAAGGCTGAATCGTCAAAGCCTGGCAAGGCCATCGCTAACTGGCAACGCAAATGGAACGAAGGTGAATTGGGCCGGTGGCTCCACTCGATTATCCCTAAGGTTAGCCTCAAACCATGTTTCAAAAGTCTGGACTTGAGTCGGGACTTTATTCGCACCTTCTCCCGACTCATGTCCAATCACTGTTCGTTAGACGCGCTACTCTTTCGTTTCAATCTGGCCGGCAGCAATATCTGCGTTTGTGGCCGAGGTTACCACGACATCGAACACGTTGTTTGGTCGTGTGAGGTGTATCTTGTTGCCAGATCGAATTTAGAGAACTCCCTTCGGGCTAGAGGAAGGCAGCCCAATGTGCCGGTGAGAGATGTGTTGGCTCGGTTAGACCTTGATTACATGTCCCAAATATATGTTTTCCTTAAATCTATCGATGTTCGTGTGTGATTATCCTTATATCCTTATACCCTCCATTTCTTCCTTTATGAGTAATTGGTCCGCTTGCTATAAACAGGAGAATGAAATGTAAATTCACAATAGATGTACGAATAGATTTAAGAATTGAGTGTGTGTGATTATCAACATTGTAATAATTTCCTTATACCCCATCCTTTTCCTGAGAAAAATATGTCACCCTTCTAATCTCGAGTTCACCGCGAGTAATCGGTTTCCCACATTACTAACCATAGATTTAAGAAAATTGTTCATATATATAGTTTTAAAAATATATTTAAGATTTCGGCTCCTTTAAACTTATGCAACTGAGCCTGTAAAAATAAACGAATTTATAAAAAAAAAAAAAATGTTTGTCGTGTTATACCGTCATGTTCATAAAATTTTATGAATTATCTCATAATTTTTAACAATATTTTTGATTGATTGAAGTTTGTATTAAGATAAAAAAGATTTTTTAGTTTCGCTACGTTTTGTATTAACCCACATGTCTTCGAATGTTTCGTAATGTAACTCCTAAACATATGTCTAACCATAACGATGTATTTGGAAAAGTTGTTGGAAGTTTATAAGCGAATTCATAAAATCCCATGAACATGATGGTATAACACGACAAACAAATTTAAAGGGCCTATTTACTATTAAAAAGACGATAAATTACAAATATATTTTTAAATATCTCGAGAATGGCTACATTTAGAAGGAGACTACTAATAACCTTTTTTGTTTTAAATAACATCATGATTCATAATTTGTGATTAAAAATGACTGCTAACATACAAAAACTCGAAGTTTCGAAAATTCTAAAAAATTCGATGCTCCACAAAGTTCGTTAAAAATAGTTTTACCATCTTGGGCCCATTTTTTAAATTTTCTACATGACTTCTATTGTATATGAAAAAAATTGGAAAAAATATAAAAAAATACATATTTTTTGATTTCGCAAATTAAAATTTAATTTTGTAAATAAAAAAAAGAGTACCGATTTTTCTTCTCAGTTTATATTTTTCTCAAATTAAGCCAACAATACTCTATAACATTTTCTAACACACTATTTCGGTACGACTTATATTTTTTAAGATATAAATTATCAAAATTTCTCTTACTCAAACCGATACGCCCTTTTCAAAAGCTACGCTTGAGTCAAAAGATGAACTATGATGATGTATTTGGAAAAGTTGTTGGAAAATATAAGCAAATTCATAAAATTTCATGAACATGACGGTATAACACGACAAACATATTAAAAGGGATTATTCACTATAAAAAAGACAATAAATTAGAAATCTTTTTTTAAATATTTCGAGAATGGCTACATTTAGAAGGAGATTGATAATACCCTTTTTGTTTTAATTCACATCAGGATTCATAATTTGTGGCTAAAAATGATTGTTAACATACAAAAATTCGAAGTTTCGAAAATTCCTAAAAATTCGATGCTCCACAAAGTTTGTCAAAAAAAGTTTTACCATCTTGGGCCCATTTTTTAAATTTTCTGCATGAGTTCTATTTTGTATGAAAAAATTAAAAGAAAAATGTAAAATATGTATTTCGGATATTGCAAATTGAATTTTTATTTTGTAAATTGTAAAAAGAGTACTATTTTTTTCTCAGTGTACATTTTTTTATATTATACCATCAATACTCTATAACTCTTTCTATTTCGGTACGACTCATATTTTTGGGAAATAAATTATCAAAGATTTCTCTTACTAAAATCGATACGCCCTTTTCAAAAGTTACGCTTGAGTCAAAAAATTCTCAATTGCTGTGAAAAACTTATATTTCCTCCGACCCAAACGGAATACACACTGGAATTGGAATCTACAATTGGAATCAAAAATACAAGTTTTTAAAATCTGCATTTTAGGACGATTTAATTTGGAATTGCTGAGTATAGTGACCGGCATGAATAATAGCCCAATTAGTTTGTTATTTTTTTTGTCTCAATAATTCGTGGCGTACTTCATGTATACTTATTTTTTTGGTTTGTAACCAAAAAAGACAGTGAGACTTATGTTACTGAAGTATAAATAAAATAAATAAATAAATAAATAAAATTCCAATATTCATGATTTTTCTACAAATATTATTAAAATTTTGGACGTCTATCCTACGGAATTTGGAAAGAAACTGCCTGCAAGACAGATTCAATATCTAGTTTTACAGTTCCCGACCACGACCGTAATACATACCTAAGTCAACCATTTTGCTTTGGCCCTGATCGTCGCCAAAGGCAAGTTTGCGTGACGGAATTTTATTCGATTATTTCTGTGATTTTATCGACATTAAAAATAAAGTATTTCTTTTTCATCAATCTAATAGAATGTAACTGCAATCAAATGTACCAAGTTTCTCAAAAATCGGAGAGGATCGGGGTATCGGCCGGGCGATTTGGAGGTGTCGGGACCAAAGAGACAAGGATTTTTCGGTGACTTTTCGTTTTTTAGATATATTTTTATTAAGCGAAACACTTATCTTTCTAAATTCATGACATTTATTGTAAAAAAGTTTCAGTTTTTCATAAGAAGATTAATAAGAAGAAGTGATGGTGCCTATAATAAAAAAAAAACGTTGAAGGCACAATCCCTTAAGGGAGTATTCTAGTGTAGAGACACGAATTTCGGACGTTTCGTAAAAATAAAACAAAGATAGCGATAGAGAGATGCCTGCAGATTGTATCCATATAAATTCGACATGAATCGGTTCAGTCTTTAGGATGTTTTCCACAATCACGTTTATTTTCGGAAGGCTTACTTTTCATTTCGTAATGTTATATGATAAATCAAAAACGGTATGAAAATAATGAAATTTGAAAAAAATGTTCATGTTCACCTCGAAAAAACACCTTATGCAAAATATCAGCTCAATCGGACTTAAGGGAGGCGCAAAGAGTGGCGCGAAGCGGTCAAAGTTTGAGTTTATTTTTGAAAATCGAAAAATCACCCAAGGGGGGAAATCGGAAATCGGGGTTATAAAAAAAAGTTTGATGCCAAATGTCTTAAAATTGCATGAAACATCGAGATCTGCAGTCTTCTCGAATTCCAGTGATTTTTCGCTTTTCATGAAACCTCGAATTTTAACGTCTGCGACACTAAAAAATGAAGTCCGATTGAGCTAATATTTTGCATTGGGTATATTATTGTGTAAACCAACATTTCACAGCAAGTTCCGAATGAAAAATCGAAATAACTATTTCTATTGGCACCCTAAACCATAGGTTTTGACTTGCATACCGAAAAAACGACCAAAGTCCCAAAGTAGATCACGACGTTTTATGCAATTTCAAGGCATTTGGCATCAAACATTTTTTTTGAAAACCCGGATTTCTTTTACTCTCCTCTTGGGTGATTTTTCGGTTTTCAAAAAACTCAAACATTGACCGCTTTGCGTCACTCCCCTTTAAGTCCGATTGAGCTGATATTTCATAAGGTGTTTTTCGAGGTGGTGAACATTTTTATGAGGTAGCTTTTTGAAATTTTAGGGTCAATTTTTCCCATACATTCATTGGGACCCTAATGCACATATTCATCACTAATTTTATTTTTGTTGTTTTATCATAACGTTTCACCTATACACTCGCCCAAATGGGTATACATAATTGAGGGTAATGTATTACACTCAAATAATGCATTATAACTGTTCAATAGTTGATTATTTCAATAATCTTGAGAATAATCATCTTACCCTGGGCGGCCGTCTTCCTCCGTCTTCCCTTACATCTCAATTTATTCCTAGAAATCGTCAAGAACTTTCCGGTCAATACGAAACAATTGACCTGATGAATTAGCATTCGTTTGAATCCTAGAACGTTTTAGTAGCACTTTTTGTTACAGGAATATTTTTGATTGAAGAAAAATACATCTTTGGCTTAGAATTTGCATATACACTCTGTCTAACTTCTATAAGACCACCCTGATTCTATTTCGTTGCAACCCAAACAGTTTCAGAATTTCAACAAGATACATTCATACACTGTTGAATGCTTAGAATAGAATATTTTTAACGTCAATTTCGTTCAAAAGAGTTGTTAGTTTATCTATTGTACTTAAATATGATAATTTCAGCTGTCCAGTATCTATAATACCATTTCAAATTAATAAGGATTATCAATGAAAAATTCAAAACGATCGGCTGATTTACATGTCAATAATTGGCAACCTTGCCATTTTGGATAATAACCTGGAAAAATTCGTGTTGGAATACTATTTACCAGATGCTGTTGAACGAATTTCTCGATATTTTTCCATGTTTCCGAAATTGCGACCTTGAGCTCTTCAATCGAGGTGTACCGTTTTCCCTCATTGTAGATTCTGCGTACAAGGATCCCCCTAAGATTTTCAACAGGATTCAAATCTGGAGAGTGAGCCAACGAGCCTAAAAAAATAATTTTTTGGTCCTTAATCCATTGCTTAGTTTCCTTGCTGATATGAATAGTAGCATTGTATTGCTGGAATGTGATTTTTTTGTGACGATATCCACGCATAAACGGTAGGAGAGAGGATTCCGGAACATGTATGTAATCCTGTCTGTATGTGAAAGCTGTCTTGAGCTTTCCGGTTGCACAGAATCCCGCCCAAACCATGCACGAGCCTCCACCAAAATTCCTGATTGAAAAATACTGTTTCTTCTTCCGAAAATCACGCCAGTACCCGTTGAAACCATCAAGACCATCCTAACTGAACTTTTTTTCTTCAGTGAAGATAACCTATACATTGAAGAACTTTTCGTTATGGTATATAGAAAATGTATTCTTTTGGAAATATTCTTTGTCACAACACACCATGTCCCACTGTGGGTTCATGTGAGCTTTGGCAAAACTCAGACATCTTCCGATGTGAGATGGTGTAAGATGAGGCGCTTGAAACTTTTAAACCCTCTTTATGTGAAGATTTTTTATTAAAACTTGACGAATTGTCACACGAGTAACATTTAAATTGAAATATTGCTTTATTTGCATAAGCGATTTTGAGGTATTCGAATCTGTTCCAGCTATTTCCCGCTTATCCCGGTCAGAGAGCTTCGATTTACGTGGAGCACTCTCTTTCTTACCGTTTCCTTGAGGATTCGTCAAATAATTGAACACTACTTGAGGGGATCGTCCAATCCGACGGGAAATTTCTGATACCAATATTTTCTTGGTAAAATGCATCGATTTGTCTTTCTTTTCTCTCCGTGAATACTTTTCCCTTCGGCATTTTCCTGATTTATTGATGAAAACAACTTAAACAAAAAAAAAAATGTAACTGGTCTTATAGAAACTTGACACTTGGAAAATGCAAAACCTTTGGTTTTTCGCTCTGCGCTTGCACACAAACATATGAAAATCATACAATGCATGGTAGTCACCAATACCAACACAATACAATATAAGTTGAAGCATTGTTTGTTTATAATGGCACAAAACAGCAAGATCATCACCAGGTCTTATAGAAGTTGGACAGAGTGTATATTATATTCATTCATCTTCAACTTGAATAAATTTTTAATCACGGTTTAATTCTTATTTTGACAAGAAATTATTTCAATTTCTCACATCAATTTAAAAAAATTACCCAAACAGGTTTTTGTAGTGTTCTAGAAAATCCACTGCAACCACTTTAACAATGCCGATTTTAACTCCTACAAGGGAGTGAACCAACTCTAGCATTCATATCCATGGAAAAAATTAACATGTTTTCGAAATGAAAATTATTAATGATGAAGGAATCTTGCACGAAAATGATTTCCGATGGTTTTCAGTTATAATTTCAAAAATTTTATTTATCTTTATGATGTCTTTCAAAAATGGATAAAAAACGTTTTGAGAATTCAAAAAAACCATTAGCAATGATTTTCATTGAATTTTTTACGATTGAAAACTGCCTTTTTGTATAGTAATTCCAATGGTTCATGCTTGTTTCATTCTTTCAAAACTTTTCTTGATGTCGACGCCATACTTTGTTGTCCTAAAATGAACTCAGCACACCTTCCTTTATCAACCGTTATAAATGAAATGACCATGTTCCTGCCCTATTTCAGTAATGATGAGCCGAGTTCAGAGAATCTGGATTTTCGACATACTTGCCAGTCATTCCAGCTGTGTGGAACTACACGGTCCTTTTTAATGAACTAATATCAATACGAATGAACGTGTAAGGACCGCTTAAAACTTTTCAACATAATCCAATGCAACTGACGATCGTAGGTTCCACTAGGACTCTAGGACTAAAGGGTGTGTCACATCAAATTGCATCACGGAAAAAACGCTGTAGAAATTTAATTTTTAGGAATTATATCTTCAGCTTTCGCTTATAATCAGATAAGAGTGTATAGATCACGTTGGCCATGCTTCACTGTCAATTTTTCGTAAATTTGGAAAAATGTCGTCGAACGAAAAAGAGCGTCGTGAATTAATCCTGCGCACTCATTTCGAGAATCCGGAGTTGTCACATCGGGACATCCGTAAGATGCTGGGAATCGTCCAATCCACTGTCAGCAGAGTACTAAAACGATACTTCGAGAACCTAACCATCGACCAGAAGGTGAAGAACGGCAAAAATGGATGCTCCGTCAGTGAAAAAGATCACAAGCGCGTATTTAAGCAGTTTAGACGTGATCCGAGAAGTTCGGTCCGGGATGTCGCTAATAAGCTGAATTTGTCAAGTTCATTCGTCCAGCGGACTAAGCAGCGGGAGGGCCTGCGTACATACAAGGTTCAGAAGGCTCCTAACCGCGACGAAAGGCAAAACATGGTGGGGAAGACGCGAGCCCGGAAGCTGTACACCGAATTGCTGACGAAGCCGCATTGCCTGGTAATGGACGACGAAACCTACGTCAAAGCGGACTTTCGTCAGCTGCCGGGCCTGTTGTTCTTCTCCGCAGAGAACAAATTCAGCGTTCCGGAGGAGATTCGCAAGCAGAAACTATCCAAGTTTGCCAAAAAGTACATGGTGTGGCAAGCGATCTGCTTTTGCGGAAAGCGGAGCGCCCTCTTCGTGATGACCGGCACGGTAAACGGGCAGGTTTATCTTAAGGAGTGCCTACAGAAGCGCTTACTACCACTATTGAAGCAGCACGAGGGCCCGACCATCTTCTGGCCGGATCTCGCTTCGTGCCACTATTCAAAGGACGTGTTGGAGTGGTACGTAGCCAACGGGGTCACCTTCGTGCCAAAGGAAATGAACCCGCCCAACTCGCCGGAGCTTCGCCCAATAGAGAAATATTGGGCGATTATGAAGCAGGCCCTCCGGAAGAACCCAAAAGTTGTCAAATCTGAGGCGGACTTCAAGAGAAAATGGATTTCTGTTAAAAAAAAAACTACAACCTGACGTTGTACAGAACCTTTTGGACGGGGTAAAGAGGAAGGTGCGAGCATACGGGCTTGGGCTCGAAGTATGAATAAAAAGAAAATGCCAAAAGTTGTTTAATAATTTTTATTTTACTGTCTAAAATTTTCAAAAGGATCGGTCTACTGGGCGAATTTCTACAGCGTTTTTTCCGTGATGCAATTTGATGTGACACACCCTTTAGGACACATCACAGATGGAAGTTTTGATGATATTCAACTGCTTCGTGATTGTAACACCTGACCGTATTGTATTTTCAACGTTAGTGAGCAGAATTATTTTTCGCCTCTCAAATATTTGTACATGTTAGAAAAGCATGTATTTCTGACTGAAAAATTGTAGGCCAATTTGAAAGGAAACCTAAAGTGATTTATCCAGTCTTCACTCACGCTTACTAAAGTGTTCAATTGAACATTTTTAGGGTTTGTAAATGTCCCTCAAGATTTCCATATTGTTTTACACGTTTAAGCTTCAGAGTAATCAGCTGCTGCAGTAACCGATATAACCATTTTTCAGTTATTTCCAAGTGTGCATACTTTTTGGTGCGGTCTATAGAGTTGGTATTAATTTATGCCGATCACTGTATGTTTATGAAAACCGATAGGTTCTATTCACTATTCACTTCACACCTTTGAAGGTTTATTTTTCAAATGAATTCAATATGCACAGCTCCAAGCGAAAAGAAGGGATTATATTGAAGCTCGAACCATTGAAAATGCTGAATTCACCCGCTCTCACTGGAATCCGTCATTAAACATAACCTCATGAGATTCAACTACGACCGAAATCCTATGTTACTGTTTTCTGAACTACGTTTTGCTATTGATTGTTGAATTGAACAAAACAAACTGAAACACCTGAATGCAGTCCGGTTAATTCGGACACCAGAACACTTTATATTACACTCTTGAGTAATCTATGTCATCTATCTGATGTTCCAGGACCAGACTTTGGAGATTTAGAAAGGCATTCTTAGGATATCTACGTAGATGTTGAAGATGTAGAAAAAAAAGCTACTGAACTGAGCGAGAACAAAACAATAACTTTTAGGACCATTTGCTGAACCATCAAATGGTTGGACGACTAAAGTTTGAAAAAAAAAATAGAAATTTAAATAAAAACATGTCCGATTAATTTGTTTAGAAAGAAAAAATCCTGTCATGTCCATATCCTAAGCATTAGCTATATAATGTCTTTATGTACCTTTCTCAACCGTTGATAGTTCTCCAGTTTAGCCTTATTATTCTACCTTTTAATTTAGTAATACCATTACATTTTAGTGGGTACCCGAAATATATTATAATCAAGGATTGTTAACCGGTTTTACTGGTAATTCCGGGTCATTTTCCATTACCGAATTACCGGTAATTTTACAATCAATAACCGGTAATTTCGGTATTTTTTTTACGTCATAAATAATATTTGCCTTCATGCCGCTTTGAAATATTACTCGAGAATCAAATAAGATCAAAGACTTCCGACCTACGACCTCCGAACTTCAGTTCAAAAAATAGTTGCTCGATCTGAAAACGAAACACAGGATAAGCTTCAGCGATGAAGAACTGTCAGCGATAAAGGAACTGGTTGATGCCATCGAACCAGTTCTGGTCGCTGTTGAACTTCTATTGCGGAAGAAGTGCACCCTTTATGAAGCTGACGTCAGATTGCAAGTTATGCTAGAACAGCTATCGGAGCAACCATCGGAGATTTAGAAGCAGATGCTTGAAGACCTGATTGAAAGGATTGCAGTTTTCGTATATGCAGATTTGTTCCCGCATATGAATAATCATTCTGCTCGTGATCGTCGCAATTAATTATGACTTTGACCACCTCTATTAAACGTCACGGACTGCATTGATCAAGCATGCATTTCTTGATCAAATTTGACGATGATGATATTGATGTTTGTTTTTTTTTGTAAACTAATCATTCTAAATAAAAGCCGTTTCTTCAAGAAAATTGGGTATTTTAAAGTATTTTTTTCACCGGTTGTTTACCAGTTTTACCGGTAATGAAATTTTCATTACCGAATAACCGGTTATTGAAATTTTGGCACGGTGATGCAATCCCTAATTATAATGCGAACAAGCATCCCCTGGTAATTGAATAAATTTCCATTGCACCTAAATAATGCATTACGTGGATACCATCAAAATCGTCTTATCAATAATTTCTATGCCAATCAATGATGATCATGAGGGATCTCACCTGGAAAGGAAACATTTTAAGTAAAGGGTGTGTCACATCAAATTGCATCACGGAAAAAACACTGTAGAAATTCGCCCAGTAGATCGATCCTTTTGAAAATTTTAGACAGTAAAATAAAAACTATTAAACAACTTATGGCATTTTCTTTTTATTCATACTTCGAGCCCAAGCCCGTATGCTCGCACCTTCCTCCTTACCCCGTTTATAAGGTTCTGTACAACGTCAGGTTGTAATTTTTTTTAAACAGAAATCCATTTTCTCTTGAAGTCCGCCTCCGATTTGACAACTTTTGGGTTCTTCCGGAGGGCCTGCTTCATAATCGCCCAATATTTCTCTATTGGGCGAAGCTCCGGCGCGTTGGGCGGGTTCATTTCCTTTGGCATGAAGGTGACCCCGTTGGCTTCGTACCACTCCAAAACGTCCTTTGAATAGTGGCACGAAGCGAGATCCGGCCAGAAGATGGTCGGGCCCTCGTGCTCCTTAAGGTAAACCTGCCCGTTTACCGTGCCGGTCATCACGAAGGGGGCGCTCCGCTTTCCGCAAGAGCAGATCGCTTGCCACACCATGTACTTTTTGGCAAACTTGGATAGTTTCTGCTTGCGAATCTCCTCCGGAACGCTGAATTTGTTCTCTGCGGAGAAGAACAACAGGCCCGGCAGCTGACGAAAGTCCGCTTTGACGTAGGTTTCGTCGTCCATTACCAGGCAATGCGGCTTCGTCAGCAATTCGGTGTACAGCTTCCGGGCTCGCGTCTTCCCCACCATGTTTTGCCTTTCGTCGCGGTTAGGAGCCTTCTGAACCTTGTATGTACGCAGGCCCTCCCGCTGCTTGGTCCGCTGGACGAATGAACTTGACAAATTCAGCTTATTAGCGACATCCCGGACCGAACTTCTCGGAACACGTCTAAACTGCTTAACTACGCGCTTGTGATCTTTTTCACTGACGGAGCATCCATTTTTACCGTTCTTCACCTTCCGGTCGATGGTTAGGTTCTCGAAGTATCGTTTTAGTACTCTGCTGACCGTGGATTGGACGATTCCCAGCATCTTACCGATGTCCCGATGTGACAACTCCGGATTCTCGAAATGAGTGCACAGGATTAATTCACGACGCTCTTTTTCGTTCGACGACATTTTTCCAAATTTACGAAAAATTGACAGTGAAGCATGGCCAACGTGATCTATACACTCTTATCTGATTATAAGCGAAAGCTGAAGATATAATTCCTAAAAATTAAATAGCTACAGCGTTTTTTCCGTGATGCAATTTGATGTGACACACCCTTTATGCAGGGGTATCGTTAGCTGATGTGTGGAATAATCTAACGATATTCTCTCAAAACAGAATAAAACTCCAAAATCGATGAAGCGGAATTAGTACGATATTAAGCCGAGCTGTTCGTCAAGTAAGGACATCCCAGAGGATTTTGCAGATAGTGAAATGTAACGATAGGAACTGCCTCTTTGCACCAAGGAGTAATTACATTTGTGTAAATCAACATCAATTTATATCAGTCCATGTTCCTCTCAGCTTAATGCCACATGGGTTGAAAGCACCAATCCCAACTGATGTCAGCATAAATTTTCCGTCTATGTATAATTCTATGTCGAAAGTTCTTCCGATGTCGCTACTTGCATCTAAGGAACATTAAAATTTGATTCCGACCTGGGCAGATATCTATTTTTTTATGTTGAACGAACGACTTTGACTTTGTGTAAAGATTAGCGTTACGTAACATAAGGGGGAGGGGGTTTTGTCTTGCGTTACTTTTGTTACATGTGGGAGGGGGTCCAAAAATTGCATTTTTAGCGTTACGTAATTTGTGCACGACGCATTACTGGAAAATTCCGAGAAGGTCTATAGCTTTACTATAGACCTATAGAATAGCCCGCATCGGTTCGCGGATAATCGGAGTTCCACTGTATATACACAACATTTCAAAAACAGACAAACACATCATTTAAAATATGGAATATGTTAACGTGATGTATGCTAGAAACTTCTGGTCAAGCTGATTTCCAAAAAATTAAGATACGAAAAATCTCAAGCTGATTGCTCGAAACTCCAGATAATGGGCCCTATTATAGAAATCGGGGTGATAAGAATTTCGCTCGTTAGTTCTATTTTACTATTATAGTAATCGAGCAATTCGATAGCATCGAGCGAGTGATAGCTATCGATGCAAGTGTCAGAACTTTTC